>NC_091121.1:191215181-191587681 GCF_040183065.1 Periplaneta americana
AATATTAATCCACGTATAAGGCAGCAGTATGTATTAACTTAATGGAGTTATTCTATAAAGTTAACCGCTTGTATTCGGTCAATTGCTTAGTTCACCAATGAGCTTCATCTTACGGAACAAGTTTCGTAGGTACCAACCCATCTGTTCAATAGCTTCTTGTGGTAGTAACGCTGCTCCTTATCGGCTCAGTGGTCTAGGGGTATGATTCCTGCTTTGGGTGCAGGAGGTCCCGGGTTCAAATCCCGGCTGAGCCCTTTCTTTTTTTTTTTAATTATATGTTGTGTAATGCCATTTACTCGTACACTTTATGGTTAATATTGAATTGCAATGTTTCACCTTTGTATATTATTTTAATTTATATCCTATTGAGAAAATGACTGTAAGGCGTACTTTCATATTATATTTATTATTAGTATGAAATTAATAACCAAACTTCCTTTCAATAGTTCCTGTGCTAAGGTTTTGCATTAATGAACAACTTCCTGTAAACAGCGTAATTGTGATGGAGTTGCTGAATTTCGCAACTATGTGCTGATGGGTTTATCCAAACATTTAGAAATTACTAGACAAAGACGAAATCGCACTAAGCGAGCTATTTGGGTTCGAATGAGACCGCGTGATCAGTTAAAATTTTAACATAACAGAAAAAATATAATTGTAAATTATCAGTACATTTCTATTATCATTGATTGTATAATATTATTATACTCTAATAACATTGAATTATTCAAAATATAGAGATTTCCTGTGTAGGCTAAGTATGGATGGAGTCCTCCAAGCCCGGGTTAGATTCAGATTATAAACAATCACAGATATTAACTGTCATAAATTTATATATATATATATATATATATATATATATATATATATATATATATATACGACCTAGTCCTTTACACTCGACAAAATATAGACAATTACTCATTAATAGCCAATATACATGATCATGAAATTAGAAATAGTGAACAAATTAATATTCCATGCTGTAGATTACATAAAACTAGTACAAATTTATCTGTCATGTGGATGAAATTATATAATAAGCTTCCCAGTCAATATTATAAGTTACCAATCAATAGTTTCAAAACTAGATTTTATAATTGGCTTTTAATTAATCCTTTCTATTTACTCTGTAGATGAGTTTCTTAACATAAATTCACACGAAACTGTTTTTTAATAAATAAAGTTATTTAGATTAGTTACAATTATTACATAAGAGTGGTGTTTTCATTAATTTTAGAGTTTCAAAATGTTTTGTGCTTTCATCCTAATTACTGTTTTCAATTATATGTGTATTTTCAAATGTATGTTTTTTTTTTGTGACGAAGCCTATCACTGTATGTTTAATGGCTCAATAAATTGAATTGAATTGAATTATAAAGTGAAAAGATGTATCTGCCTTCAAACCAAATGTTGTATGGGTCGTCGTGTGTTTGCACTATGGCGTATGCTTTAGCATACGGTGACCTTGGTGACCAACGATTCCCGTTACATTATTAGTGACTATTGTCGGTTGAAAGCTGTGTTAGAAAGCGTGTGTAAGGAAGAATAATGCTGTAATTGATCATGGAGAGAAAATGAAATTACCGGGTTTGAACTCCCCCTGAACTTTTTGAAAAACATAATTAGATTTGAATATTTTTTTTATCAATAATCGTTTCCCCTTCTTTAATTGTTCACTGTCAGAGTAACAAAATCTACATCGACATAATGTATAGGACTCCTACCCCTCCTTCAATAAAATTCCCGTGCTTGGTGCTGCGGTATATTGGAATTATAACAATGCTATCTTCATTATACCGCCTAGTACCGACCTTGTAATAAAATGAAGTCGACACAATATGAAATTTAACTTGTGAAACATAATGAAAAGCTTGTTTGACAGTCCCGCAGTGTATATGTTAATTATTCTGCATTGTCGATTTTAAACTCATTTTAAGAGAGGTATTCACTCGTTTGTTAATCTGAGTTCTGACTTTATTGTGAAAAGTCCTTTTAAAGTTTTGTGCCTTTGACAGTTTATATTTTTAATATAAACTTCACACTATCGTTCAGGGTTCTTTGATATGTCTGAGGGTTCGCAAACAATAATTTTTTAGGAAAATTTCGCAGCCGCGGCATGACAATGAACGTTCTTCCAGGATCTAGTTTCACATCCCTCTGTGAAAACTCAACTGATAATAATAATAATAATAATAATAATAATAATAATAATAATAATAATAATAATAATAATAATAATAATAATAATAATAATAATAACTGATGATAATAATAATAATCATATGCAAAATGTTGTTATGTTTAATGTGAACATTTAGTTCGTATCTACTGTACATATTTTCCCTTCAGAGTACATGTAACTCGATTGCACCACTGCTCTGGATTGCACAATACATTGCCGAAGAGGAAATGCTATACTGGAAGCTGAACTGTCCGTAAGCAGAGTGGCGCAGTGGAAGCGTGCTGGGCCCATAACCCAGAGGTCCGTGGATCGAAACCACGCTCTGCTAATTAATTTATTGCAATGATTTTAAGTGAGATTTCAGCTGATTTCAGAGATATGAGTATGTTAACTGAAAAATAAAAACGTTTCCTATACGGTTATCCCGATTACAAAGGATTTCTTTAAAATTCATGTAGTCCTGTTCATTCTTCTCTATCCATTTATAAATTCTCGAATTAGCACCTCCTTCTTTTGGTTCTCTTCCTCAACCATTCGGAACACCACTTGAACAACTGCATCGCTGTCAAACAGGAAGGTTTCTTAAGACCTCAAAGTGTTGGAGAGCAAGACTGCTTATGACTTCAGTGTTAGATACAGCATATTAGACAACAATAACGATAACAACTGTAGGCCTACGTAGGAAGGTATTATACTTAGGGGTTTATTTTTAATTTTAACGTTTGCATATTTTTAATGATATTTAATGATATGTTTAATAATGATTTTTACTTTCTTTTGGTTTCTTATTATATTATTCTTGATTAAATTTATGTTCCTTCTTCTAGCTATGGAAAGGTCTGTTGGCAATGTTAGAAGAAGTATAAGATGGGGATTAAATGATACCTTGGAAGATCTGGATTTCGCTGATGATATTTGTTTGCTCTCCCATAGTTTTGGTGATATGCGGAATAAAGTTAATACTTTATAAGAAGTAATAAAAGGGGCTCATATGAAAATAAACGTAAAGAAAACTAAAGAAATGAGATTAAATAGTAAAAAGACAGATAAAATTATAATAAATAATAATAACATTGATACTGTTCAAGAATTTAAATATTTGGGTAGTATAATTGAGAAGGATGGTGGAGCCTTTGAGGATGTAAAGAACCGAATAAAAAATGCAAATAGTGCATTTGTCCAGTTGTACCCAATATGGAAATCTTATATTATATCTAGATCTACAAAAATTAAAATCTTTAACAGCAATGTGAAATGAGTCTTATTATATGGTTGTGAGACATGGAAAACAAGTAAAATTATACAAAATAAACTGCAAACATTTGTTAATAGATGTTTACGAAGAATTAAAAAAATTAGATTGCCAGATATAATCACAAACTCAGAACTATGGAAGATAACAAATCAGAAAGAAATCACAATAGAAATCAAAAGACGAAAGTGGCATTGGATAGGGCACACAATCAGGAAAGGAGATGGAGCAGTAGAAAGAATGGCTTTGGAATGGAACCCCCAGGGTAGGCTAGTAGAACAAGAGGAAGGCAAAAAAATACATGGAAGAGAACAGTTTTGGAGGAAATTGCTAGGGAGGGGAAAACATGGAGCGAAGTGAAGAAGTTGGCTATAAATAGGCACTTTGCGAATGCCCTATGCCCCTCATGAGGAGATACAGGAGTTTGATTGATTGATTGATCTTCTAGCTAGTCAGTGTCCCTAGGTGTAAATTGGAGAATATAATATAATATAATATATCTAAGTACAAGTCCTAATCATACATAACAGATTGATCACCTAATGCACTTTCAAGAAAACAACTTTTACCAATTTCTGTATGCTGCCATCTAGCGACTGCAAAAGATGTCACGTTATAATCCTGAGCTGCCATAGAGTAATAGCATACAGCTATTCTTCCATCTAGCGGTTGTTATCGAAAGTTCACTGTTATTCAGTGGCGAAGCGTAGCGGCCATTCTCTTTGACATGCCGTTTGGGAATGACCAATCTGTTATAATATGTGATCAGGGGTGCAAGGCATGTTGCTTCTTGGTATTGTTAAGTATACTTAATGAGAAACTAAATTAAACACAAATAAAAAAGGAACAGTTTTTATTTTGAAATGGAGGAGAAATAAATAAATACAGTAATAATAATAATAATAATAATAATAATAATAATAATAATAATAATAATAATAATAATAAATGTTGGCATCAGTTTTATTATATTTTTTATTTTAGATAGGTAGATATAATTTGGTTGTATTTTATACTTTCTATTTATAAAAAACAATGAGTTACCAATCAAACAAAAATACAAAAACAAATAAAAAATATAAACCAATAAACATAACATTTCAATAATAACAAAAGTAAGAGTGATAATAATATACTTAGTAAATGATGTACAATAATTAGGCCGGCAGGATATGTTTATAGATTACATTTCCTCCACGTCCTCTTTCAGTATTCCATACTTAGTAACATCTGGCATTGCTACCTTTTCCTTCCATGCTTCGCACTTTGTTTAAAATAATTGTCTGTGTTATAACTATTTAGACATAATTTCAGTTCTAATTTCACCTACCACGCCGAGGGATATCAATATTCTTAAAAACTCGTTCGTACGGCTTCATTCTAACTTTCATTGTTTTTATCTAACATCACAAAAATGTACTAAAGTTGAAGTTTTAAGTTTGAGTGTCTCTTTTCATGTGACATTAATAATATGATAATATATAACAACATAAAATAAAAAATAAGCGTGATCATAATATGATTAATGATAACATTGGTATCGGTAACAATAATATTTGTAATTCCATCACTTGCAGAAAAGTAGATGATAACACATATCTTTATTCTCTCTTTGTTTGAATATTATATAAAATGAATTAAGTACAATAAGATAAAATATTTACATTGTATGCTAACACACGTATGAAATAAAATTAATTGTATTATAAAATTAATACCTTCATAATTAATAACTATATAAATAATATTAGATAAAAAGCAACTGAAGTGCTACATATACAGCACTCATATATTCAAACTGTTGATGTTACTATAAATAATTTGCAACATTGATCTTACTGTCTACACTATAGTGTAAACAATTATCATTATAATTAAATTATACTCATAAAATAAGTAGAATTATGTTTAACAGATACCGGTACCTACCTCTAAATTACTTATTTGTTTTTGATACTAATACCATGGATAAATATATAATAGGATGCGAAACTGCGGTCAGCACCATCTGGCGGCGGGGGGCTGAAATAAGATGATCAGCGCCCAACGTCGTAGGTGGTGAACATTATAACTACGTGTTGGGTACAGTAACCAGAGTTCTCTATTTATCCATTCGAGATATTGCTCGAGGAGACAAGATGGCAGACAGAAACTTGCTAATAAGTGAACATAAAGTGATACGTGTGTGTATAAGCAGTGTATGTTAAACAGTGATGTTTATGGACGTTGTAAAAATAGTGTTGTTGAATGTATTGTAAAGTAATAGTAATATAATAAATTAACTATCTAAGTAGTTCTTGCGGACTTTTCCATTGCGCTGTACAATAAATACCCAAAGAATACAATCCCAATTATCTAACCTTTTGGTTTATTTTTTGTCTCTGTCTGGTTATATTTTAATTGGGTAGTGTAAAATAGATCGTCTTTTTTATCTTCCTGTTGGCTCCGGTAAGAATTTTCACTAGAAGATGCTGTGAAGAATAAAAATGTAAATGTTTTATTTTAAATTGGGTTAGTTTTGAATATCGATGAGGGTGGGAGGGAATACTTTCTGCACAGTTTAACATTTTCGTCACCAGGTGCGCTGCTAAATGCATGGAGTAATTACTCTTTTCGCTACTTGGTGCGCTGCTAGATGTAATAACGCCCCTCCCCCCAACAGGTGGCAGCAAAATCAATTTCTACAACAGCGCCTCTAGAATGTGTTACGGGAAACTCAGTAAGTTTCGCATCCTATTATATATTCATCCATGCTAATACTTCCTACAATATATTATCCTGAGAAAGATACCGCAGATGACTGAGCTGAGGATCCCGCTCCTGTGGTACCAATGCCTCCATAACCTCCAAAGGATGCTGAACTTGATTGAGATGAAGATCCTGATCCCCCAAAGCCTAAATACTGAGATCCTGCACTTGCCTGAGCTGACGATTCTGAACTTGCTACTGATCCACCACCGCAACAGCCTCCATAGCCTCCAGTTTGAGATCCTCCACTCGACTGAGCTAAAGATCCTGAACCCGCTATTGATCCTGATCCACCAAAACCACCAGGTGCAACATTTGACTGGACTGAAGATCCTGAACTTGTACTACCAACATTTCCATATCCAATTCCATAAGTTGGTCGAACTGGTAATACTGAATCAGAAGTACCATAACTTCCATATCCCAAGCTCTGAGCGCCTGAACTTGACTGGCTTAAAGAATTTTGTCCATAGACAACGCCATAAGTTGGTTGAACTACAGGAACTAAAGTAATTACTGTTCCTTGAGATCCTAAACTTGATTGAGTTGAACTTCCTGAACCACCATATCCAGCTCCCTGTGATCCTAAATTAGATTGTACTAAGGGTACTATTGCACCAGCTCCTCCATATCCAACACCTGAAGATCCAAAATTTGACTGAGCCAAGGATCCTGCACTTGCCACAGATCCTGAACTGCCATAACCTCCATACCCAATACTTGATATTCCTGGCTTCACTACCGTTCCTGTTCCACCGAAACTTCCATATCCAACTCCTTGAGATCCTGAATTTGACTGGGCTAAAGATCCTGAACCTGCAACAATTCCTGAACTGCCATATCCCCCATATCCAACTCCTTGAAATCCGGAATTTGACTGAGATAAAGATCCTGAACCTGATACAGATCCTGAAGCTCCTAATCCTCCATATCCAACTCCTTGAGATCCTGAATTTGACTGGGACAAAGATCCTGAACCTGCTACAGACCCTGAAGTTCCAAATCCCCCATATCCAGCTCCTTGATATCCTACACTTGATTGAACTAGTGATCCTGTACTTGCTACTGATCCTGAATTAAGTCCACCATATTGGGAAGCTGAACTAGATTGTGCCAAAGATCCTGAACCCGCTGCTGATCCTCCACCACAACAACCCCCATAGCCGGTTCCTTGAGCTCCTGAACTGGACTGAGCCGAAGATCCTGCAGTTGAACCTGTTCCTGAACCAGCTAAACCTCCATATGTAATTTGATAAGATCCTGAACTTGATTGAGAATATGAGCTACTCACTGATCCTGAACTAAATTGCCTTCTATCGATACTGACAGGTGAAATAGATCTTGTTCCTTTAAAATCAGTCCTCCGCCTTGTTTTTATAGGCGGACGATTTGCACTTTTAGATCTGTCATTCTGGCCATGAGTTGAATCCAAGAGAGTAGCTGCATTCTCCCTATTCTTGAGTGACGATCCGTTGAAGGTGTTTTCTTCGTTTAGAGATGGAACCGCTTGAGTTCCACCAGTGGTTAATACAAGTGTATCAGAAGGTGTGTGTGATTTTATTTCTTGATGAGTAATACGTAGTCCATTAGCAGGTTCTGCACTCCGTCCTGTGGCAAGACATTTGCATATATTATTTGTATGTGATATAAATTCACAAGTTGCTCCTAAAACTCAAAACCCAAAATCAGGATAAGGATGAGAAAATCCTATTCTAAAACCATTTCAGGATTGATAAAAAGAAAGTATGAAAGGGGGATGTCTCACACCAATAATTTCAAACTCTCTTAGAGGCTTCAAATATTATTTTTTTGCAATAAATCATACAATAAATTAATCCTAGATAAATATAGATCCTTCTAGACCTATAAACAAAAAAAAAACACTATTTTTGACCATTTTACACTTCCTGGCCGATTTCACCAAACATATTTAACTTTAATTGTTAATTAAGGTCTTTTTAATTGACATTAATTGGCAATGCATTTCACCAACACAAATTGGCCTTTAAGCTCTCATTAAACTTCATTAAATTTAAGTTAATTGGTCAATATTTGTTCATTTAAATAATTTAACCCTGCATTAATGGCAATAATTTTCATAATGGCAAAGACAAAAATGGATTTGATATTTGAAAATGATGATTTCTTATCGAGATGGGCGATGATAATTTCCAAAAAGAATATTATTTTAATACAATATACGAAAAAGATCTGCAAATCTGGTTTAGGCTAAGCAAAACATAAGCATTTTATATTTTGAATAATACAGAAGGTGATTTAGAATTTCCAACTGACAGTTAAGTACTAAATTTAAATTATACATTTAATGAAGAAACGTTTAATCAATCTTCGGTTGCCTAAAATACGGCAAATAAAGTGATATGAATAAACCCTAATATTACATTTGAAGGCATTGGAATAATGCAAATTCATGAAATCTTTCTATTTTGCTTGTTGTATAATATTTCCTTGCATTTACTTTCATATTATCCCGTTTTGTCTTCAATATTGCAGAAGACATTGGAATGAGGTTTTCTTGCATTGAAATCTCTTTCTACTTTTTTTTACATTATTTTTAGCTAACATTAGGGTCTCGCATTTTTTTTTTGGTTATAGATTTGTTAATAGTATACATAGATTTTCATTATTATATGTTAAACATTTTTTTTTTTTTTTACAGATCTGAAAATTTATTTTCTCAAATTGTAGTTACTGGAAATTCACTTAATGACCGATGAATATTATAATGAAATGAGTCTAAACAGAACAACTTGGTTAAACATATTTCAGGGAAGTCCAAACACCTCGCGTACTTGCTCTTCATAATTCCATGTTATTGGTGCAGCTGCTATATTTTTGCAATCTCAATCTTCTCAGTCAGACGCTCTCTGCGCAAGTCACAAAATTCACTTTTATTATCTTTTATTGGTTATTGTGCTATCAGTCTAGTTGTTGTCACTATAGTATCTTCTTTTGAGGGTTCGATACTTGCGCAACATATAATTATAATGCTTCAAGTTCTTTCACCACATAATTGCCATGGGCAATCAGAACTTCAATTTGCTTTCTACTTATTTCTAACCTTTCTTCTTTTCTTTTAAAGTCTACCCGTTCGTCTTTTTTTTTTTTTTCGATTATTTTAATAATGCTTTGAGGTTATCTCTGTTTATAATGACTTTTATTGTCGTAATGTAACAAATGAATTACTATATAGGTCACTGCTTATATTAAAAGGGCACATGGCCTTCTAAATTACGATTTTAATATGATTCCGAAGGCTGTGATGACTTAATTGGTAATTAATTAACTAAATGTGTATTATTTCGGTGAAATGCAAACGAATTAAATATGATTTAATTTCCGTACTTAAGTCAAACTACAACTAGTTAATTGTGGATTAGTAACATGTTGGTGAAATGGCACTAAATCCAAATTAGTTTTAGTAGTGATAGTCTTCTGTTTAGGTCCGGTAAACGCTGCGACCATGGAAATCCTATTGCTCCCCTATTTCTAATTTGTCTCTACCTTTGTAAGTCAGAAACATATTTTTGTTAGCTAATTTTGTCTTGTACTCTAACTAATAATAGGCCTATATAGTTTGTTACACCTGTTACATGTGTAAACTTACTTTTGCTCCCTCATACTTTCGTTAAATTAGAATTTTTGTTTGTACCTATGTTTAGTCAACAGTTCGAAGACTGATTGGAACTCATTTAGTGACACAAATGAGGCATCACTCATGAGACAACTAAGCAAGAAGATAATGGGGTAGGGTGGCCAGTAGAGAGCTGTAGAATATGGCTTACAACCGGTTTTCATTCCACTGGTCAGAGAGCATCCGTCAAAGTAGAGCATCCAACCGAATGTTCGAATTTCAACCGGTTGCCCCTGATGTTTTTCAGGCTAGACAGAACAATGACATTTTCTGAGTACACAAACGGAGTAACAGTTGAAGGGAATTTACCATGTGTAATTTAAAAAAATGTATTGGCTTAATATAGGGCTACTTGATTGCATACTTTAAATACTCATCTTTATAACATATAGATGAACAAATGGTCGCCGGTAACAACAAAGGAAATAAGTGTAATGCATAATATGAAATCTGATGTGTAAAGAAATGCAAGAATAGAATAAATTACAATTACTTACTAAATAGAAGAGAAAATAAGTACATACATTATATTGTAACGTTTACACTTTAAAATAAAAATGCATATCTCTAAAACAGTAGTTGTCAATGCCTTTTAATTACTCTAAGCAGATGCATTATTTCATTAATAAATCATTTTTAAGAAAATATGTTTTGCTCTTGACGATACCAACTGTAATACCTGAATGAATGACTGAATAATGAATGAATGAATCAATGAATCAATCGATCAATCAATCAATCAATCAATCAATCAATCAATCAATCAATCAATCAATCAATCAATCAATCAATCAATCAATCAATCAATCAATCAATCAATCAATCAATCAATCAATCAATCAATCAATCAATCAATCAATCAATCAATCAATCAATCAATCCATGGATGAATGAATCAATGAATCGATAGGTGGATGGATGGATCGTTGAATGATTGATTGATTGTAGTGAGAGAAGGAGAATTATAAATTAAACAGTAGGCCTACACGATGATAATCGCGTCCTTGCAAGGGCTCTTGTAACTCCTCATGGCTCAATGTGGTCTGCCTTTGCTGTCCACCCACAGAGAGTAAGAAACAACTCGAATATTCGATAAACCGAACCTGAGACACTCCGCGAGACGGAAGAGCTTAGCATGCTGACTACAGCGCAGGCGTTCAATAGCAATATATAATTTCTATTTTATGTAACCGGTTGTGCACGATTCTAGTGGCCAGTTCCTTTCCCCCCTCCAGTGAATACATCGCTACTTAAGATGTATGCAGCAAGACATATATCGTCAAATGAGATGTACTGCCGTTGTATCAGCTAGAATATCAGTCGGAAGTGTTATTATTATTATTATTATTATTATTATTATTATTATTATTATTATTATTATTATTATTATTATTTTCAAAGTGAGGTAAGAGTTTAGTTTAAAATGTTTACGATATTAAACTCATTTATTCGTCATTAGGCAAAAAAGTCCTTATCTTTAATATTACTCCAGTCATTATGTCCTGATGTATATAAGAAATTACCTTACCTACAACTACACAGAGGAACACAAGCGTCGCTGCAAGATACGGCAGCCTCATGCTGCTGTTTGTTTTCTGTTATTTGGTCCCTTTTACTCTTAGATCTTGTCTATATACATCACAACGACATCTAATGGAGTGGAAATCCAAATGACTGAGGAACATTATAGATAAAACTCTCGTTAGAGTCTTATTTCATAGCCTAATGGCCATGGACAAAATGCGAACGAATCTACATTCTCTGTTTCGAAGAAAAGAGCAGATTATTACGAAATGAAATTGTTTTCTTTATTAACTTACTTCTAAGTGCGACAAACGTAACATTGCCAAATCAGTTCATCAAACTGAAGGTGGAAGATCTCAATGGTATTGAGCATTATACTACTACTACTATTATTATTATTATTATTATTATTATTATTATTATTATTATTATTATTATTATTATTATTATTATTTTTAGCTGGAAACCGCTGATATTGTAAATTATGAGAATAATTTATGCTTAATTTACATCATCATTTTCCCCGATCGCCCCAATAATAATGCGCCTATATAAAACTAGAGAATTGTTTCAAAGTTTGTTAATTTTTTATATCTTTGGTTCTGACTTATTCCGTGGTTATGAAGTTCGATTACATGATCATACCAGTAAAATCTTAGGTCAGATATATTTGAACGTCAGTTACAATCTGGACTTTTTCTTGAATCGCTTCTAAACTCTCATAAATAAATAAGTAAATAAATAAATAAATAAATAAGTAAGTAAGTAAGTAAGCAAGCAAGCAAGCAAGCAAGCAAGCAAGCAAGCAAGCAAGCAAGCAAGCAAGCAAATAAATAAATAAATAAATAAATAAATAAATAAATAAATAAATAAATAAATAAATAAATAAATAAATAAATAAATAAATAAATAAATAAACAAATAAGTAAATAAATAAGTGAATAAATAAATACATAAATAAATAAATGAGTGAATAAATAAATAAATAAATAAATAAACAAATAAGTAAATAAATAAGTGAATAAATAAATAAATAAATAAATAAATAAATAAATAAGTAAGTAAGTAAGCAAGCAAGCAAGCAAGGAAGCAAGCAAGCAAGCAAGCAAGCAAGCAAATAAATAAATAAATGAATAAATAAATAAATAAATAAATAAATAAATAAATAAATAAATAAATAAATAAATAAATAAATAAATAAATAAATAAATAAATAAATAAATAAATAAATAAATAAATAAATAAATAAATAAATAAATAAGCGAATAAATAAATAAGTGAATAAATAAATAAATAAATACATAAATAAATAAATGAGTGAATAAATAAATACATAAATAAATAAGTAAATAAATAAATAAGTGGGTGAATGAATGAATAAATAAATAAATAAATAAATAAATAAATAAATAAATAAATAAATAAGTGAAAAAATAAATAAATAAATGGGTGAATGAATGAATGAATAAATAAATAAATGAATAAATAAATAAATAAATAAATAAATAAATAAATAAATAAATAAATAAATAAATAAATAAATAAATAAATAAATAAATAAATAAGTGAAAAAATGAATAAATAAGTAAATAAATAAGTGAAAAAAAAATAAATAAGTCAATGAAAAAATAAATAAATAAATAAATGGGTGAATGAATGAATAAATAAATAAATAAATAAATAAATGAATAAATAAATAAATAAGTGAAAAAAATGAATAAATAAATAAGTGAAAAATAAATAAATAAATAAATAAATAAATAAATAAATAAATGAGTGAATAATAAATAAATGGGTGAATAAATGAATAAATAAATAAATTAATTAATAACTTAGTTACAAATAGTTTTTAAACAACACGATGTTTCATTGTCGCCCTCACATAAGCCCTCCATCGGTCCCTATCCTGAGCATCATATCTCACCTCCCTCAAATCCATTTTATTATTACTCTCCCATCTACGTCTCGGCCTTCCAAAAAGTCTTTTTCCCTCCGGCCTCCCAACTAACACTCTATATGCATTTCTGGATTCACCCATACGTGCTAGATGCCCAGCCCATGTCAAACGTCTGGATTTAATGTTCCTAATTATGTCAGGTGAAGAATACAATGCGTGCAGTTCTGTGTTGTGTAACTTTCTCCATTCTCCTGTAACTTGAATAAATAAATATGAATAGATATAAACAAACAAACTAACTAACAATTAAATAAAATATTGGACAATAGTTTCTATAGGTCAAAGCACGGGTAATTACAACAGACTCGCATTTCTTTTATTGATATTCACCTTCTGATTACTTTACACTGCAGCAAAGCATTTACATCCATGTCATGGGTAGAATTCGAATCTAGAACCTATGCAAGAGTCAATGCTACACTTTCGTTAGTGCGTACACCACTTTATCATGCAACTACTGTGCGTTCCAACAAGATCAGTGACGTCTTTCCGGTGAGAGTTGCAGCATTCTACAGAAGAATGAAAACACGGTGAACCAATTTGCGACACCTGTAATATTTTTCCGTTCATATTTCTATGAAATGGAGCAGCTGATGTAATTAGAGTCTTAACAGCTGCAATACCGTCGAAGCCGGAGCTGTTCCAACTATGTCAAGGAGCTGCACTAGGCTGGAGTTCCCTGTGCGCGTCAACAAGCTCATCGTCATAACAAATCCCGGAAAATGTCTTAATGACACCTATAAATATAGATATATCACAACTTTCACTATCAGTCACTTTACCGGTCTTCAAGAATGAAGGGCTGTTTTCTTGCTGTTCTGTTGGTTCTCTCAACAGCCAACGTGGGAGGTATTTTTTTTTTTTCACTCTTTCTTTCGCCAGTGCTTTCTTTTTACTTTTCTCCTTAATTTATTTCTGTCTCTGCTTTCTTTTTTTGTTCGTATGCTTAGGCCTATATGTAGGGACCATACTTTGTCCCACGAGGTTACAAGATTAAGATAGTATTACTGGAGTTTTTATAGTACATTATGCAACGAGCCTATAATGGTAGTAATTAAGACGCGAGTATGTTTGTTTATGAAACGAGCGCAAGCTCGTTTCATAATTTTCATACGAGCGTTTTAATTACCATTATAGGCAAGTTTCATACGACTTTTTATGCTCGATCATATTTCTAACTTGAAATTATTTATAAGCAGGGAAAGGATTTATATGTAAATACATATTTACTTATAAAGCTAATATAATTTATATTTTGCATTATCTTTATGTTTCACAATGTGTAGGGTTGAAAAATCCTACTTTTATTTTCCATATTTTTCCATATTTTAGAGTTTAGTACATATTTTCGTTAATTTCCATATATTTTCCATATTTCATATAAAACAGTCCATATTATATTAGGTTTAACAATAAAACAAAACAAAATTCCATTAACTTTTAAAAATACATTTCAACAATAGAGATTTAAACACATGTTCAGTAATCCCTTTAACATCAGAGTTATTTGAAAATTAGCAGTCCTATCAACAATGGGAAAGTAAGTTACAAAACTGTATTAATTTAATTTAAAATTTTTAACAGACTTCAGTTGTGCAGCTCAACAGTTAAATGCCAGTCAGAGTACACATAGGTTCAGTTTTGTAAATCATACTATAAAGACGGTAAATATGCCAAAAGTACGTCATTCAGTCAATTTAAAATCAAAACTAACAAGTTACATTTCAGAATTTAAAGAAGATGGTTTATCAACTGACAATAAAATATTATTTTGTAATTTGTGTCAGTGTGCAGTATCATCTACACAAAAGTTCCTGGTGCAACAACACATTACAACTAGTAAACATCAGGCCAACAAACAACTAAATTCCAAGCAGAGACAATTGTTTTTAACACAACCAACAACATCGAATGTAAGATCTGAGTTTAACATCGACCTGTGCCGTTCTCTCATCTCTGCTGATATTCCTCTCTATAAACTAAAGAATAAGGTCTTCAGGGAATTCCTTGAAAAATATACTCAACATACAATCCCGGATGAGCCAACACTTAGGAAGACGTATGCTCCATCCATCTACGATGAGACAATACAGAAGATAAGAGATGAAATTAAAGATAGTTCAATTTGGGTTTCCATTGATGAGACTCCCGACAAAGAAGGTAGACTTGTTGGTAATGTAGTTATCGGTTTGTTAAGTGAACAATATTCTGAACGAATTCTTTTACATTGTGATGTTCTAGAAAAGTGCAATAACAAAACTATAGTTAAACTGTTCAACGAAGCTATGGGTATCCTGTGGCCAAAGGGTATTATGTACGATAATGTGTTATTCTTTATTAGCGATGCTGCCCCTTATATGGTCAAAGCTGGACAAGCATTATCTGTTGTATATCCTAAATTGACTCATTTTACTTGTGTGGCGCATGCATTTCATCGTGTGGCAGAAGTGGTCAGAGACAATTTCCCTAAAGTAGATTTGTTGATTTCATCAGTGAAAAAAGTATTTCTCAAAGCTCCCAGTAGAGTTAACGTGTTGAAAGAAATGTACCCTGAAATTCCATTGCCACCAAAGCCAATTTTAACTAGATGGGGTACATGGCTAGAAGCAGTTGAATATTATGCCGAACATATAGACTCTATTAACAATGTTCTCCTTGCATTGGACTCTGAAGATGCAGTCTCAATTGATACTGCGAAAACAGTTACCTGTGACATAAGTGTGAAGAATGACTTAGCTCACATTCAGCATACATTTTCATGCATCATAAAAACGCTCAAAAGTCTCCAAAATAGGCACCTTTCACTATCTGAAAGTTTTGAAATTATAAATAGTACTGTGGAACAACTGAATCGTGGTAGAGGTAAAGTTGCAGATGCAGTAAGAGCTAAGGTGGACACTGTACTTTCAAAAAACCCTGGATATGAAGAACTACAAAAGGTTGTTGCTGTGATGAGTGGTGAATCAACAGTGAAGATTAACTTGGACTTATCCCCAGCAGACATTGTGAAATTGAATTATGTACCAGTTACTTCTTGTGACGTCGAACGCTCTTTTAGTCAGTATAAATCTATCCTCAGAGACAATAGAAGAAGATTCACTTTTCAGCACTTGAAAGAAATGTTTGTAACCTATTGTTATGGTAACAGACAATAAAAATTGTGTTTTGTTGAAACTACATTGGAAGATAAGGTACGTCCATTATATTTTTTGTTTAGTTTGATTAAAATGTACCAATATTTAACGTACATAGTCATTTTTTTTATAATTTTAAGTCCATATTTAATTCCATATTTTGGTAAAAATCCATATTTAATTCCATATTTTGGTAAAAATAACTACATATATATTTACATATTTCATATATTTTTAGTCCATATAAATCCGTTCCCTGTTTATAAGTATTCATGTTATGGTTATGTGAGGAGGGGAACTGACCTTCTAAATTGTGAGATGTGCGCAGACGCGAAAGTATTGATTTTTTCCGAGGAATAAATGTCAATGACCTTGATATAATCAGAGAATAACATGAACATTAGTCTTGATATAACCTGGAAATTGATTTAGAATTGAAAAACGAGATGACAAATTGAATTTATTTGAATATTATTTACAATTAACGCTAATCATTATAGTAACAGAACATAACCTTCTGCGACAGTATTGGATTTCCAGCCTCCGTGACTTTTCGCTAGTTGTCTTTCGATTGCATATCCGAGAATAATCGATACTTGCGCTTTTATAATGGTACAATGGTGATTTCTCATTGGCTGAACAACTGAACTATAATGAATAGGTGTACTTTAATGAGGTGCATTAAAGGGCTACTACCAGGTGTATAATTACTACATTTCGGCATGGTCGAGCATAAAGTTTATGACGCGCGTGTAAGCTAAGTACTTGATTGATTGCTTACGCGACTCCTGTTTCGTTAAGTTGGGCAGAACAAAATATGGACCACTTTAACAATAATTACACTAATATTTACAATTTAAATTATTTACACTTTGTACACTACAATACGCTATTTTTATCAATAATAGAGAATGGACGTTCGCTGTGTGGAGTTAGTCTATTGGAAAATATATTTCGGTGCTGTGAAGTGTCTTTTTTCAGTTATTTAACGATGCTGTATCAACTACTAGTTATTTTGCGTCAATGGAATTTGTGATAGCGATGTGGCATTTGACTAGATGAAGCCGAGGTTTCCCTACGGATTACCTTACATTTGTCTTATGGTTACTTACTTACTTACTTATAGGTTTTAAGGAACCCGCAGTTTTATTGCCACCCTCACATAAGCTCGCCATCGGTCCCTATCCTGTGCAAGATGAATTCACTCTCTATCATCATACCCATCTCTCTCAAATCCATTTTAGTAGTATCCTCCCATCTACGTCTCGGCCTCCCCAAAGGTCTTTGTCCCTCCGGTCTCCCAACTAACACTCTATATGCATTTTTTGTCTTATGGTTGAAAAAAAAGTAACGGGTGCATAGCTTTTTACTATGCCAGATTTGGACACTATTAACTCAATTGAGTCACTACAGATTTCCCCTTAACTCCCCACTCCACCTTTCCTGGTTGAGACGAGTACACACGAAGGTAAGCATTGCTAATTGACGGATTGTATAAGGCAGGCATTATAGCTTTTACGAACTTTCAGCTCTCTTGGTCGCTTGAAATCCATCACTGATGCACTGTGCCCACTGCGCGTTTGTTTATAAGGCGGTGTATGCGAAAAGGAATATATGAATTGTTATTGGTGGATTAATAACTTTAAATTATTGGGGGTTTTGTGGTTAATATATTTTAATGACATTATAGAGTTTATATATATATATATATATATATATATATATATATATATATATATATATGTATATATATATGTATATGTATATGTATATATATGTATATATATATATAATTTATTTATTTTGTTTGATTATTTTATTTAATATTTAATATATTTTGTTCCATGGGCGAGGGTTTCTGAGTTCCGTTTCACCCTAGATCATATATACCCAGATTGCTCGGCTTTGACGGTAACAACTTTTGTCAGGTTTACTATGCTGCCATCTAATTGTTACATGAAGAGTCACGTCATAACTCTCATTTGAATTGCATTAGCGACTGTACTGCCGTCTCTTGTTCGTTTACGGCGGACGGGTGGCGATCCTGGCGGTTGTTCTCTTCAAAGTGCAACCCATTTTAACATAGAGATGAACAATCTATATGTGATCTGGGGTTTCATTTATCCGTTGTGCCAGGGCTGCACTATGCTGTATATCTTTACGTAGCTACGTGTGGGCATTACGAGAAATGAAATGATGAGAATGCAAGAAGAACAAGGAGAATATGAGGATAACAGAAATACAAGGGGAAGACAAAGAGAAGAAGGAAAATATGAGATCAAAGGGGATATAAGGAGAACAAAGCGAAGAAAAGGCGAAGTGAAATGAAGGGAAACACAAGAAGGAAATGAGAAAGACACGGAGGACAAAGGGTACACAAGGAGAACAAAATAAATAAAATGACAAAAGGGGGAAGATAAGGAGAACAAGGGAAAGATAAAGAGAACAAGCGAAACATAATGAGAGCAATGGAGACACAAGGAAAGTAATGGGAAGAAGAGGAGAACAAGTGAACATAATGATAACCAGAGAGAGGGTTGTATGTTTACGTGACAGTCATTTCCCATGTTACCACTCTATATCTAGTAATGAGAAAGACGTACTTCTACGTCAAAACCCAACGAGGAACATATTCAGCTCAAGCGAGAATCAAGCCCACACAAAGTGCAATTCAGTTGTTTGTTCTACCCCAAAACCGTCCATATCTACCTCAGATCCGTCATTATACAGGTTGTTTCAAAAATACGGGGCATAATTGCAGGTATGTATTTCCCACATGTAGACAATCAAAATAGTTCATTATAACATGTGTCCGGAAATGCTTTGTTTCCGAGTTATGGCCTTCACAACATTGAAATTCACCGGAACGTTTTTCTTTCCGCAGGTCGTTGCCGTCAAAGGAGACATTAAGAGGTCACTCTGACAGTTCATTCCGAGGCGAAGGTTACATTCAGTGTTGTGTAGGCGTTAGACTGTGCGACATGTATTCAAATCAAGAGCTGGCAGAGATACACTTCATGTACGGTAAGGCGGACGGCAATGCTGCGCTGGCTCGTCGTTTGTACCAGGAGAGGTACCCACAGCGACAATGTCCAGATCGGAAGACATTTGTACGTCTCCATTACCGTCTGTGCGAGTATGGAAAATTTAACTCTCCTGATTTGGGAAGGGGACGACCAAGATCTACAACTCCAGAAGTACAGGAGGAGATTCTGGAGGCTGTGAACATGACTCCTTCTATCAGCACACGAAGGGTAGCGTTGCAAGTCAGTGTTCCTCATACGACTGTCTGGAGACTGTTGAAAAAGTATCAATTGTATCCTTATCATTTGCAACGTGTACAGGCCCTGTCACCAGCAGATTACCCTGCACGAGTTAGGTTCTGTCAGTGGTTCTTGCAGCAGTGTGGTGTAAATCCGAACTTTCCTGCCTTAGTATTATTTACAGATGAAGCACAGTTCATACGAGATGGCATAACAAATTTCCACAATCAGCATGTATGGGCGTATGAAAACCCACGTGCAACTGTTCCATCTCATCACCAGGTGCGGTTCTCCCTGAACATGTGGGCCGGTATCATTGGTGATCGATTATGTGGACCCCATGTACTTGTAAACAGACTTACGGGGCAGGCGTACACAAACTTCCTGGAAAACACCATACCTCATGTTTTAGAAGACACTCCACTGATCAATCGTCAACACATTCACTTCTTGCATGATGGCGCTCCTGCACATTTCAGTCGTACGGCTCGCCGGTACTTGGATCGAAGGTTTCCTGATCGATGGATAGGTAGAGGTGGCCCAATTTCTTGGCCACCACGCTCACCTGATCTGAAGCCTCTCGATTTCTACTTGTGGGGCCATTTAAAATCATTGGTTTATTCGTCTCCGGTGCCTGATTTGGAATCCCTTCGGAATCGAATTGTGGCATGTTCTGAGGACATACGCAATACTCCTGGAGTTTGGGATCGTGTTCGCAGGTCAATGAGACATCGATGTGAGGTCTGTATTCAAGCAGGAGGTGGACATTTTGAACATCTTCTGTAATGACAACGACCTGCGGAAAGAAAAACGTTCCGGTGAATTTCAATGTTGTGAAGGCCATAACTCGGAAATGAAGCATTTCCGGACACATGTTGTAATGAACTATTTTGATTGTCTATATGTGGGAAATATATACCTGAAATTATGCCCCGTATTTTTTAAACACCCTGTATGAACCTGAATTTTTGACGAAGAAGGAGAGTTGAACGAACGATGTGCCATATTAAACTATGAATGTATTCATAGTTGTGTCTATTTTTTTATTTTTTATTATTATTTTTTGCAGCTGCACCGTCAAACTCGGCAACTCGCGACAAACATCGCAACCCCACAGTGCCAACTTCGGTAAACGATGTGAAGAAGATATCTACACTCTCGACACTGCCTCCCTCTGTTACAGACAAAATACCTCAAAGTCGTAAGTATCCTGTGCGAGAAGATACAGCCCTGGGCGGTCAGAATTTTTGCATATCAACGTAAGGGTAATAACTAGACTTCGAAGTTGAGGCACATTTATTCTAAAGTTAAGTACACACAGAATAATACAGTGTTTACAAAGCAGCTGGCAAGGTAGTCCCTTCCCTCATACACACATCATGTTAGTTGTATGGGGCAATAGGCCAAGCAAGGAAAAAATTAAATGTTCGCCCGAAGGACAAACGTAAATATTACGTTGGTTGGAATACATCGTATTATCGCCTCTAGGTTGTAGAAACGTAGCATTATTCTTAAGTCTATAAACAGTTATATACTTACTTACTGGCTTTTAAGGAACCCGGAGGTTCATTGCTGCTCTCACATAAGCCCGCCATTGGTCCCTATCCTGAGCAAGATTAATCCAGTTTCTATCATCATATCCCACCTCGCTCAAATCCATTTTAATAATATCTTCTCATCTACGTCTCGTCCTCCACAAAGGTCTTATTATTATTATGTAATTATAAAGCCATAAAGAACAACCGGTGATATAACTGTTTTATAAATTCTAACTTTCAGATTTTTTGAAAGCAGACTGGATGATAAAAGCTTCTCATCCGAATAATAACAGGTATTTCCCATATTTATTCTGTGTTTAATTTCCTCCCGAGTATTATTTATATTTGTTACTGTTGCTCCAAGATATTTGAATTTTTCAACCTCTTCAAAAGGATAAATTTCCAATTTTTATATTTCTATTTCGTACAATATTTTCGTCACGAGACATAATCATATACTTTGTCTTTTCGGGATTTACTTCCAAACCTATCTCTTTACTTGCTTCAATTGCCGTATTTTCCCTAATCGTTTTTGGATTTTCTCCTAACATATTCACGTCATCCGCATAGACAAGCAGCTGATGTAACCCGTTCAATTCCAAACCTCTCTGTTATCCTGGACTTTCCTAATGGCATATTCTAGAGCGAATTAAAAAAGTAAAGGTGGCAGTGCATCTCCTTGCTTTAGCCCGCAGTGAATTGGAGAAGTATCAGGCAGAAGCTGGCCTATACAAACTCTGCTGTAAGTTTGACAGAGACACATTTTAATTAATCGAACTAGTTTCTCGGGAATACCAAATTCAATAAGAATATTATATAAAACTTCTCAATTTGCATTAACTTATGTAGAGCTTTTCTTGCTGCCGAAATCCCTTTGTGGAAAGTGCAAGGTTGTGGGTCTAGTGCAAGGTTTTTGTAATTGCCTTTTATTGCGTATTTTAGCTATTTATAATGCCTTTTTGCCTGCCTATTTTAGCTATTTATGATGCCTTTTTGCCTGTCTATTTTAATGATTTATAATGCCTAAACTTCCTGTTTCTGGTAATTACGTAAATGGCAAAAAAAAAGTTGAAAAAAGATTAAAAGTCAGGAATTCCAATATGTGTGTAAAGTGAGTAATTAATACATTTATAGAAAGAATATATTTATTAAAATGATGAGGTTTAATGATATTATTTCTTCAAATTATTATTTTCATTTACATCATATTATTAAATCAAGTAAACATCCAAAGCATATTTTTTACTGCATATATTTAAATTTTTAGCGCATATTTCAGTTTTTACTGCATAGTTGCATGCATATTTTCGGTTTTTTTTTTGTGTATGAAGTTCAAATATCTTGGAGCAACAGTAACAAATATAAATGACACTCGGGAGGAAATTAAACACAGAATAAATATGGGAAATGCCTGTTATTATTCGGTTGAGAAGCTTTGTCATCTAGTCTGCTGTCAAAAAATCTGAAAGTTAGAATTTATAAAACAGTTATATTACCGGTTGTTCTGTATGTTGTGAAACTTGGACTTTCACTTTGAGAGAGGAACAGAGTTTAAGGGTGTTTGAGAATAAGGTTCTTAGGAAGATATTTGGGGCTAAGAGGGATGAAGTTACAGGTGAATGGAGAAAGTTACACAACGCAGAGCTGCACGCATTGTATATTTGACCTGACATAATTAGGAACATAAAATCCAGGCGTTTGAGATGGGCAGGGCATGTAGCATGTATGGGCGAATCCAGAAATGCATATAGAGTGTTAGTTGGGAGGCCGGAGGGAAAAAGACCTTTGGGGAGGCCAAGACGTAGGTGGGAAGATAATATTAAAATGGATTTGAGGGAGGTGGGATATGATGGTAGAGACTGGATTAATCTTGCTCAGGATAGGGACCGATGGCGGGCTTATGTGAGGGCGGCAATGAACCTCCGGGTTCCTTAAAGCCAGTAAGTAAGTAAGTAAGTAAGTAAGTAAGTAAGTAAGTAAGTAAGTAAGTAAGTATGTAAGTAAGTAAGTGTATGAAGTTCCGTGGTTTAATAAATCACATTGACAACTCGCCTGAAATAAGTCTCACAGCTATAACTAATAATGCATTATCGCTTTATCGTTTTATCGTGTATAATTAACTAGTCTAGCTTAAGATGCACGTTAAATAAAGCTTTGCAATTTATACAGGGGTCCGGCATAAGCGCCAATGGGGAGGATTTGGCTTTGGAGGGGCTGCATCCCAGGCACAGGCGTCAGCTAGCAGTTTCGGGACCGGAGGAGCGTCCGTGCCCATTGGGTTCTCAACTCCGTCCACTGGAATAGTCGCGGGCGGTGGTTTCGGTGGATCCAGTGGATTCGGTTCAGGAGGTGGATTTGGCGCAGTTAGTGGATTCGGTGCGCCATCTGGTGGATTCGCCGCTGGCGGTGGATTTGGTGGTGTAGGTTCATCTGGTGGATTCGGTGTGCCTGGTAGTTTCGGCGTACCCAGTGGTTTCGGTGGAGGGTTCAGTGAATCATCTTCTCAGAGCTCATCGGGCTCATTTGGATCTTGGGGTTAAAGATGCACGAAACGAGAGACTGCATCCCTGTTACATGTACTCGTATTTTGTAATACTGATATCATATACAGTACGTAATACCTGCATTCAATTTTATTGAATCATGTATTTTTTGTATACTATGTATGCTGAAAGAGTAATTTAACCGACGTAATTTTAGTTTTATAAATTCTTGCCAAATAAGAATATTTTTATGAACTTAATGTTCCATAACTTAGAAAGCATGTTGGAAATATTCAGATTGTCAATTAATATAGATAAACACAATATAAAATTTGTTACTCAGACAAATGACAAATCAATGTAAAATAATGACTTATATTATATGGTCATTAAGTTTTATATACATGAATTACAAATTGCAAACGTTTTCGCCCATTCAGGCATCTTCAGGCACAATTATACAATATCTCAATATCAAACTGTGTAGCCATTACATTGGTGGTAGATAAACTGTTTAAGATTAATTATGTACAGGGACATCATTTTATTTTTACTTGCATTTTTATTGTACCTGCATTTCTGAATGTACTTCACTCTCACCCCTTCACTAATGTCCTTGCTCCCGTCAGACACACAAACTTACGGCCGCTGTTGCATTCGAAGTCTTCAAGCAGTGAAGTAAACACTGCAGTGTATAGTGTGTTTCAGAAATATGATTGCGTTTTCTATAGAAGAAAGAACCTATATTAATAATATCGTACTAAAAAATTATATTCAAGAAACGATAAATTCAATTTCAGAGAATATGCTTCAAAATGTTTTTAATAATATGCGCACTGAATTGAAGCCTGCATTGTAATGAACGGCAACCATTTTCAGCAACTTGTTTAAAAATTCAGATTAGCTTATTTTGAATTGAGGTGGCTAGAAGCAAAGGAATGCTAGTGACATTTGTAATAACATGAGTTAAGTGCATCCAGTGTAAGCAAAAGTATCTAAAATTTTAGTGGCAAAGGGATATTTTAATCCCCTCACACATTAAAATTTTAATAAAAATTTCACCGATTTTACGAAAGCTTAAACATTTAAACCCCATTTTCTCAAAAGTAACTTAAGTGCACTTACAGCCCTTTACTTATGACCCCCTCAATTTAAATGCAGTTTCTATATTGTATGTTAACATCAATAATTAATATGCTAAATAAAGTAGACATTACATAACGAACATAGCCGCCTGAAAAGTTGAGTTTTTGAAACAAATGTTACTACTCTACTGTATTTTGATAAAATCCGTAAAAGTGATGATCAAACTGAAAATCGTAATATCGTATTTCCCTACAACATAAATGGATACACTACTTTTCATTCCTCCTATACCTAGTAAAATGATTTGTTTACATATTGCACTAGTAACATCAAACTCCTGTAATGGAAGGGGGCAACAGTGTTTCCGAGTATAGCCAGGTTAATGTTAAAAATGTTGGTAAAAATAAAGTGATGTCCCTGTACAAAACGTCTCCATTATTAAAATGTAATATTACAGGCCATAAAATTAAAATAATGTTAAAAACCACGTAGTGTTGTAATTAAACTTCATAATATTCTGTGGAACTCTTGTTCAGTAGAGTCCAATGAGTGATGAATCATGTCTGAAATATATAAATAAATACGAAATAGAATTTTTATTTTTATTTTATTTTATTTATATTATTTTATTTTAATTTTATGACCTGCAATATTACATTTTAATAATGGAGATGTTTTGTACATCATTAATCTTAAACAGTTTATCTACCACCAATGTAATGGCTGCACAGTTTGATATTGAGATATTGTATAATTGTGCCTGAAGATGCCTGAATGGGCGAAAACGTTTGCAATTTGTAATTCATGTATATAAAACTTAATGACCATATAATATGTCATTATTTTACATTGATTTGTCATTTGACTGAGTAAAAAATATTATATTGTATAAATTAAGCTTTCAGGAATAACACTCTGTAAAGTTAATTTGAATAATTTCGAGGGAAAAATTGTTCCGGGGCCGTGTATCGAACCCGGGACCTTTGGTTAAACGCACCAACGCTCTGCCACTGAGCTACCCGGGAACTCTACCCGACACCCATCCAATTTTTCCCTCTATATCCACAGACCTCAAAGTGGGCTGACAACCTTCAAGCAACCAACATTTGAGTGCACACTAACTCTGTGTGACTTTAAATTGTGGTTTTCTGTTACGTACAGTGACGTGTATTATGCAAATTAAGCTTTCAGGAATAACTCCTCCCTGTAAAGTTAATTTGAATAATTTCGAGGGAAAAATTGTTCCGGAGCCGGGTATCGAACCCGGGACCTTTGGTTAAACGTACCAACGCTCTCCCACTGAGCTACCCGGGAACTCTACCCGACACCGATCCAATATTATCAAATATTATATTATATTGTGTTTATTAATGTTCCATGGTCAAGAATTTGTTTCGTTATACAGTGTATTGAATGAAGTGAAGATAACATTGAAATGCTTAATGTTTTATGAGATTTATAGTATAACATTTTACATTAATCATCTTGTCTGTGAATTCTTCGCCTTTATTCCGTCCTTATCACTTCTCCATCCCCCATTATTTCCATGTCATAATACACTGCGATATCAAAATAGTACATTATGCAACGAGCCTATAATGGTAGTAATTAAGTCGCGAGTATGTTTATGAAACGAGCGCAAGCGAGTTTCATAATTTTCATACGAGCATCTTAATTACCATTATAGTCAAGTTTTATACGACTTTTTATGCTCGACCATATTTCTATCTTGAAATTATACAGAAGTATTCATTTTATTCTTATATGACTGAAGAGCGGAATTGACCTTGTGCATAGCTCGTAAATTTTGAGATGTGCGCAGACGCGAAAGTATTGATTTTTTTCCGAGAAACAGATGTCCACATTGACGTTGATATAATCTAGAGAGTAAACTAAATACTAATCTTGTTATAACATTGAAATTAAAATAGAAATTGAAAAACGAGATGACAAATTGAATTTATTTGAATATTATTTACAATTAACGCTAATTATTATACTAACAGAACATAACCTTCTGCGACAGTATTGATTTCCAGCCTCCGTGACGTTTCGCTAGTTGTCTTTCGATTGCAATCTGAGAATAATAGATACTTGCGCTTTTATAATGCTACAATGGTGATTTCTGATTGGTTGAACAACTGAACTTTAATGAATAGGTGTACTTTAATAAGGTCCATTAAAGAGCTGCTGCCAGATGTATAATTACTACATTTCGGCATGATCGAGCATAAAAAAGTGAAACATTTCGAAACCTTCAGTACCGTAGTTTCCCCTAGCTATGGTCCACATTTGTCACATTTTTCTTTGCATATTCAATGCTATTCATCCAGATGAAGTGAAATTTTGGCTTCGGACTCTTGTAAGTGTATATTAAATAAATATTAACATATATGTTTGAAATTATTTAATTACAAGTGTTGAAAAAATATTAACATATATGTTTGAAATTATTTAATTACAAGTGTTGAAAAAATAATAAGCATTGGTACATAGTTGTATTCTGAGTTGCCCAACTATGGTCCACTCATATATTCATGCTTGAAAACATGAATGGACTATAGCTGGATCTGTAATTATTCGTAAATCAATAAATTGAGTTTCTAATTTAAGGGTAGAAACATAATCTAGCACAGAAATATTAAAAATAAATGAAAAGTATATGGATTCTTTTTATTAGTACACATTGCATAAACACACAATAAACAAGTGAAATCTGAAAGTCATTTTCCTGCAATAATGAACAACTACACTCACCGGCAAAAATACCGGGCCACCTAAAGTTTCTCAATGTTTTTTATGAGGTGAGAATCAGAAAACCCATTACGAAATGAAGAAAACATGGCTTCCCAGAAAAAAAAAACTCTTTTTTATTATCACTCGCGCTAGTATTTTCAACGCCAAACAATGGATATAATTAAAAGCTGTAAAAACTTACAAATTGTTTCAATTTTCTTCCAAATATTCAACTGATTTTGTGGCCACCCAGATGTTACTAATAGCGGATGTTGCCTCCCCTCAGTAATTGCCGCTTCTTACTATACATGAAACAACAGCTCCATTGTTCTTCACTTCCAAAACTTTCCCTGGCCATAGTTCCTCCTCATAAGTAACTACCATATAACTATGTGCATTTAGTATTATTTTAACAGATTTCGTCTTCTTTTCCACATGTGACTCACTGTCTGTAAATATGGAGAGTACATCGGAAACATCATAATCTGTATCCAATTCAATTTCATCGCTCTCATAGTCACTTACAGGGACGGTTGTGATCCTTCTACCCTGAAGTTTTCATTTTACCGGACCATTATTCGTGCTAGTACCATTGATGCTGGAACAGCCTGTTTCTTTATTTACTGGACTATAATGTTAAATGGTGTTTTAGAATATACTGAGATACCGTATTTGCAGAAGTAAATAATCACATTGTTCACATTTCATTAAAACAAATATTTCAAAATGAAATAAAACTATGGTCCACGAAAAATTGTGGTACATAGTTGAGGACTGACTTGTAGCCTTGAGGTTAAACATTTTTTACTCAGAGTCCTTAACCTCTGCCAGTCTAATTATTACGTGAAAGTAAACAGTATATAGCCAGGTTTAATTGTACAAACAATCATATATCTATAATTTACCAGTTCTACAGAGGAGAGCTTAATAAAACAGACAATCACAAACTGAATGATTTCGTGTCTTCACACATTCAATAGAACGATGCACACTGACCTTGTTAAGCATCCATATCATTGCCACGTGTAATGGTAGATAGAAGCATCTATGGGGAACGTAATTCCATCACAGTGGCGCCTTAAATGGCAAACACCGAACTCTTGGGGGACTAAGTAGTACATAATGCGTTTTCGACCATAGTTGGGTGCCTGGACCATAGTTATGGGAAATTACGGTACTTAACTTTGATTTTGCTGAGCTAAATACGTATTAATTACTAACGTAATGGTAACAACAAACAAGCGAGACATTTTGATGTTCATGTTACATACTGAGCTATTTTCGCAGACCCTCATTTCTTATTTCCATTAAATAAATGCAATATGCAATAAGAACAATAAAATACTAATAAAACTTAATCCACAGAAACATGGGAAATACTAAAAATGGTGTATGCAGAAAACTTTAGAGAAATATAGTTACCAGGAAAGTAAAATATCTATACCTCTGCCATATGTTGAGATGTTGAAAAACTAACTACTGCATTAGACTAGGTTACATTTCATTTTTAACCAAAATGTCAGTTACCATTTTTTACGCCCGAGCCCCTCAATTGAAAAATAAAAGAAATGAAGATGGCGTATTCCATTGAAGGATGTATATTTATTATACGTTCTAATTGGATCATAACATCTTTCCTTCAAACGCAACGACAGTTCAAGGTAAAGTTTGGAGGGCGGCAATATGAAAGATACAAATTTCAATTACACCCAGTGAAAGTGAGAGTATCTGGTATAGGCCTAAGGATTATTGGCCCAATTATTTTTATTATTTTTCCGGGATACGTTTGAAACGAATGCATACAAGAAGATATTTGCAGAGTTTTGGAGCAACTTGATGACGTGGAGCTAACGCAAGGATATGAGGCGACCTGTCATACCTCCGAAGAGTCAATGGGGAAAAAAAAAAAAAAAAAAAAAAAAAAAAAAAAAAAAAAAAAAAAAAAAAAAAAAAAAAAAAAAAAAAAATATATATATATATATATATATATCCAGTTTTTTGACAACCTAGTCATCTTTGCTAGTATGTGACTACCACGTTCACCCGATCTTACCAGACTTCGTTTCTTCTTGTGGGGCTATCTTAAAGATACGGTTTTTCATGACAGGCCCCAAATCCTGGGACAGGTGGAGGACAAGATCTCTAGGGTGACAAAGTAAATAGCTTTCTGTAAAAACTTATTTCTATTTACTCAATTAATGACGTAAGTTTTGAGTTCTTTGAGTTAAGGGTTGGAGAAAGATAATTCAAGTGCGGATGAGGAATCATAAAGTTTATGGCGGAAAGTAAAGGAATTTTTTACTTTAAAAAATTTTTAATTTGCCTTCTCGAAGATTTCGAATCACGTAGTCTCTGCGGTAAGGTGAATATGTACTTTGAAAGAAAAGCAAAAAAAGATTTCCACGTCGTCCCACCACAGTTTAGTATATACAATTGCGAAGCTTGGGATGTTTTTTCGCATTTCTCTCGATAGTTGCTAGCCGCTTGGAGCGCTGTGAGTACTAGGAACAATAGACTGTGTCACTGCCATCGTGATCTAATACAGGCCGTAAGGCAGACCATGTAACTCGCTTAACCCGATCACGAAGGGCGGCGTTTCAACCATATAAATTAGTTGGAATGCATAAAGAGTAACATATATTTCTCTAAAATGTAGTGTAATTGCATCAATAAAATTTAAAACAATGATTATGAGACACTTCAGACATAAATCACTTGCGAGTTAAGATGAAATATTAGTTTTGGTGTGAAAATTACGTTGTTCGTATGTGTAATACTTGCTTTTATTTCGATTAAATATTGCGAAATTCTTGTACATTCATTTATGCACGATTCAATAATTTTCAGTTGCACCGCACGGATATTTAGATATGTTGAAATTATAGGTTATGTTTACTGTCCCAGTTGCCCCTTTCTGTCTAATTTTAGTGGTCTCCAATGCCCTGCCATTCATATGGAAATATTATAGGTTATGTTTACTATATCTTATATTCCTAAATTCGCAATTATACATTATAATTAAGCATAATGTCATGTATGATACTCCGCACATTCAATTTGTCTGTATTTTAATACTACAATTGAGTACTGAATTATTGTATTTATCTACTACCTAAGAGACGAAGTAACAATCGTACGTACACAAATTTCATAGGCGTGGTATGATAAATTTTCTGTCATTATTAAGGAAGGTAGATGTGCTATATTAAATCACAATATAAATTCTTTTTTATTAAACCTCAAAATATCTTCCATTCTAAACTTAAAATGTTGATGCGAAAAGATTATGTTAACATCTAAAATTCTCTTCACATTAAAATAACACAGTTTTGTAATATTATTTCTGCGACATAGGCTATTATGCAACAAGAAGTAAAGGGAACTTATGGACACATTACACTAAATAAAACTTAGCTATGATACGCAATAAAGTTATAATATTATAATTCACTGAGCTCCATACACTGAAATAGGAAACCCGAACATATATTACGCCTAGTCTAGATCGAAACGGCATTGACTGTGCCGTATTTCGCATTGTTGTGAAAAGTTGTGTAAACTGTGAAATGTTCGTTATCGGTTGTAATAAATGTAAATGGCTAAAATACAATAATTTGAATAATAATATGGGACAAGGAGACGTTTGTAGCACTATAAATTCTAAGAAAAAGAGGTCAGAGTTATCCTTCTAGCAGGTATAGAGGAGTCTATATTGAAGAGGTAGTTGGACTGATCCATTACGTGGGGGTGTACTACGTTAAAATGACAATATTTGTGTAGAAAAACGATTAAAAATAATAATATACAAAATAATGGGTATTAATTGGAAAAAAAATATGTAGAGAAAATGTCTTCTTCTTTCTCTTAGTTTAACCTCTCCCTTTTAGGTACATTTTACACGACCCACGCCACCCGGGCCTTATAGTGCCGCGACCTGTCGGGAGAGGAATTAATCTATGGATCACATACATACTTTTTTGACCACACAAGGACATGGAGGGCCTCCCCGGGTAATAATAATTAGGGCTAGGATTTTGATGACCTATAAATCATGAAAAAATGCCCTTAAAATGTCCTAAAATTGATCTTACATAATAGGCTTAGTAGGAATATTAATATTTAGACTAGTAATTAAATTGAATTCTAGTACCAACATTTAAGTTTATTTAATTTTACATAATTTTTCTAAGTAGTACACTTTAATTATTTTACCTGATGTAGTTCCCTGTAGACTACCACAAGGCCGCTCTAGCCCTAATTATTATTATTATTATTATTATTATTATTATTATTATTATTATTATTATTATTATTATTATTATTATGCAGTAGTTATTGATGCAATAGTAATAATTAGTAATTGGTAATCAATGGTGCTTAATTATTACACTTTATTTTTATAACAATATTCATATTTAATTAATTATATTTGTTTGCTATTGATTTCCGGATCCTCGTGGTCATCCTTAATTAAGGCCGGATGAGTGTTTTTTTCTTTCTCTCTCTCTTATCTATACTAACAATAAATCTGTAGCTAAAATTTTTCTGGTAATTTTCGATTTTCCAAAAATAATTGGTGTTAACATGTATAATTAATCATCCTGAAACCGAAAATCGTTTTTTAGAAATTTTTGTTTGTATGTATGTCTGTCTGTCTATCTGTCTGTCTGTATGTTTGTTACCTTTTCACGCGATAATGGCTGAACCGATTTATATGAAAATTGGAATATAAATTAAGTTCGTTGTAACTTAGATTTTAGACTATATGGCATTCAAAATACTTTATTTAAAAGGGGGGGTTATAAGGGGGCCTGAATTAAATAAATTGAAATATCTCGCTTATTATTGATTTTCATGAAATATATTACATAACAAAAGTTTCTTTAAAAATAATTTCCGATAAGTATTATTCTATACAAAAGTTTGATAGGACTGATATTTAATGATGTAAATGAGTTTTAAAATTACAATAACAACGCCATCTAAGGCGCTGTACTGAAATAAAAACAAATGACTTCGTCTATAAGGGGCCTTGGACAACAACAATCGAAAGCTATTAAACATAGCCTAAGAGAATGTTTCTGTGTTTGTGTGAAGTAATATCGGAAGCTAATTAATTGTTTAATTATTATTTCACCATTTGAAAGTGTAGTTTTTCTTGATGGACATAATTCTACAATGTTATTACAGTAACTGCTTAAACATATAGCAAATAATATAAGTATACACATTAAAACTAAATGATATATCAATCTTCATTAAACTATGGTTGCATGTAATAACAATTAAGAGACATGTTAAAGAAATTGTCATTGCACCAAATGATTGCTCTCTGGACAAAAATGACCCCATTTTAATTATTTAAATACAATTTAAATTAAGTAAAATATTAAACGATTTATCCTTCTATCAAACACGAATGTTCCCTGGATCAAACGTCCTATTTTAATTATGTAAGTACTTTATATTTATTTCTAACAGGTGCAGCGGAGCGCACGGGACGGCTAGTGTAAAATATTATTGAAGCATACAGAAACAAGCGTTGATATTGTAAAATAAAATATGTAAACTGCAATGTTTATCAACAAATGATGATTATGTCAGTATGTTTAATGCCTAATCAGTGGGATGCATACCGCTTGAGACAACTCCGCGCACCGCTAGGGGTACGTGTGCTATAGATTGAATACCGCTGGTTTAAATAATATACAGGGACATCATTTTATTTTTACTAACATTTTTAATATTAACCTTGCTATACCTTTGGATCAACACCGTTTGCTACCCCCTTCCACAACTGGAGTTCGATGATACTGGCGTAATATACAAACAAATAACTTCGCTAGGTATAGGAGGGAAGAAAAGTAGTTCATCCATTTACGTACCGGTAAACTAGGAAATAACGCGCTTTTGAGTTTCATCATTTTCATTAGGTTTTTGTTTAATCAAAATACAGTACAGCATTAACAATGAGTGTTTTTACTCACGAACTGAGCTATCCATTCGGACGTATTCATTATGCAGTGTATATTATACTATCTACAGCACATTAGCGTACAATATAGAGAATGAAGTTAAATTGAAAAATAATCATAATATGGATATTTAAACACATTTTTGGAAATGGTGGCCGTTCATTTCGATACAGGCTTCAGTTCTAATGTGCATATTATCGCACTATAGACTATTGTACCTAATCCCAATTACCAGTTTCGTCCTTCGTAACTAGTAACTCATGTTGAAGTAATTCTGTACTTATTCTGTAAAAGATTAGGCCTACCTTACGTACTGTAAATTCAATCTTCACTTCTGCCAGATCCGAAAAGATAAAATTACTTAGACATACTATCTACTCTCCGTCCAAGTGGTTATGTCGTAGGGTCGTAGAAAGGGAGGAAATTACGTGACAGTTAATTACTTAACGAGGCCCTTTTATTTAAGTTATTTTAAACAGTTGTATAATATTACGTAGACGTCCAATTCCTAACAGAAATTAATGTTCTCAGAAAAGAGCTAAGACGACAGCCCAGCCACTAGTTGGCGAATAAAAGCAGGTGGGGGAAACTGGGATACGACGTAGGCAAATGGACGACAGTACCTGTGCGAAAATGATTCAATATTGAAAGCTCTTTCGTCACTGGAAAACGCGAACATATTTTTGGAACGTACTGTTTACTATGACCTTAAGGCTACTATGACTGTATATGGATTTGTGTGTAGGACGGTTGAACTCCATTAGTAGAGGGGGTGGGAGTGAAGTACATACAAAAACTGAGGTACAATAAAAATTGAAGTAAAAATAAAATGATGTCCCTGTAGATTGTAAATATTAACGTAATTTTGATAAAGTGGTCTATTTTTATTCCGTCCAACTTGGCAAAAGAGGATTCGTGTGAGCAGACAGATACTCATCCGTTACAGTAAAAACTCCAGTAATACTTAACCTTGTGGCCTCCTGGTATAAAGTACGGTCCCCAGTTATAATTCATTGTTATTTTATTCGAGATCTCATGAATATACTACAGTATTTTATTCGAGATCTCATGAATATACTACAGTATTTTATTCGAGATCTCATGAATATACTACAGTATTTTATTCGAGATCTCATGAATATACTACAGTATTTTATTCGAGATCTCATGAATATACTACAGTATTTTATTCGAGATCTCATGAATATACTACAGTATTTTATTCGAGATCTCATGAATATACTACAGTATTTTATTCGAGATCTCATGAATATACTACAGTATTTTATTCGAGATCTCATGAATATACTACAGTATTTTATTCGAGATCTCATGAATATACTACAGTATTTTATTCGAGATCTCATGAATATACTACAGTATTTTATTCGAGATCTCATGAATATACTACAGTATTTTACTCTCGTCGGCTTCATTGTCGTTTTAATAGCAGGAGTCATCTCATTGTTTCTAGACAACCTTAGTAAATGGTGCGTCAGAAAGAACGGATGGATTTCAAACTATCGATACGCAACGAGGAGAGAAATATAGTGAGGGGGACCACGACTGTTGGGTCAGCCAGAGAATGCAGTTTCAGTTGAGAACATGGTGTTGGTCTGGTGTACAACGTGCTTTCATCGTAAAGACATTTTTGAAAAATTAAGAGTCTGTGATCGCCACTCAGGACTCATTTAGACATCGGACGTCACGCTAGGATTCCAACTCGGAATACAATTTTGCGGTGGGTGGCTTCATTTCTTACCACAGGTTTAACATTAAAGAAGAAATCACCTGGACGAACACGGAGCGCGTGTACACCTGCAAATGTGGAGACAGACAGTAGGTTGTCCGGCCACCTCAACGATCAGCCCGCAAACATGCTCTTGCACTGAGATTGTCCGAGGCTACGGTAAGATCTCGCGCCCTGCGACTTCTTTCTTTGGGACCATTTGAAGGCGTAAGTTTGTAAACATCGATCATATACACTGGACGAACTGAAGACAGCGATTCGTGAAGAAATCGTGGCAATTGCACCAGCTATGACTGTGGAAGTGATGCCTGTATTGAAAGCCAAGGACATCATATGGATGATGTTGTTTTCCATAAATAAACTGCATGTATTGGTGAATATGTTGATAACAATACATTTTTGATTTGATGAATCCTTACAATTTTCTTGCCATGTGAAATCCATCCGTTCTTTCTGACGCACTCTGTAAGTACGCTTCATTGAATAATTCCGAGTACCATCGTGAAGAGATTGTATTTTGAGGCACCCTATGCGTCATTGAAAGTTCACGTTGCCCATATGTTCTGTCCGAGAGAAGGTTGCCGACTCTTCTTGGCAAAAATTTCAGCAAGGACGACATTCCCAAACACTCGGCTGTGTGAGACACATGTCGTAAATTTCTGAGGAACGAACTTTTTATTAAGTTTCTACGAGCCGCTCCCCGTTTTACTAGCGAGCTGGGATTTCTTGCCGTGTCATTAAACTTTGCTCCCACTGCTGCTTCTGTACTCTTGGGGAAACAATTACCTTACATCAAAACACGTGGTTATCAAGGAGGACGATTTCAAACACCGAATAGCCTGTTATGAAACTAATCATCTTATTTCGACAACTGCGTCCAAACGTGAGTTTATCGAGACCAGCAGCTCCTAAAGTTAACGAAGGAGAAGGTAATTCTACCCACATTTATTTCTTTTTCCTTTCTTTCTGATTTTATTTTTTCCTTAGTTATTTCTTGCTTATACAGGATGATTCACGAAAATTTACCGTCCATTACGGAGTTTATTTCCGAAGACTTTCTGAACCAAAAATGTCATATAAACATGTGTCCTAATCAGTGGCGGTTCCTCGGGGGAAGGAAGGGAGGAACGTCCTCCTCACATTTTTCTTCTTTTGAAAGTAAATACCAAATGAAATATATGCTTTGAAATTCGAGAAAGATCGATCATTTTTAAGTTCACAGCTATAAGAAAACCTCGGTTGATCGAGTTTTAAACGACGCGCACTCATGTGCTACTAGAAAATTGTGAGAAGGATGCGAGATTGTTTGTGTGGAGGAAAGTCAATCCATTCCTCCTTTACTGCAGTTAACACACATAGACAACAGCGCACTAGCGGCCAGAGAAAGAAGCAGAGTTTTAAAGCGAGTAAATGAACGGAGAGGGAGGAGATCCTCCTCTGAATCAGCGCATGGGCGGGAAATAGAAACCGACTGGTCGTGCAGCAAGCTCGCTACCGCTGCCACCTAACGATGCTGCATTCAACCAGACTATAACACATCTAGGAGGAGACACAATAAAAACAGTTTTAACGCAAAGCTATGAAAGCCACCATATAAACTTTTTTTAATTATAGATCAAAATATATTATTCATTGCACTTTATATAGGCTACTATTCATGGTTTGAAACTTTCGAGGATATCTGAAAGCTGAAGTTGGATTTATATAAAACAAAAGGGGAAGTAGTTCTACATTAGTATCGCAGATCTTTTTGGCCCCTGAAATTCATGTCCATTCATTGTCTACTAGACAGAACAGCTAAGTTGTCAGTTTTGCACAAATATCTTTGAAATTGAAAGTACTCCAAACTACATTATTTTTAACATAAAAAAATTAATCGGCCACCGGCAGCTTTGAACAATAATGGTAGTATGACTTTACAAGAACTGATATTCTTCAAAAGCATGTGATGTAAAATGTACATGTGACAACACAGACCACGTGGGTGGGTGCAGTTTTCTCGCTTTCCTAACAGATTATTTCTCATTCTCATTTCCGTAAAACGGTTCTGGTTATGTGTTAGTAGCTAATCTCTTCCAACGCGTGTGATGCTGTAGTGTGCGTGAAAAATGCTGCGAGGTTGTGGATTTCCTTGTAATTGTTAATTTGTGCAATTATTCAACAATGAATGGATGTGAAAACATAATATATTTTGGAGAATTTAGGAAACTCAGTTTACAAAAACAGATTATTGCTATACAAAAGGGAGGAAGGCCAACCCCAACACTACCTGGTCTTACACGTATGCATGTAGGCTAATTTGTAGCATGTTTCTCTCAAGAAGGTGTCATTTTGCGCTGTTAACTTCTTTCCTCCTCTTAAGAAATATGCAGGAGCCGCCACTGGTCCTAATCTCAGTATTTTCAGAATTACATTAATTTGAAATTGTTTATAAAATAATATTATTCTTGAGTTTTAAGGGTAAAAGAATATTACAGATAAAGAATGAACTATTCAGGAGCATCATTTCTTTAATTAGCCAGTATTCAGCCTGCTGACTAAGAAGCATGCAGATCATCCAGGTATGATCTTTGTAGTAAGAACCAGTTCAAGATTCTCATAAGTTTCTTTAAGGTGTACCGAATTACCAACAGGTAACAAAGCATATTTGTTGCCATTGTGCAAAGCACTCTTCAGACTTCTTTTAGAGGAATCGGTAAAAGCCTCAATTCATCCACTTCGTACTGACATTAAACTTTTGTATAAAACAGGAATATCACTGTAGTATACTAAGGCACCCTCTTATGAAGAGTAGGGCGTAAAAATTCCTCTTCTCTAAAGGTAAGCGTTCACTACATCGTATCGCACTGCTCGTACGAATCGCACGCAACGGATATTTTAAGTGCAGTGCGTTCACTGTAACGGCTTCAATACATCGCCTCACTCGGATTTCCCTATCAGCTGTTTAAAACATGACGTCGTACGATATTGACATTACTGAAAGCAAAGGAGTTGAGGTTAGGTCTATTAATTACGTCTGTTAGCGAATAAGAATTTGTAATTGCTTCATGCGTCTTAATTGAAGAGGAAGAAACGAAAGAAATATTGGCTACATAATATATTTGCAAGAAATGACTTGATTACTGTAATGGGAACGCCTCAAATTATATAATACTTCGCAATTTCCTACACGCGAAATAAGTTTTCCGTCTGCCATTTTGGCGCGACACTGAACATGGCACAACATAATAGTAACAGTTGACCAATTAAAATTGATTTATTAAAGAAGGCCATGATCGCACGCATCGGAAAAGTTGCCCATCCGAGAAACGTGGACGGATTTGCCGTGAGGCGATGCGTCCGATACGATGTAGTGAACGCGGTTACATAACAATTACAGCAAAGATAGTCTTTTTCCGATACGTGCGATTCGTCCGATGCGTGCGATATGATGTAGTGAACGCGGTTACATAACAATTACAGCAAATATAGTCTTTTTCCGATACGTGCGATTCGTCCGATGCGTCCGATACGATGTAGTGAACGCGGTTACATAACAATTACAGCAAAGATAGTCTTTTTCCGATACGTGCGATTCGTCCAATGCGTGCGATACGATGTAGTGAACGCGGTTACATAACAATTACAGCAAAGATAGTCTTTTTCCGATACGTGCGATTCGTCCAATGCGTGCGATACGATGTAGTGAACGCGGTTACATAACAATTACAGCAAAGATAGTCTTTTTTCGATACGTGCGATTCGTCCGATGCGTGCGATACGATGTAGTGAACGCGGTTACATAACAATTACAGCAAAGATAGTCTTTTTCCGATACGTGCGATTCGTCCGATGCGTGCGATATGATGTAGTGAACGCGGTTACATAACAATTACAGCAAAGATAGTCTTTTTCCGATACGTGCGATTCGTCCGATGCGTCCGATACGATGTAGTGAACGCGGTTACATAACAATTACAGCAAAGATAATCTTTTTCCGATCCGTGCGATTCGTCCGATGAGTGCGATACGATGTAGTGAACGCGGTTACATAACAATTACAGCAAAGATAGTCTTTTTCCGATCCGTGCGATTCGTCCGATGCGTGCGATACGATGTAGTGAACGCTTACCTTAATCCTACGACAAATCGTAAAACAGCGAACGCTAAGCTCCGCCCACGACCCCTTTCCACTTTTCCCCTACAAGCTCACCACACACTCTAGCGGGAAAGAGTGGAAATAGGGGTTTAGGGTGGGGTGACATCTAGTGGAGGAAAGTGGAACAAAAAGAGTGAATGCGGCATCTACGAAGCAAAAGCGAAACTTCATCCTGTTTCCTTCTCCAGCCTCTCCTTCTCTCTTCCTAGCTTCATGCCTCTCTCTTTTTTTTTTCTTATGGCTTAGCAGAAGGTACTGTCCGTTACTCAGGAGAAAACGAGCGGAAAGAATGTGACCTTGACTATCGCTGTTGATTATTATAAACATCGCTCAGATAAGCATCCCAGTAGCCAGGTGCGGGAAACATGAGTAACAATGCGTATGGAAATTAAAGCTAAGTTGAACAGAAGGAGACCTAATGTTTCCGCTTACTGCAGTACAAATATTGCACGTGTTGTCGTATGTTGTTATCTGTTCACATCCCTTCCTCCTCAGTCCGCTCTCGTCTTCTCCTGAGTCACCGACAGTAGTATTCGATCCGTTCATCTTCCTAATGAAACGCACGCACGCACGCTTTTTGGTTACGATTTAGACCTCTCGGCTACCGAGACGAGTTGGTGGTAGAAGGGAAAATGAATCTATTTATGTTCAAGGGAACTGCCATAACGTATTGCAGAAATGCAAAGTGTGTCGTTGATATGTCTTAGTACGTATGGTGGTTGTTGTCTAATGCACATTAATTTGGTTGTATTGTGTTGTGTTGTAAAATATGAAATACATGCGAGGCGGTAGACAGTGATCCACCAAAGCGGGGCAGATAGTAGAGAGAAACAGTAGAGAGAGAGAGAGAGAGAGACAGAGAGAGAGCAGGCGATCGAGATGCCGAGCGGCGAGGGTGGGGATAACTTCCCCTACTGGCGTTCGCTGTTTCACGATTTATCCACACAGCTTTTTAGATGATGTTTCTAATGCTTATCAACTGATTAGTACAAAATTGTACATTAGAGCACTGGGTTATGGATGTAGCAAAATCACTAGTAGGCCTATATTAATAATTTAAAACATGAAATATAGTTTTGTGTAAAAATGGTGCGTGATGTGACATTTTTTATGTCATTTCTGGCTTCAGCATACAAAAATACATCAAGGAAAGCTGAAATTTTTTAAAGATTTTTATGCTCGGCCATGCCGAAATGTAGTAATTATACACCTGGTAGCAGACCTTTAATGCATGTCATTAAAATACACCTACTCATTAAAGTTCAGGTGTTACACCAATCAGAAAACACCATTGTAGCAATATGAAAACGCAAGTATCGATTATTCTCGGATATGCAATCGAAAGACAACTAGCGAAACGTCACAGAGGCTGGAAATCCAATACTGTCGCAGAAGGTTATGTTCTGTTACTATAATAATTAGCGTTAATTGTAAATAATATTCAAGTAAATTCAATTTGTCATCTCGTTTTTCAATGTCTAAATCAATTTCAAAGTTATATCAAGATTAATGTTTATTTTACTCTCTAGATTATATCAAGATCAATGACATCTGTTTCTCGGAAAAAATCAATACTTTCGCGTCTGCGCACATCTCACAATTTACGAGATATTGCACAAGGTCAGTTCCGCTCCCCAATCAGATAAGAATAACATGAATACTTATGAATAATTTCAAGTTAGAAATATGGTCGAGCATAAAAAGTTGTATGAAACTTACCTATAATGGTAATTAAGACGCTCGCTTGCGCTCGTTTCATAAACATACTGGCGTCTTAATTACTACCATTATAGGCTCGTTGCATAATGTACAATATTTTAATCTAGAGCTCAGCTTTTTCCTTGGGCAATTTTAAATCTCTTATTAAATCATTGAGTTCAAACTGGTAAATTCTTGAGGACTTTCACTTTCTATACCACACAGCTTTTTAGATCATGTTTCTCATGCTCATCAACTGATTAGTACAAAATTTTACATTAGAGCACTGGGTTATGGATGTAGCAAAATCATTAGTATATTAATAATATAAAACATGAAATATAGTGTTGTGTAAAAATGGTGCGTGATGTGACATTTTTATGTCATTTCTGTCTTCAGCCCCAGATCACATATAGATTGCTCTTTCCTATGTTAAAATCAGTTGCATTTTGAAGAGAACAACCTCCAGGAGGTAAGGTACAATTTAAATCGTGGATTTGTAATACATATTTTAAATTTGTGGATTTGTAATGTGTAATATTTTAAACTGTGAATTTGTAAGTTGGAATTTAAATTGTGGATTTGTAATGCATATTTTAAATTTGTGGATTTGTAATGTATAACATTTTAACTTGTGAAATTGTAAGGTACAATTTAAATTGTGGATTTGTAATACATATTTTAAATTTTGGATTTGTAAGGTATAATTTAATTTGACTCTATCTATTGCAATAGTGTATTGCTAAATAACTATGAACTGTGAACTATTCTACATATATCAATTCGATTGATAATATAAACATAGCATGTAATATTGCAACACTTGTACAAAATTTACTTATAATGTATTTAGGCAAAAGCTTTGTAACTGGCGAGCGAATTGATTGTATATAGTACATAGATAATTTAATTGTGGATTTGTAATGTACTTAAGCATAAGATTTATAATTGGCTAGTTGATCATATATTGTGTAGAGTAGATAATTTTTATTTAGTTTAATTTTTGGATTGTAATATCTATTTAACCGACTCTGTATATTGCAATAGTGTACTGCTATATGAATTCCAACTGTGAACTATAAAATATGTAACATAAACATAGCATGTAGTGTTGCAAATCTTGTATGCAATGGAACATGCTGTTTTAGCACAATAAAGGGGGGGGGGGAAACCTCCAGGATCGCCACCCGTCCGCCGCAAACGAACACGAGATGGCAGTAAAGTCGCTAATGCAATTCAAATGGCAGTTATGACGTGACTCCTTATGTAACAAGTAGATGGCAGCATAGTAAACCTGACAAAAGTTGTTACCGTCAAAACCTATAACGCCGAGCAATCTGGGTATAATATAATCTAGGCTTCAGCATACAAAAATACATGAAGGAGAGCTAAAACTCTTTAAAAATATTTTCATCGCAGGTCTGTGTTATTTAATATTTAATCTCTTCGTGGCCAGAATAATCCTATTATTCAGCCCATATTATTGTTATGGCAATTATTATGATGATTAGACCTATATTGATCATGATAATTCCATTCTTCTCTCCTACAAGAACTGGGTATTGTCTTCTGCTTCTCCTGTGTTATCTCAAACGGTCGCTATGCCGACCACATTGCCAGGGAGTGTAATGTCCAATGTTTTCCTCGCTTAAGAATGGACATGTTTTTGCCTGGTGCCATTCACCTTCGCAGACTACGAAGCAATCACACTGACCAGTGAGCAATTTACTTCAAGAAAGCAATTATCTGCTCTCTCGTCTAACACTAATTAACCTGTCTGCCGTCGAGATTCATGACTTCCATTACGCGGATGTAATCTACGTGCAACTCAAGTTAAACAGTAGTTTAATGTGCGTAAGCATATGTGCGGAAAACCTCACATTTTCAGCTTACCGTCTGGCAAGTTGGTTGATTGCCTGACAAGCTGACTAAAGTCATGACACTGCAGTATGAATTGGCGTCTGGTCGTACGGTACTGAATTAATTAATTAATGATTGGAAGGCTGATTAAATGACTGACTGCTTAATTCACTGATTAATTTAGAATTTAGAATTTAGTCTATGACATCTCTTGAGGACTAGGGCCTCCTGCACGTAGGCAGGGTAGCTCTCATTCACTCTTTAGGTGAGCTAGTCTAGAGAGTGTTCGACATTGTTCTGTGTTCAACGTCTCTCGTGATAGTACAGGGACATCATTTTATTTTTACTTCAATTTTTATTGTACCTGAGTTTTTGAATGTACTTCACTCCCACCCCTTCTACTAATGAAGTTCAACCGTCCTCCACACAGATCCAAGACCGCATATACAGTCATAGTAGCCTTACGGTCATAGTAAACAGTACGTTCCAAAAATATATTCGCGTTTTCCAGTGACGAAAGAGCTTTCAATATTGAATCATTTTCGCACAGGTACTGTCGTCCATTTGCCTACGTCGTATCCCGGTTTCCCCCACCAGCTTTTATTCGCCAGCTGGTGGCTGAGCTGTCTTAGCTATTTTCTGAGAACATTAATTTCTGTTAGGAATTGGACGTCTACGTAATATTATGCAACTGTTTAAAATAACTTAAATAAAAGGGCCTCGTTAAGTAATTAACTGTCACGTGATTTCATCCCTTTCTACGACCCTACGACATAACCACTTGGACGGACAGTAGATACTATGTCTGAGTAATTTTATCTTTTCGGATCGGGCGGAAGTGAAGATTGAATTTATAATGCGTAAGGTACTCTTTTATAGAGTAGGTACAGAATTATTTCAACATGAGTTACTAGTACGAAGGACGAAACTGGTAATTGGGATTAGGTACAATAGTCTATAGTGCGATAATATGCACATTAGAACTGAAGCCTGTATCGAAATGAACGGCCACCATTTTAAAAAGTGTGTTTAAATATCCATATTATGATTATTTTTCAATTTAACTTCATTCTACGCTAATGTGCTAAAGACAGTATAATATACACTGCATAATGAATACGTCCACGTGGACAGCTCAGTTCGTGAGTAAAAACACTCATTGTTAATACTGTACTGTATTTTGATTAGAGAAAACCCTAATGAAAATTATCAAACTCAAAATTTCGATATTTCCTAGTTTACGTAAATGGATGAACTACTTTTCTTCCCTCCTATACCTAGTAAAGTGATTTGTTTGTACATTACGCCAGTATCATCGAACTCCAGTCGTGGAAGGGGGTAGCAAACGGCGTTGATCCAGAGGTACAGCCAGGTTAATATTAAAAATGTTAGTAAAAATAAAATGATGTCCCTGTATTTAGTTGCAGTAGGATATTCAGCCTGTCAGTCAGTCAACCAGACATACATACAATCGATGAATCATTCAGCGAGTCAATCAGTCAAATAAGCGGATATCAGTCAGTGAGTAAGTTAGTCAAGACAGCCTCCTAATCAGTCACTCAACCAGAGAGTCAAGCAATTAGGCAATCATTCAATCAGACTGTAAGTTAAACAGTCCTTAAATTAATCTCGTGTTTGGTATGATATTCTGGTCAAGAGACATAATCATATACTTTGTCTTTTCGGGATTTACTTCCAACCCTATCGCTTTACTTGCTTCAAGTAGAATTTCCGCGTTTTCCCTAATCGTTTGTCGATTTTCTCCTAACATATTCACGTCATCCGCATAGACAAGAAGCTGATGTAACCCGTTCAATTCCATACCCTGTCTGTTATCCTGGACTTTCCTAATGGCATTCTCTAGAGCAAAGTTAAAAAGTAAAGGTGATAGTGCATCTCCTTGCTTTAGCTCGCAGTGAATTGGAAAAGCATCAGGTAGAAACTGGCCTATACCGATTTTGCTGTACGTTTCACTGAGACACATTTTAATTAATCGAACTAGTTTCTTGGTAATACTAAATTCATTAAGAATATTATGTAAAACTTCTCTCTTAACCGAGTCATATGCCTTTTTAAAATCTACGAATAACTGATGTACTCCATCCTTATACTCCCATTTTTTCTCCAATATCTGTCGAATACAAAAAATCTGATCAACAGTCGATCTATTAAGCCTAAAACCGCACTGATGATCCCCAATAATTTCATCTACAGTATATATGGAGTTAATCTTCTCAAAAGAATATTGAACAAAATTTTGTACGACGTCAACAAAACCAATAATAATAATAATAATAATAATAATAATAATAATAATAATAATAATAATAATAATAATAATACTAATAATAATAATATTGATGATAATAATGTTACTGATATTATTTCGTTATTATTAATACATGTAGTTGCAATAATAATAATAATAATGTTTAGCAAGTCTGACGTCCAATGTTTGCTATTACAGATGCCGGCGTACTGTAATCTTATTGTGCTGGTGATTTTTAATCTCAATTTAGTACGTCTGTATGTCCAGAAATTTCACGTCTCATAGCACAGACACACATGTAGGTAGCATAAACTTATCGATTTTTTTTGTAGTCAAGGAAACTGGTCTTTGTACGTATGTTAAATATACTGTAATCTCTAAACTAATCTTATTGTTTTATTTATTTTGGTACATGCAAGAGCACCTATTCTTCAGGCATAATACTAATAGACCTATGAAATAAATGTTTAGAGTAGCGGTTCCCAAACTGTGGGCCGCGAAATGATTTACAAAATAAAACAAAAATACCTTATTAATATGCATTTACTTTGTACGTACAAACATAAAGTTAAACATGAAAATTAAAGTAATGTTTCGGTGATTAAAACATAAAATATAATAGTTAATGCGACAAATGTGACTGTTTTTCAGACTGTAGGTTCTCAAATCGGACTCTTCATTCGATACACACAGTGATATCATTTTCAAGTCAAGGAGACTTCTTGCTTTTGTTTGAAATCACAGACGAGAAAGTTATTGTGCATAAATGCGAGATTGCAATTGTTGCATAAAATTTAAGTTTTTTTTTTTTTTGCAAGCTCGAGGTATTCTTGCATTCTTTTGAACCAAAGTTTCAACATTCCATCAGTGGGTGTATATTTCAGTGAGTTTTTTTATATTCTTTTGGAATTTCAGCCAGTTGAACTTAAGTGTCTAAAAACTGATTCGATACTCATCTATGACTATTGTAATTGTTTTGAGTAATCTACTCAGAAAACTGTTGTTTAAAATTGTGCATGTCTACAAAAATAATCTGAGTATTTGTCGTGTAATACGTAGCTAAATTTTCTATAATTTACTTATTAGAGTGAAATGAATCAAATTTCTTTTTGTCAAGTGAAATCGACTAGAAACCAAATTCCTTTATGAGTTTGTTGGAAACAGAGCAAACATCATTTTCGATTTATACTGAACTATTTTTTTTGGTTCACCGTTGTTCAGTGCATCTAACCGTGAAATTTGCGGAACTGGGTTCAAATCTTGATTGGGACAAGTTACCTAGTTCGAGTTTTTCCGGAATATAAATTTGTTTACCTAATGTTTCGTGTCGTTGCACCATAATACATTTCTATTCTGTTAAGTTCTTTGGGCGATATTCACTGGTTTTGAATAAAATTGTTTTCTTTTTTTTGTTTCGATTTAAAGGGATTTTTCATTTTTAGAATGGAATTAAGTACCGGAGTTAAGTTTTGCAGCTTAACAAGTATTTGTATATCGCGAACTTGAAGCCACGGTTCCGTTGGTTCACTTCGCGTTGTGTGATATCTTATTCAACCGAAATGAGAAGCCAGGTTTTATGATATTTGGTTTATTTTCAAGCCTGAATAGCCGGTTCTAAAATGTACAATTCCCTTAGACTGAACTACATTCAGCTAAGTACTTAGTCAGGGTTTGAACCCAATACTCGGGACGTGAAGCCTGCTGGTCAGTTATAATAACTTCGACGACAGCTAAACGAAAGAGAGTGAGTGTCTGAAAACCCTCAGTTTTTTTAATTCTTCCAGACTTGGGTCACGTGTCAATTCTGATGTCAAACTTACATGGTCTGGCAAAAGAGAGGGTCATGACGTTGCATATTGACAGTCATGACCCCGTGATAGGGTGTCATCCTATATGAGTCCAGCTAGGGTGAACTGTGACTCGTATCCTCGTGAGGCGATAAGATGCATGACTTAAATTCATGAGTTATTTTCTTAGTGATAAGTCCCAGACTATATGTCTGGCCAGAATGATTCTTACCCGTGTATTATAATTATATTAATATTAAATTATTAGAACCCTAGGTTTTGGGCCTCTGGGGCTCGTAGCTCGACCACTGGGGTCGGGATACATAACTCCGGTACGGTATGGTATGGTACGACAACAGTCGGGGAGGGATTCGCAATAAAAGCCTCGCCCAAAAGCGGGTCGCGCCTTCAAAATGTTTGGGAACCCTTGGTTTAGAGCAATTCTTGTACATACACTTAAACTGACAATTGTTATCTGAGAAGCATTTATTTGAAAATATAAATAAAGCCGTTTCACTGAGTAAAACAAGACTTGTGCTTAAGTCCGCCATTCTACTCACCCTCGCGCAACCATCCCCTTGCTTTCTGCACCCGTGCCCCGAGAGCCAGCTCCCTTGGTTAGGCCTGATACTAAGAGCACAGTCTAGTATATACAGCCATGAAGCTTGAGTTGTTGAGGGTACTAGGAACAATAGACTGTGCCGGTACTATTTTGCATTGTCTGTGATGAGACGATAGTAGCGATCCTAGTGGCTAGCAACTGTCTATGGATGCATATTCCCTACGCATTGAGCTTCGTGACTATATGAGCTATTCCATCTCAAATCGACCGAAATATAGAGAAAATTTTTAAATACAATGAAACTTTTTTTGTACGTAGAGAACTGTGATACAATGCTTTGTGCAAAGTTTGAGGCATCAGAACTTCATAGTGTTTAAATTAAAAATATTTAAATTTATCGCATTTTCATAAAATTAGCAACTTTAAACTGTTGTAGCTCCGAAACCCTTTCACCCAATGATCAAAATCATGGTTTATTTTGATGCTGAAAAATTAAAGTTTATATTGACATGTAAATAGATTTTCTTACTTTTTATGGAAATGGAGAAATTGAGATTTTTCCTCATTAAGACGCCTTTGCCTAGGAAAAAAATATTTAAAAAATATATAGTTAGATTCCGCATTGAAAGTACAAATAAACCCATTTTTTACTGATGGTATGTTGATAAGAAAGTATTGAAAATATCAAATAAAGAAAATAAATAGTACGCGCGTGAACTAACCAGCTGACTGTGAGGCGGGAGCTAGCCGAGACAAGCAAGGCCAGGAGACAAACACGTGATGTTTCGTCTAGTAGCGCATAGCTGGGATAGCTTTATCACAAGTTTTCATACTAAAACCAGACGTAAGTGCAAGTTTGAACCAATAAATTATTGAGATTTGCAATAAAATAATGAGTCTAGGAAATTGTATATTTAGTATGTAGAACTACATTTGTTTATAGATCTTTTGTTATATTATTAAGTTTTGTACTTGTGAACTATATCAATAAATCAAATCAATATGTCACAAGTTTTCATAAACACAGGAGTAAAATGACGCCCAACGCTCGCTTATCATCATCTCTCGGCCAGTGCGTGCGGTACTGCGCCGTTCAAGTCTAGGCATGTGAAAATAATTTATTTAATACCCTCCAAACTTATTGCCGAGCCACTAAGCAAACAATGCCGAATTCCTCTTAATAATACAAGGTTTTTTCTCAATATTTTTTTTACATTTTTACAAATGGACAAAAAGCCTAAACGTAAGTAAAATCAGATTATCTGTCTCTCTGTGTACAATAAAAATAAGTGTTACTTCTTATCATAACCTACCAAATGTCAGCTTCAAAATGAGCTCTCGTTCAATGTTCTACAGTAAATGGTTCCAGAGTTCTGAGCGCTGAAAGAGGCTTGTTTTTTCTAAAATACGCTAAATTTGTCGCTCAACAATACGAAAACCGTTTGACTTTCGATAGTATATTTTTGCAAATGCACTCTCCTCAGCACCTTGTATAAATAGGGGAAAAATTAGAATATAAAAAAATGCGACGTTTTTTACTGATCGATTTCATATGGAATAGCCCGTATATACTAGACTGTGATTAAGAATAAGTTTTGTTAGAATTTTTAATAAATCAGTAATACACATCAGCAGGGAACGGATTTATATGGACTAAAAATATATGAAATATGTAAATATATATGTAGTTATTTTTACCAAAATATGGAATTAAATATGGATTTTTACCAAAATATGGAATTAAATATGGACTTAAAATTATAAAAAAATGACTATGTACGTTAAATATTGGTACATTTTAATCAAACTAAACAAAAAATATAATGGACGTACCTTATCTTCCAATGTAGTTTCAACAAAACACAATTTTTATTGTCTGTTACCATAACAATAGGTTACAAACATTTCTTTCAAGTGCTGAAAAGTGAATCTTCTTCTATTGTCTCTGAGGATAGATTTATACTGACTAAAAGAGCGTTCGACGTCACAAGAAGTAACTGGTACATAATTCAATTTCACAATGTCTGCTGGGGATAAGTCCAAGTTAATCTTCACTGTTGATTCACCACTCATCACAGCAACAACCTTTTGTAGTTCTTCATATCCAGGGTTTTTTGAAAGTACAGTGTCCACCTTAGCTCTTACTGCATCTGCAACTTTACCTCTACCACGATTCAGTTGTTCCACAGTACTATTTATAATTTCAAAACTTTCAGATAGTGAAAGGTGCCTATTTTGGAGACTTTTGAGCGTTTTTATGATGCATGAAAATGTATGCTGAATGTGAGCTAAGTCATTCTTCACACTTATGTCACAGGTAACTGTTTTCGCAGTATCAATTGAGACTGCATCTTCAGAGTCCAATGCAAGGAGAACATTGTTAATAGAGTCTATATGTTCGGCATAATATTCAACTGCTTCTAGCCATGTACCCCATCTAGTTAAAATTGGCTTTGGTGGCAATGGAATTTCAGGGTACATTTCTTTCAACACGTTAACTCTACTGGGAGCTTTGAGAAATACTTTTTTCACTGATGAAATCAACAAATCTACTTTAGGGAAATTGTCTCTGACCACTTCTGCCACACGATGAAATGCATGCGCCACACAAGTAAAATGAGTCAATTTAGGATATACAACAGATAATGCTTGTCCAGCTTTGACCATATAAGGGGCAGCATCGCTAATAAAGAATAACACATTATCGTACATAATACCCTTTGGCCACAGGATACCCATAGCTTCGTTGAACAGTTTAACTATAGTTTTGTTATTGCACTTTTCTAGAACATCACAATGTAAAAGAATTCGTTCAGAATATTGTTCACTTAACAAACCGATAACTACATTACCAACAAGTCTACCTTCTTTGTCGGGAGTCTCATCAATGGAAACCCAAATTGAACTATCTTTAATTTCATCTCTTATCTTCTGTATTGTCTCATCGTAGATGGATGGAGCATACGTCTTCCTAAGTGTTGACTCATCCGGGATTGTATGTTGAGTATATTTTTCAAGGAATTCCCTGAAGACCTTATTCTTTAGTTTGTAGAGAGGAATATCAGCAGAGATGAGAGAACGGCACAGGTCGATGTTAAACTCAGATCTTACATTCGATGTTGTTGGTTGTGTTAAAAACAATTGTCTCTGCTTGGAATTTAGTTGTTTGTTGGCCTGATGTTTACTAGTTGTAATGTGTTGTTGCACCAGGAACTTTTGTGTAGATGATACTGCACACTGACACAAATTACAAAATAATATTTTATTGTCAGTTGATAAACCATCTTCTTTAAATTCTGAAATGTAACTTGTTAGTTTTGATTTTAAATTGACTGAATGACGTACTTTTGGCATATTTACCGTCTTTATAGTATGATTTACAAAACTGAACCTATGTGTACTCTAACTGGCATTTAACTGTTGAGCTGCACAACTGAAGTCTGTTAAAAATTTTAAATTAAATTAATACAGTTTTGTAACTTACTTTCCCATTGTTGATAGGACTGCTAATTTTCAAATAACTCTGATGTTAAAGGGATTACTGAACATGTGTTTAAATCTCTATTGTTGAAATGTATTTTTAAAAGTTAATGGAATTTTGTTTTGTTTTATTGTTAAACCTAATATAATATGGACTGTTTTATATGAAATATGGAAAATATATGGAAATTAACGAAAATATGTACTAAACTCTAAAATATGGAAAAATATGGAAAATAAAAGTAGGATTTTTCAACCCTACACATTGTGAAACATAAAGATAATGCAAAATATAAATTATATTAGCTTTATAAGTAAATATGTATTTACATATAAATCCTTTCCCTGCACATCAGTGATAGTAGTTCAAGTACGTGAAAACTGCGTAGCGTTTGGAAATTGAGCTTTGCTTAATGATTAGATTAAAGTTCTAAGATGCTGAACATTTACAACAGTGAACTTCCGTAATAAATAAACGACTATTATGTGTTCCACACCTGGAAGAAACATTAACTACGATTGTTTTCTTTGAGGAAGACATCGTTAAGTTACTATCAGTGGTATGACGAAAGCTCTCTAATGAATTTAAACACTTACGTCGTTAGATATAAATAGTAAGACATTGTACTTTGAAGACATTACTATGAAGTTGTGGGTCTTCGTTCTTGTGGTGGCTTTAGCCACTGCTGCCAACATTAACAGTAAGAGAAACTTTTTCTTCTCCTTTTTTATATTTTTATAGACCATTTAGGGTGAACTGTAAGTAATGTAATTAATTTCAGAGTGTTGTTTTATTCTTTCAGATATTTCAAACAAAAAAGTTTAATACAATTTGGCTCGTTTTTGCTTCTCTTTCGAGATAAAAATCGTTTTATATGAAACATTTAATAGCGTGTTTTCGGAAAGCCATTGGTTGAATTTCTAATATGCTCAGTCAGTTTAAGGGATTAGGTACAGCTTACAGTAGTAAAATTATGGAAATATTCAACATTTTTTCCTCCATTACTGTATCTTGTACAATAATGAAAATTGGTATGTGTAAAACACTGTCCTTTTGGGAAGGAAACTTTTTTTGTTCCTTATTCAAATTTATTCCCAATACTTTTCGATTGCAGCGATGTTTTACTACTTAATTAACTTATTATTCCCAGAACATGAATTTTACCAGCAATCGAAAAGTATTGGGAGTAAATTTGAATAAGGAACAAAAAAAAGTTTCCTTCCCAGGCAGGATTCGAACCACAAAAGTCTTAAGGCTGGTTCACAATAAACAGGGAACGGAAACGACAACGAGAATGAGAACTACAGCCATTTGTAGTTCCCGAGAATGTCCCAAAATCATCTATTGCTTCTCAGAATCTCCTTCAAGAACCAATAGTCCGTGAGAGTGTTCGCAAAACATCTGCTGTTTCTCAAAATATACTACAGCCATTTGTAGTTCCCGAGAATGTCCCAAAATTATCTATTGCTTCTCAGAATCTCCTTCAAGAACCAATAGTCCGTGAGAGTGTTCGCAAAACATCTGCTGTTTCTCAAAATATACTACAGCCATTTGTAGTTCCCGAGAATGTCCCAAAATTATCTATTGCTTCTCAGAATCTCCTTCAAGAACCAATAGTTCGTGAGAGTGTTCGCAAAACATCTGCTGTTTCTCAAAATATACTACAGCCATTTGAGTTCCCGAGAATGTCCCAAAATTATCTATTGCTTCTCAGAATCTCCTTCAAGAACCAATAGTCCGTGAGAGTGTTCGCAAAACATCTGCTGTTTCTCAAAATATACTACAGCCATTTGTAGTTCCCGAGAATGTCCCAAAATTATCTATTGCTTCTCAGAATCTCCTTCAAGAACCAATAGTTCGTGAGAGTGTTCGCAAAACATCTGCTGTTTCTCAAAATATACTACAGCCATTTGTAGTTCCTGAGAATGTCCCAAATCACCTATTGCTTCTCAGAATTATTCTTCAAGAACCAATAGTTCATGACGTTTCTCAAGATATGCCACAGCCATTTATAGTTCCTGAGAATGTTCCAAAATCATCTGATATTTCTCTTTGTGTTTCTGGATCACTCACAGTTTCTGAGAATATTCCTCAGTCGACTATTTCTAAAAATGTTCATAAATCATCAGCTGCTCCTCATAATGTTTTTCAAGCACTTGTGAGTCCTGAAAATGTCCCAGAATTGCCTTATATCTCACTGAACTTTCCTCACAAACTCGATGTTTTTCATAATATTCCCTATACACCTTCAATTCCTGTAAATGACGTCGTTTCTTTTTCAGTTCCTCGAAATGCCCAAGGAACTACATCTCATGAAAATAATTCAAACAGTGTTAACGTGCCTCTGGGACCTCAGCTTGCACGCCAAGTGCCAATAGTGCCAGAAAACAAGCATCCTACTCTTACATTTAAAAGAATGCTTCGCCCATCACAGAATATCCAGGATTATTATCAGAAGATTCCATCTGAGCTAGACAACGTACGTTTCTTATGTCGTCGAATATCTGAAGAGAATATGACGTTCATTTTGAACTGGAGGTCGTACGAATGTCATCACAATGAGTTGCCACTGAAATTAAGACTTGAAATACCGAGTGTCATCCTGTATGATGATGTCATCGATGCGGAATTATCAGCACCCTACTCGGCAATTGCAAACGATGCATGGAATGACATATACACAGGAATATCTGTCGATGAACTCCAACAAGATCTCCTTGAACCCAACGCCATTGGAATAGGAATCAGAAAGGCTGCTGAAGGCGGGATCCGGACTGTTTGGCTGCCAGTTGCCGTCCTGGAGGGTGAGTTAACTTTTTGTGTGAATATAAATTAGATAACGTTTCCAGTTCCGTTAATATGTTAGGAAGAAACACTAACATTCTCATCACCATCATCGTCGTCATCATCGGCATTATCATCATTGTCGTCAGTGCAGGAACATGATAATAATAATAATAATAATAATAATAATAATAATACTTACTTACAAATGGATTTTAAGGAACCCGAAGGTTCATTGCCGCCCTCACATAAGCCCGCCATCGGTCCCTATCCTGTGCAAGATTAATCCAGTCTCTATCATCATATCCCACCTCCCTCAAATCCATTTTAATATTATCCTCACATCTACGTCTCGGCCTCCCCAAAGGTCTTTTTCCCTCCGGCCTCCCAACTAACACTCTATATGCATTTCTGGATTCGTCCATACGTGCTACATGCCCTGCCCATCTCAAACGTCTGGATTTAATGTTCCTAATTATGTCAAGTGAAGAATACAATGCGTGCAGTTCTGCGTTGTGTAACTTTCTCCATTCTCCTGTAACTTCATCCCTCTTAGCCCCAAACATTTTCCTAAGAAACTTATTCTCAAACACCCTTAATCTCTGTTCCTCTCTCAAAGTAAGAGTCCAAGTTTCACAACCATACAGAACAACCGGTAATATAACTGTTTTATAAATCCTAACTTTCAGATTTTTTGACAGCAGAATAATAATAATGATAATAATAATAATAATAATAATAATAATAATAATAATAATAATAATAATAATAATAATAATAATTCATAGTGTTCTGCCTAAGCGCAGGTCTTTCACTGCAAACCTAGCATTCTTCAGTCTCATGTTGCTTTCAAGTAGCATTGTTTACGGTCATAAATTTAATTCTCTGTATGACTAACATAATATCACCGTCTTCTGTGGCCGAATTAACAAAACTACAGTATATTGGTCTGAAGTGACAACACTATTTCCTTGGATAATACGAGTAAATTATGAGCCTGTGTTTTCATATTAGGCATTGTTTTCTACAATTTCATGTACGCATATTTCAGAGTATTTAACGGCTCGGTAGTCCAGGGTTATGATTCCTGATTTGGATGCGATTTTTTGGCGAACCCTCGGACCTCACCTCATCATTGTAGAAAATTATTAAATTGTAAAACTGTAAAAATTGTAAAATATTGTAAAAATTTGTAAAAATTGTAATTGTAATATTGTAACATTTTGACTTGTTCCACATCTTAAAGCTTCATTGCTCATTTAAGATCTATAGAATATAATGAATGAATGAATGAATGAATGAATGAATGAATGAATGAATTCCTGGCTGAGCCCGTGTAATAGTTTAATAAATATAGCAAACATACACACAGCAAACAAAGTGCAACAGTGTTTCAGTGATAAGTTAATATTTGAACTGTATTGTTTTCTCTGACAATAGTGTCTTTCAAACGTCAAGCTCAATGGCTCAGTGGTCTAGGGGTCTGATTTCTGCTTTGGTGAAGGAGGTCGCGGGTTCAAATCCCAGCTGAGCCCGTGCCAGTTTTTGAGTAAAGATTATGTAACATAGTTCCAATTGTATTTTAATATTTGAGCAGCATTATTTTGTCTGAAAATTTGTCTTCCAAACGCAGTTTTCTAGGGGTATGATTCCTGCTTTGGATGCAGAAGGTCTCGGGTTGAAATCCCGACTGAGCCCGTGCTAGTTTTGGGGTAAAGAGTATGTAACATAGTTCCAATTGTATTTCAATATTTGACCTGTATTGTTTTCTCTGACAGTAACGTCTTGAAAGCATAGTGGTCTAGGTGTATGGTACTTACTTTAGGTGCAGGAGGCCCTGGGTTCAAATCCTCGCTTAACCTCTTCCATATTTTGAGTGAAGAATATGTAACATACTTTCAATTATTGTATTTTCATATTTCAGCTGTATTATTTTGCCTGACAATAATGTCTTTCAAGCAATGACGTCAAGGGCTCAGTGGTCTAGGGGTATGATTCCTGCTTTGGGTGCAGGAGGTCCCGGGTTCAAATCCCGGCTGAGCCCTTGTTATTTTTGAATGAAAAGTATGTGACATAGTTTCAATTGTTTTCCCATATTTGAGCTGTATTATTTCTTCAAAATTATGGAGTATGTAACATATTTTCAATTGTATTTTCATATTTGAGCGGTATTGTTCTATCTGACAATCATGTATTTCAAATACTCTGAACAACGGCTCAGTGGTCTAGAGGTATGATTCCTGCTTCGGGTGCTGGAGGTCCCGGGTTCAAATCCCGGCTGAGCCCTTGTTATTTTTGAATGAAAAGTATGTAACATAGTTTCAATTGTTTTCCCATATTTGAGCTGTATTGTTTCTTCAAAATTATGGAGTTTGATTAGTCCACGGATTTTTAAATAAAGGCTCTTGGTTATAGGGTAGTTTTATAAGGTGAAAACTGTATATTAGATTTAATTTTTCGGAAATGACTTGAACAAGTTTTTTTTTTATTAGTAGTTTATTACGATAAAGCTTACACGGTTGAATTCGCCGGGCGTTACGATTGGTGGCTCAGCTTTAGTGGAGATTGTTGTGATTGGTTGCTGAGCGGAGAAGTTCGATTGCAGTATTGAAGAATCTATCCTTTGTCTTTATGACTTCGATGGTAGTGGATGAAGGAGGGGCTCGCGATCTCTCATGCAGTGTCAGCGTGATGGTTACCTGGATTTATTTTCGCGTGCACATTCCAGATGAAATCAAGAAGTTTCCTTCGTACTCCGCGGTTGCAGCCTACGTCTTCCATATACGAAGGTTAGGTTCGGTTAGTTTAGGTTTTTACTAACAAGTCCGCGCATTCTGTGTATGTGCAGTTATCATGTCACAGCCAAGATGATCCTATCGTGAGGCCCACGTGTGGATTGAGGGAAGAAGAATTGCATGAATTCTTAATTAATGATGGTGTGTTATCTGTTAGTTTTGCATGTGACAATTGTGGATTTTCGAAAGCAGATTGGGAGACTATATTATATTCACCACTTCACGTCTATAAGTCCATGAGGATTTACTTGTCTAGTCCCTTTTAGAAAGAGAGAGAATGCTCACCATCTCTCTCTACCCTCATTTATGATGGTCGACACTCCTTCAAACGACCACGAGTTACCAGTAGCGGTATTCTCTTCCTCTTCAAATTCTGATTCCACTCCGCCAGAAAGTTCGTCCGTGTCCGTGACGTCCAAATTGATAACGAACCAATAATAAATTTCCATCTACAAGTCCATCCTTCTCCCAATAAAATGTTTCAACTTTTTCTACGTGTTCACAGGCCTTCCTCCAATTTTCTTCCGTCACTTTTGCAAGAGCGCTCATTTTTAACTTGTTCCCATATTAATTCAATCGCGCTTAAGTCACAATAGTATGGTGGCTGTCTCACTACAGTAGGGGGTGCATTGTCGCAATTTGATCGATTTTATATGTTTTGAAATTGTCTTTTTTTGTTTTTATAAGTTCATAGAATACAGGTTTCGTGGATCGTAAATCAAATTCAACGTTATTGTTACGGAGGCAGGACTGCATTTCAGATTTCGATGTTGATGAAATCGGTGCCTTATTGAGTTGGGGGGGCATTGTCTATAATAATACTATTGGGAGGAATGTTTGGTAATAATTAATTAATGAATCAGTTCTTAAATACAGTACTGTTCATCTCTTCGTGATAGTCTTTAGTTGACTTAGATTTGAAAGTTAGAAGCGCGTTGGGAACGAAACATATTGAACATCTGGCGTGTAAAATAATAAACCGCTGACCTTTTCCTATTGGGGTTTGAAGTGGGAAGTCAATTTCGTGGTCATTGCTTTTCCAAACTTTGCTTTTCGTATGGTTCACATTAACCCAAGTTTCGTCTAGACAAATAACGGTGCGTCGAATAATTTCTTCATTTTTCTTAAGAATTTAAATCTTTTTAAAACAGCATCTGATTTCTCCATTAAAAATTTTCTGGTTTGAGTATTTCTGACATAAATTTAATTTTCTTTCAGAATATCTTTCAAACTCTATATGCTCCCAGTGAATAAGTTTTCCTTAATTAACGCGCCATTTAAATTTTTCAAACTAGGCAAAAAAAATCAGTCTGATATAAAGAATAAATTACTCTTCTTATAGCGGCAATTGCAGTTTTTTAGGAGTCCTGTTCGGGCGTTTCTTTCCTGGAGTTCGCAGCACACTTCCACTTCCGCTTTCTAGCGCTTCCTTTTGTTGTTTTTTTTTTTTTTCTTTTTTAATCCTGTAACGCCACGAGATGATATACCTGTCGCTGCAGCAGTTCTTTCGATAAAACTCGGCACAGATATTGTTTGTTTTCAGCATTTCAGTGCCTCATATTCTTCAGTAAATAATTTATGTGCATTAATAACCTATTTCATACTGTCCGACTTCAAGGCTTTCCCGCGTTTTCCCATAGGCTATTGCCTACCATGATTATTAAAAACAAGAGCACAACACTCATTACAATATTTAAGGTAACAGTGAAACCATGCATCTCCGAAAACATTTTAATTTGTGAATTATATTATATTAAATTGGTACAACAAGATCGTCACATCTGGTGACAGTCGGTAGAGAAGGACCTCAGACAAGGACAGTAGAAATCACGCCAACTTAATCCTCATGCACTGTAATTCGTAAGTTATAGAGCATTGTATATTGCCCGGTAATTAAAACTTTTGGACTATTTTTTTTTTTTCAAACTTTCATTTTCGCCGTAATTTACTGTCGTAAAAACGATAAAAATACTTTCAATTGTCGTAAATTACCTTTACCTAACAACTTAACGTAACCCAACCTAGATTATAGTTGATTTCTGATAGATGAACATTTTATATCATTTTTACGACGGTAAAACACGGCGAAAAACGAAGTTTGACAAAAATTGTACAAGAATAGTCAAATTCCTAAATTACCGTTTCTTCTGCTGACAAGAATAAATGGCGTATTCAACGTCTGTGTAGTCTAGAGATTTGATTCATGCTTTGGTTGGAGGTGGTCCTGGGATTGCATCTCGGCTGACCCGCTGCCTTTTTCAGATGACGAATAACATTTGTAACATATGTACAATTATATGTTTATATTTCAAAAATGTTAAGCTATATCTTTTAACATCCATGTGTTTCAAACAACATATTCACCATCTCAATGGTCCGGGTTAAAATCCCGGTTCAGGCCTTATTCTTTTTGAACGAAAAATATGTAACATTATTTCAATTATTCAAAATTCGTATTCGAGCGGTATAGCTTCTCCTTCTAACATACGTGTAATTCAAACGTTTTCACCGTCGGCTCAGTGGTCTAGGGGTATGATTCCTGCTTTGGGTGCAGGAGGTCCCGGGTTCAAATCCCGGCTGAGCCCGTTTCGTTTTTTGAGTTAAAAGTATGTAACATAGCTTCAATTGTATGTCTATATTTGAGCTGTATTTTTTTTCTCTGACAATAATGTCTTTCAAATGTCGTTAAGAGCTCAGTGGTCTAGAGGTATGATTCTTGCTTTGGGTGGAAGAGGTCCCGGTTTCAAATCCCGGCTGAACCCGTGCCATTTTTTGAGTATGTAACATAGTTTCAATTGTATTTCTATATTTGAGCTGTATTTTTTTTTCTCAGACAATAACGTCTTTCAAGTGTTAAAAGTATGTAACATAGTTTCAATTGTATTTCTATATTTGAGCTGTATTTTTTTCTCTGACAATAATGTCTTTCAAATGTCGTTGTTAAGAGCTCAGTGGTCTAGAGGTATGATTCCTGCTTTGGGTGCAAGAGGTCCCGGTTTCAAATCCCGGCTGAACCCGTGCCATTTTTGAGTATGTAACATAGTTTCAATTGTATTTCTATATTTGAGCTGTATTTTTTTTCTCAGACAATAACGTCTTTCAAGTGTTAAAAGTATGTAACATAGTTTCAATTGTATTTCTATATTTGAGCTGTATTTTTTTTCTCTGACAATAATGTCTTTCAAATGTCGTTGTTAAGAGCTCAGTGGTCTAGAGGTATGATTCTTGCTTTGGGTGCAGGAGGTCCCGGTTTCAAATCCCGGCTGAACCCGTGCCATTTTTTGAGTATGTAACATAGTTTCAATTGTATTTCTATATTTGAGCTGTATTTTTTTTCTCAGACAATAACGTCTTTCAAACATCGCTGGTAAGGGTTCAGTGGTCTAGAGGTATAATTCTTGCTTTGGGTGTAGGAGGTCCCGGGTTCAACTCCCGGCTGAGCCCGTGCAATTTTTTGGGTTTAGAGTATGTAACGTAGTTTAAAATTGTATTTCCAAATTTGAGCTGTATTGTTTTCTCTGACAATAATGTTTTTCTGACGCTGTGGTGAACGGCTCAGTGGTCTAAGGGTATGATTCCAGCTTTGGGTGCAGGAGGTCCCGGGTTCAAATCCCGGCTGAGCCCGTTTCATTTTTTGAGTTAAGAGTATGTAACATAATTGCAATTCTATTTCATATTTGAGATGTATTGTTTTCTCTGACAATAATGTCTTTCTAACTCTGTGGTCAACGGCTCAGTGGACTAGGGGTATGATTCCTGCTTTGGGTGCAGGCGGTCCCGGCTTCAAATCCCGGCTGAGCCCGTTCTATTTTTTTGGGTTAAGGGTATGTAACATAGTTTCAATTGTATTTCATATTTGAGCTGTATTGTTTTCTCTGACAATAATGTCTTTCAAACATCGTGGTCAACGGCTCAGTGGTCTAGGGGTATGATTCCTGCTTTGGGTGCAGGAGGTCCCGGGTTCAAATCCCGGCTGAGCCCTTGCGTTTTTTTTATGGAAAATATGCAACACAATTTCAATTATACGGGGTGTAAGTAAAAAATTGTGCATTTGTTCGGAACAAATGTCTGCACATTTAATGACAAAACGAATTATTTCAACCATTTGCTATCATAATACACTGTTCTCTTAAATTGGCTGGGCGTATTGTGAATTAAATCAATAGCTTTCCCAAAACACGTTATGAAATTATTCATATAAAATCATTTTTATCTCGGCTGATGACACAATTACAGACAGAAAATCAAAACAACCGAATATCTAAGGAAGCAAAAACGATCAAAATTATATTAAATTGTTTTGTTTGAAATATCTCTAAGAATAACCGCCTGAAATTGATGACATTGCTTACGGTTCACCTTGTATAAATATGCAGGGACATCATTTTATTTCTACTTAAATTTTTATTGTACCTGGGTTTTTGAATGTACTTCACTCCCACCTCTTCTACTAATGAAGTTCAACCGTCCTCCACACAGATCCAAGACCGCATATACAGTCATAGTAGCCTTACGGTCATAGTAAACAGTACGTTCGAAAAATATTTCGCGTTTTCCAGTGACGAAAGAGCTTTCAATATTGAATCATTTTCGCACAGGTACTGTCGTCCATTTGCCTACGTCGTATCCCGGTTTCCCCCACCAGCTTTTATTCGCCAGCTAGTGACTGGGCTGTCTTAGCTCTTTTCTGAGAACATTAATTTCTGTTAGGAATTGGACGTCTACGTAATATTATACAACTGTTTAAAATAACTTAAATAAACGGGTCTCGTTAAATAATTAACTGTCACGTGATTTCCTCCCTTTCTACGACCCTACGACATAACCACTTGGACGGGCAGCAGATAGTATGTCTAAGTAATTTTATCTTTTCGGATTGGGCAGAAGTGAGGATTGAATTTACAATACGTAAGATACTCTTTTATAGAGTAGGTACAGAATTATTTCAACATGAGTTACTAGTACGAAGAACGAAACTGGTAATTGAGATTAGGTACAATATTCTATAGTACGATAATATGCACATTATAATTGAAGCCTGTATCGAAATGAACGGCCACCATTTTAAAAAAATGTGTTTAAATATCCATATTATGATTATTTTTTAATTTAACTTCATTCTCTATATTGTACGCTAATGTACTGTAGACAGTATAATATACACTGCATAATGAATACGTCCACATGGACAGCTCAGTTCGTGAGTAAAAATACTCATTGTTAATACTGTACTGTATTTTGATTAAACAAAAACTTAATGAAAATGATCAAACTCATTAGCGCCATATTTCCTAGTTTACGTAAATGGATGAACTACTTTTCTACCCTCCTATACCTAGTAAAGTGATTTGTTTGTATTCTACGCCAGTATCATCGAACTCCAGTCGTGGAAGGGGATAGCAAACGGCGTTGATCCAGAGGTATAGGCAAGTTAATATTAAAAATGTTAGTAAAAATAAAATGATGTCCCTGTATAAATCACTGAAATAAAGATGAGTCAAAATATATTATTATTATCATTATTATTATCATTATTATTTTTATTTTTATTATTATTATTATTATTATTATTATTATTATTATTATTATTATATTATTATTATTATTACGTCATGTTTTCTGTTGGAATTCCCTATACTACTTAAGCTTATACAGAATAAAGGGACGACATTCAAGTTGTCTGGATGGTTTCTTTCAGGAATACTGCTACTCACATAACCTCTTAAAATATAAATACCAATGAGGATTGATCCGTCAGTATACGTTGTGCATTCAATTTAATTAATGCTGTAGTTTCAAGAAATGCTGCGATCCGCGCGTTATCTCTTAAAATACGAAAACAAATTAGAATGAATCCGCTAACACAATAAATATAGGTTGCGCGTTCTATTTGATCAGTGTTATAGAAGAAGCATAACCTGGCTCATTCATTCATAGCGTTCTGCCCAAGGGCAGGTCTTTTACTGCAAACCCAGTATTCTTCAATCTTTCCTACTTTCTACCTTTCTCTTTGTCTCCTTATCTCAACCATATATCTTAATGTCGTCTATCATCTGATATCTTCTTCTGCCCCGAACTCTTCTTTCGTTCACCATTCCTTCCAATACATCTTTGAGTAGGCAATTTCTTCTCAGCCAGTGATCCAACCAATTTCTTTTTCTCTTCCTGATCAGTTTCAATATGATTCTTTCTTCACCCACTCTTTCCAACACACCTTCATTTTTTATTCTGTCTGTCCATTTCACACGCTTCATTCTTCTCCATATCCATATTTCAAATGCTTCTAGTCGTTGCAAATCAAGCTTTCAGGTATAACTCCCTGTAAAGTTGATTTGAATAATTTCCGCGGCTGGGTATCGAACCCGGGACCTTTAGTTAAACGTACCAATACTCTACCAGCTGAGTTACCCGGGAACTCTACCAGACACCGATCCAAATTTTTCCCTTTATATCCACAGACCTCAAAGTGGGCTGACAAGCGCCAAGTAACCAACATTGAGTGCACACTAACTCTGTGTGACTTAAGTTATTGTTTTCTATTAACGAACAGTGACGTGTATTATGCAAATCAAGCTTTCAGGTATAGCTCCTTGTAAAGTTGATTTGAATAATTTCGAGGGAAATATTGTTCCGGAGCCGGGTATCGAACCCAGGATCTTCGGTTAAACGTACCAACGCTCTACCAACTGAGCTTCTCGGGAACTCTACCAGACACCGATCCAATTTTTTCCCTCTAGTGGGCTGACAACCGCCAAGCAACCAACAATGAGTGCACACTACCTCTGTGTGACTTAAGTTGTTGTTTTATATTAACGAACAGTGACGTGCAAATCAAGCTTTCAGGTATAGCTCCTTGTAAAGTTGATTTGAATAATTTCGAGGGAAAAATTGTTCCGGGGCCGGGTATCGAGCCCGGGATCTTCGGTTAAACGTACCAACGCTCTACCAACTGAGCTTCTCGGGAACTCTACCAGACACCGATCCAATTTTTTCCCTCTGTATCCACAGACCTCAAAGTGGGCTGACAACCGTCAAGCAACCAACATTGAGTGCACACTAAATCTGTGCGACTTAAATTGTGGTTTTCTGTTAACGAACAGTGACGTGTATTATGCAAATCAAGCTCTCAGGTATAACTCCCTGTAAAGTTGATTTGAATAATTTCTAGTTGTTCCTCTTCACTTCGTCGTAATGTCCATGTTTCTGTCTCATACAATGCCACACTCCACACAAAGCACTTCAGCAGTCTCTTCCTTAGATCTTTTACCATAGTTTCTCAGAAGATGCTCTTCTTTATTAAAAGCTTCCTTGGCAATTTCTATCCTCCTTTTGACTTACTGACATCAGCTCATGTTATTGCTTATAATATCTGAAGCTGCCCACTTGCTCACTGCCTCATTCAAAATTCGCAAGTTTACCTACTTTATTTTTCTTCCTATGTTATAATGGACCAATGACGTTCTTAACTAACAAATGAATTGCAGGTAGCATCAACGCAACTTCCACGCTAACGACTGTACTCAAGCAGCATGCTCTGATATTCCAATAGCTTTGCTTCTTTGTTCTGTCTACGTATCTTCCATACACGTCATCACGTGAACCAATCATAGAGCTGCTTTGTTAGTGAGCGGCACAGAAACAAATGCGTTACTATGCAGAGCTCTATTTGATGCAAAAAGTGCGGCCAAATGCATTTTTGTTGTGCAGTGTATATTGACGATCTGACAGTGTTTCTGTGTTAAATATCGCGAGTGTGTGTTTGTGTCGTTAGACTCAGAATATTTATTGTTTGCTGCAAATCATTTCAGTGTAAGACAGTAGGTTATAAGACGAAATGACGAATGGCTCCTCTGTTTCCATATTATTTCAGTCTCGAATGTCGAATTTCTTTTCGTACTTCTGAGCTGCGTTGTCTATAAGGTAAAGTAGCTACATATGTTCACTATTTTGTATACAAATAACTATAGCTTATTGTGGTGTCTTATTGTTTTGGATCGTTCAATCATCCACTGTAATTTGAACTCATCAGTATCTACAGACGTGGACAAATTATTAACAAAATTGACGATTTTTTATGATAATTCTGTTTACAAAATTTGACTTTTCAATTTAAACTACAGTTCACAGTTTTGCATATTTCCTTCATTACAGAAGACAGAAATATGCAAAAATATAACTGTAGTTTAAATTGAAGAGTCAGGTTTTATAAAAATATATAATAAAAATCTTCAATTTTGCTAATAATAATTTGTAAATTAGGAAAAATGTCAACTGCATTGAAGAGTCAAATTTTGTAAAAATATGAAACAAAAATCTTCAGTTTGGTAATAATTTGGAAATATCCGAAATGTCAACTGTGGTCCAAATTGAAGAATTGAATTTTGTAAAAATATACAATAAAAACCTTCAGTTTTGCTAATAATTAGTAAATATGCAAAAATATCAAATGTAGTCCAAATTGAGGAGTTAAATTTTGAAAAATATACAATACAAATCTTCAATTTTGCTAATAATTTGGAAATATACAAAAATGTCAACTGTAGTCTAAATTGAAGAATCATATTTTGTAAAAATATATAATAAAATCTTCAATTTTGCTAATAATTTGTCCACGTCTGTATATTGTGTTATTTTGCGACGCTGTATCAATATCTAGGTTATTTAGCGTCTGAATGAAATGAAGGTGATAATGCCGGTGAAATGAGTCCGGGGTCCAGCACCGAAAGTTACCCAGCATTTGCTCGTATTGGATTGAGGGAAAAGCCGGAAAAAAAACCTCAACCAGGTAACTTGCCCCGACCGGGATTCGAACCCGGGCCACCCGGTTTCGCGGCCAGACGCGATGACCGTTACTCCACAGGTGTGGACTCAGTAGCTATATTTTGGAGTGTATCTGTAATGAGCAAGTCTCGAATATCTTTTACTTCAGGTAGTTTCCTAGTACCCGGTACTCGTTACATAGGTCGTTTTTGTGTTTACATAGTGGCTCCTGTCTGAAGAGAATTTCAATAGTTTGTTACTAGATGTGATTCTAGTCAGTTTGTAATAGGTCAATCTAGAGCATCCACCAGCCACTGAACGAATATTGCACACTTTTATCACTGCCAATGTGGCGTTATAAATCAATATTCAATACTTTTATCAGAACCACAACCATAGCACATTTAAAATCTTACTGTACCATATATAGAGAATTATTACTACATTAACACATTTAGCATATCACGAAACATGTAAAATGTAATTATTATGAAAGTCGCCATTGCTTCTTCTTCGAATTAGTAGTAGTAGACTATTAGTACGATTCACTTCCACTAGATGGAAACTGACACGATTGGCAGAGCCGGCAATACATGAAAACTAAATGATACTAAATTTGAGGAATGTTACTACAGGTGTGTAGTATTATGTGACAAGTTAGGTTAGGTTTGATTAGGTGTGTATTATGTGACAGGTTAGGTTAGATTAGATGTGTATTATGTGACAGGTTAGGTTAGGTTTTATTAGGTGTGTATTATGTGACAGGTTAGGTTAGGTTTTATTAGTTGCGTATTATGTGACAGGTTAGGTTTTATTAGTTGTGTATTATGTGACAGGTTAGGTTAGATTAGATCTGTATTATGTGACAGGTTAGGTTAGGTTTTATTAGGTGTGTATTATGTGACAGGTTAGGTTAGGTTTGATTAGGTGTGTATTATGTGACAGATTAGGTTAGGTTTGATTAGGTTTTTTATTTTATTTTATTGGGTTATTTTACGACGCTGTATCAACATCACAGGTTATTTAGCGTCTGAATGAAATGAAGGTGATAATGTCGGTGAAATGAGTCCGGGGTCCAGCACCGAAAGTTACCTAGCATTTGCTCGTATTGGGTTGAGGGAAAACCCCGGAAAAACCTCAACCAGGTAACTTTCCCCGACCGGGAATCGAACCCGGGCCACCTGGTTTCGCGGCCAGACGCGCTGACCGTTACTCCACAGGTGTGGACAGGTTTGATTAGGTTGTGTAGTATTATGTGACAGGTTAGGTTAGGTTTGATTAGGTGTGTATTATGTGACAGGTTAGGTTAGGTTTGATTAGGTGTGTATTATGTGACAGGTTAGGTTTGATTAGGTGTGTATTATGTGACAGGTGAGGTTAGGTTTGATTAGGTGTGTATTATGTGACAGGTTAGGTTAGGTTTGATTAGATGTGTATTATGTGACAGGTTAGGTTAGGTTTGATTAGGTGTGTATTATATGACAGGTTATGTTAGGTTTGATTAGGCGTGTATTATGTGACAGATTAGGTTAGGTTTGATTAGGTTGTGTAGTATTATGTGACAGGTTAGGTTAGGTTTGATTAGGTGTATATTATATGACAGGTTAGGTTAGGTTTGATTAGGTGTGTATTATGTGACAGGTTAGATTAGGTTTGATTAGGAGTGTATTATGTGACAGGTTAGGTTAGGTTTTATTAGGTGTGTATTATATGACAGGTTAGGTTAGGTTTGATTAGGTGTGTATTATGTGACAGGTTAGGTTAGGTTTGATTAGGTGTGTAATATTATGAGAAAGGTTAGGTTAGGTTTGATTAGGTGTGTATATTATTACTATGTTGGCAACGCTGAAACCCACTGTTACATTAAAGAAATATGGCGGTATTCTTCGTTCACGCACGACGATTTTCGTATATAAGGTACGTATTTAGGGCGGGCTTACAGCTCTCCCAGTGATCACCATCAATTTCTGCTTCTCAATACTTTAAATCCAATGAATTTTCAAGGTATTTTATATTTATTTATTAGTGGCTGTGGCATAAGAAAGATTTACCGTAACGAGTACCGGGTGTTAGGAAACTTCCTACTTCAGAGACACAAGTTATGTTTTTTTTCGAGGTTAGATTTTTTACGTTTATTTTGTTATCGGATTTTTAAAGAAATAAAATATAACATACAACATACTGATGTGCTTAAAACATTATCGGCATATTTGACATCTATAAAAAATCACATTTTGTTCATATTTAAACAATTTTGATAGTGACGTCTGTTCCTCAGACCAAAGAACTTCTGTATCTAAATTCTAACTCATGTATTTTTGTCTTCCATTCCAACGTATTCCTGCAGAAATGGTGAGGACGATGACTTACGACTATCAATGCTATCGAAATTCTAGAGTCAGGACACTCTTTTGGCTAAACTAGTGCTGAGGTAGTTCCTTTCTTACTCCGCTTATTCTCCTGAGTCCTTAGAGTATAGTATACTATACTATACTTCATACATGATTATAATATAAGATGTATGCGCAGAGACCCAAAGTCTAGTATAATATACCTGCATTTGTGCCCTAACTAACCTGCAGAATTTTTTCAACATTTTTCCTCATTTCAGTGACTTTCTTTGAAGTGTAGAAATTATATTGAACTTTAAAAAGAAAACAAAAAAATGTCTCAGGACTCAGGAGATTATAGTCTACACCTGTGACTTTTTTAAACTATCCACTAGATCCTAGCAAGAGTAACAAGAAAGAATAATGCAAAGATTAACTTTATTATTATTATTACTACTACTACTACTACTACTACTACTACTACTACTACTACTACTACTACTTACTTACTTACTTACTTACTTACTTATGGCTTTTAAGGAATCCGAAGGTCCATTGCCGCCCTCACATAAAGCCCGCCATCGGTCCCTATCTTGAGCAGGATTAATCCAGTCTCTACAATCATATCCCACCTACCTCAAATCCATTTTAATATTATTCTCCCATCTCCGTCTCGGCCTCCCCAAAGGTCTTTTACCCTCCGGCCTCCCAAATAACACTCTATATGCATTTCTGGATTCGCCCATACGTGCTACTTGCCCTGCCCATCTCGAACATCTGGATTTAATGTTTCTAATTATGTCAGGTGAAGAATACAATGCGTGGATTTCTGCATTGTGTAACTTTCTCCAGTGTCCTGTAACTTCATGCCACTTAGCCTCAATTTTTTTTTCCTAAGCAACTTATTCTCGAACACACTTAGCCTCTGTTCCTCTCTCAAAGTGAGAGTCCAAGTTTAACAACCATACAGAACAACCGGTAGTATAATTGTTTTATAAATTCCAACTTTCTGGCTCTTTGAGAATAGGCTGGATGACAAAAGCTTCTCAACCGAAAAATAACAGACATTTCTCATATTTATTCTGCGTTTAATTTCCTGCAGGATGCCATTTATATTTGTTACTGCTGCTCCAATATATTTGAATTTTTCAACCTCTTCAAAGGATAAATTTCTTTTTTTATATTTCCATTTTGTACTGTGTTCTGGTCACGAGACATAATCATATACTTTCTCTTTTCGGGATTTACTTCCAAACCTATCTCTTTATTTGCTTCAAGTAAAATTTCCGTGTTTTATTATTATTATTATTATTATTATTATTATTATTATTATTATTATTATTATTATTATTATAGCAACGGCCATTTAATTAGAAGGTGTTTTTAGTAGGTTATTTTACGACGCTTTATCAACATTAGGTTATTTAGCGTCTGAATGAGATGAAGGTGATAATGCTGATGGAATGAGTCCGAGGTCCAATTGCTCATTGCCCATATTGCTCATACTGGGTTGAGGGAAACCCTCGCAAAAAACCTCAACCAGGTAACTTGCCCCAACCGGGAATTGAACCCGGGCCACCTGGGTTCGCGGCCAGACGCGCTAGCCGTTACTCCACAGGTGTGGACTTAGAAGGTGTTGGACAAAGGCTGTTTTATTAATTTTTCTTCTTCTTCTTTTTTGGCACTACGGCCCTTGTAGTCTAGCCTTGGCCTCCCTTCGGATCTTGGTCCATTCCTGTCCAACCAGAGCCTTCTGCCTCCATCTTCTCATGCCTAGAGTCCTTAAATCTTCCTCCACTCCATCCAACCATCTTAGTTTCTGTCTGCCAATATTGCGCCTGCTTTCTGGTTTTGTGTTTAGAATCTTTTTTGGTATTCTCTGATCATTCATCCTGATTACATGTCCTAACCATTCCAACCTACGGGCTTTGATTTCAGCAACAATATCTGGAGATTTATATTGAGTTTTCAGTTCTGTATTATATCTAATCCTCCAGTGCCCATTCTCATATTTAGGACCATAGATTTTCCTTAGAATTTTCTTTTCCCATGTCATCAGTTGTTGTTCCATTTTCTTCGACAGAGTCCAAGTTTCACTGCCATAAAGCACAATTGGTCTTACGACTGTTTTATATAATGTAAGTTTTGCTTTTTTACTTATGCATCTTGCTCTCAAAGTTTTGTTAAGGGCTCTCAGGCATCTATTTCCCCCAGCAATTTTTTGCCTCATATCCGCATCTGCAGTGTTTTCTTGGGTAATTAGAACTCCTAGATATTTAAAAGAATCTACTTCCTCATATTTCTGTCCATTTATTATAATATCTTTATTACAAATTCCACTTGGTCTTATGTTTCTCATATATTTAGTTTTCTCTTTATTAATTTTTAACCCCATGTGCTCTGCTTCTGTTTGAATTTGGGTTACTATTTCATTTAGCACTCCAAGAGATCTACTCATGACCACGATATCATCCGCATAGGCCATGCACTGTCTGGTCCTATTAAATATGGTACTATTAAAATTTATATCAATGTTCCTAATGACTTTTTCAAGGCCGATATTAAACAGAATTGTAGATAAGGAGTCTCCTTGCCTCACCCCATTTACTGTTAAGAATTTATCAGATAGTTTTGTTTGTATCTTTACCTTATTACATGTTTTGGAGAGGGTTATTTTTGTTAAATTTACCAATTTGGTAGGGATACCAAATTCTCTCATAGCCTCCAGAATTTTAAATCGATTCATGTTATCAAATGCCTGCTTAAAGTCTATAAAAAGCATATGTATGGGGATATTATATTCACTTGTCTTCTCTAAACACTGTTTGATTGTGAATATGTGATCGGTTGTACTTCGTCCTTGCCTAAAACCACACTGATATTCACCCAGGAATTCATCTGTATATGCTTTAATATAATTAGATACTATATTTGTAAAAATCTTATATGTAACATTCAACAGCGAGATTCCTCGGAAATTGTTACAGTCCAGCTTGCTGCCCTTTTTGTGTATGGTGTTTTATTAATGCTGGTGTACAAAAAACAGCTTATGTTTTACGTAAACATTAATTTCTTGATCGTATAGAATTATCTGGTAATCTTATATTTTAGTTATAGGCCTACACCGTTACTTTTAGAATAAATTGACTCGAAATTTTATAAGATAAAGAAAATCAGTCCGTTGACAGAAGATAATATTACCTGTCTGTATGTTCGAATAGAAGAAAGCAAATGCAGTATGTACAGAGAGCTATGCTTTATAAATACGTAGATAACAATCAGGTAAATTACATACAGAAACTTTCTCGATATTAAATATGCTTCTCTACGCACAACCGCCAAGATTCGGAAATATTTTTTGTAGCAACATATAACTTCTTTCTCCAATTCGTTATTATCATGGAAAGAACGTGTCCTCAAGGTCATACTTATCGGCAGGTGCAGGGAACTTCAATCTCGTCATTAAATTATCCTTACAACCGCCCCCCTCTTCAGTTCACCTCTCGCTCTGATTCTAAACCTGTTTCAGAAATCTCCCTTCATACAGCTGCGCTCGTAACTGACAGTCATTTATTTCTGTTCATCCAATTTCCTGCACAACTGTTAACTTAAAACGGTCAATGTAGGTCCCGGCGATATTACAGTCATTCATCCAGACATACAAAAAATAAAAACAAGAGGTTCGCTGAATACCAAAGAGAATTAGCAATTATTATATTATTAAATTCACGCACTACATCACAAGTTAGTGGAGTAATCACTAAAACTGATTTTCTAACGAGTTAAACGACCGGTTTCTTTATAGGTAACAGATCTAGTCTTACTAGTTCAATCGCTATGGAAATTTTTAGCAAGCTATTCCATTCAGGGCATTATAATATTTTTACAATATCTTTGAGTTCAGAATCTCACAACTGGATGTTAAATAATGCCTTGTAGCCTCCTGTGACCCATTTTAAAAGGGCCGGTTTTTCTTTTTAATTCGGAAACTACTCCACTTTCAATAATAGTTTTTTTATTAAATACAATGCATACAACTTTTGACTTTTTTTGTTTGTTCTGGAGGCCTAGCTCGACAACTTGCAGAGTGAGGGTGATTGTGAAGTATTGGTAGAATGGTGAGGAGAATGGGAGAACTCCGAGAAAAAACCTTCGCGCCTTATTTTGTCTACCACAAATTCCATCGTGACCCAAACGGGGATTGAACCCGGGTCACTAGCAGGCGAAGCTAACCACTCGGCCATGGTCGAGGATAGCCTGGGTACACTGCAACATATTGACTTATAAATAGACCTCACTATGTTGCAAACTTATACAGGGTGTTTCACAACATTTTATCAGGGTTAGGTAAGGTAATTGAAAATAATTACATCTTGATGTTAATTTCAATTGTAGAATACATTTTATTTTAAGTTGTTTTAGATCATATTTTTTCACAGGCAATAATAAACAATGCTTTTAAGCCATACAGAGTGTCCCAAATTGTTTTTTTTTTAATTTTAGTAGGTTATTTTACGACGCTTTATCAACATCTTAGGTTATTTAGCGTCTGAATGAGATGAAGGTGATAATGCCGGTGAAATGAGTCAGGGGTCCAACACCAAAAGTTACCCAGCATTTGCTCATATTGGGTTGAGGGAAAACCCCGGAAAAAACCTCAACCAGGTAACTTGTCCCGACCGGGAATCGAACCCGGGCCACCTGGTTTCGCGGCTAGAGGCGCTAATCGTTACTCCACAGGTGTGGAGTCCCAAATTGATGTATACACATTTTGAAACACTATTTCTCAGAAACGAGATGAGACAGAAATACAATTTTTGCGGTTTTGTTTTTCTTAAGCCCGTACATGTTCAAAATGGTCCCCTTCTGCTACAGTACACTCCCAACAACGACGTATAACAGAGCGACATACCAACTGGATTGTTGATAATGGAATATCATTACAGGCATGTTCAATCTGAACTGTCAGTTCCTCCAGTGTTTGTGGTTTTGTGGTGTAGGCTACACTGTGTCCTTTAGAACTCCCCATAGGTAGAAGTCTAGAGGGGTTAAATCCGGAGATCGAACTCCTCAACACTTCCTCTACGTCCTATCCACCTCTGATTGAGTGTGCGATCGAGAAAATTCCTCACATTGACATGAAAGTGAGCTGGAGCCCCGTCTTGTTGAAAGTAAAACCCATTTTCATTCTCAAAGAGGTCATTAAGACGTGGAATCGTGGTTTTCAACATTTGCAGGTATTTCTCACTCGTGACAGTCCCTTCGAAGAAGTACGGCCCAATTATTCCTCTGGAAGACAAACCACACCGTACTGTTACACCTGGAAGATTGACGGCATTTTCTTGAAAGATATATGGGATTTCGTTAGCCCAGTAAACACAATTGTGCCGGATAATTGTGTCATTAAGTTTAAATGTGGCTACATCAGACCAAACAATTAAATCTTGAAAATTTTCCCTTTCATCATACATGTTCAAGATCCACTCACAAAATTCCAGTCACCTATCTGATTCGTCCTCATTTAGTGCGTGGACAAGTCTCGGAATGTAAGGCTTCCATTTTTGAGCTCACAAAATTTGATGAACACTGGATTTGTTGATACCAATCTCACAAGAACATTGCCTAATTGACTTATTTGGAGATTGTGCAAAAGCCTGCATGACTGCATCAACACACTCGATATCTGTGGAACGTCTCTTTCTTCCGCACCGCCCTTTCAACACACCTTGCACCGTTCCGTCGACTTCAAACTTGTCTCGGATTCTTGTGATAGTTAACCTTGTTGGTGGTTGTATTCCAAATTCAACCCTCCAACGTCGTTGAACCTCAACAACATTCTCCACTTTCCAATAACATTTCAGTATCCACTTACGTTCATCGAAAGATAATTGCACCGCCATGTTTGTTTATAAACAGATGAACATGTTTCCATGCTTTCCACTGCCTTCTGAATCATAAACCGCAAAAATCGTATTTCTGTTTCATTTCTTTGCTGTGAAATAATATTTCAAAGAGTGTATACATCAATTTGGGACACTCCGTATTAATAATCTATACTAATAATGAATCTGTAGCCAAAATTTTTCTGGTAATTTTCGATTTTCCAAAAATAATAATTGGTGTTAACATGTATAATTAACCATCCTGAAACCGAAAATCGCTTTTTTGAAATTTTTGTTTGTATGTTTGTCCGTCTGTCTGTCTGGATGTTTGTTACCTTTTCATGCGATAATGGCTGAACTGATTTATATGAAAATTGGAATATAAATTAAGTTCGTTGTAACTTAGATTTTAGGCTATATGACATTCAAAGTACTTTATTTAAAAGGGGGGTTATAAGGCGGCTTGAATTAAATAAATCGAAATATCTCCCTTATTATTAATTTTCGTGAAAAATGTTACATAACAAAAGTTTTTTTTTTAATTATTTCCGATAAGTGTTATTCTATGCAAAATTTTGATAGGACTGATATTTCATGAGATAAATGAGTTTTAAAATTTATATAACAACCCCATCTAAGGCGCTGTAATGAAATAAAAAACAAATGACTTCATCTATAAGGGGCCTTGGACAACAACAAACTGAAGCTATTAAACATAGCCTACAGAGAATATTTCTGTGTTTGTATGAAGTAATATCGATTAAAGAATATACAAGACTTTTAAAATAACAATATAATACATTTTCACCGCCGCCTCAGATTATAGCGTTGTTGTTCCTGCAATAACTCCTATGTGCAAAATATAAAATTTTTGAGTAGGAAGAAAAAACACATTTATTCAGTCCATGGCAATGGTACATAGGAGATCATGAATTCTTACATTTTCGAAAGAAAGAAATATAATTATTATTACATATTACTATTATGCTGTATCACTATTTAAGTTATTTGAAGGGTTCAGAACCATAGTGGGCTAAGCGCCATTTACTGAAGACGTAGAAAACAAGGGTTAAAATTAAGTTATTACCATAATTCAATGGAAACATATAGCAAATAAAGAAGATTGTAATGAAAATTCTGAAGGCCTCTCTTCAAATTTTACACTATCATCTATATATTAACTCGTAAATTTTTGTTTTAATGTACAAATCTAATCCATATTTTGTCCGTTTCATTTCCCATTATCTTTTATGTTTGTTAATTCCGGATCCCAGTGGTCAACCTCACTTGAGGACGGATGATTTTAAATCTTAGTAGTATAAAGTATACACAATAAATCTAAATGATGTCACTCTTCATTAAACTATGGTTGCATGTAATAACAATTAAGAAACATGTTAAAGGAATTGTCATTGCACCAAATGAGTGCTCTTTGGACCAAAATGATCGCATTTTAATTATTTGGATGCAATTTAAATTAAGTAACATATTAAACGATTTATCCTTCTATCAAACAGGAATGATCCCTGGATCAAACGTCCTATTTTAATTATGTAATTACTTTATATTTATTTCTAACGGATGCAGCGGAGCGCACGGGTACGGCTAGTATGTAGTAAACGGAAAGTATTTTGTCTGATATTGGCGTCTGTCTCCATGAACTTCGGACAGTCTGAAGACATAATTCACACCGGTTCACAAGTAGAGCATTTGATGCAATTATGTCAACTACAAGACCTAGGACAAGGAGACAAGTCACGACTGAACGACTTAACACATCTGTCTTGCGTCAGGGAGGTCAGCGCTTCGAAGCCCGAGGCTAAGTATTCTCATTTCGACTTCTATGTGGTTAGCTATCCACTTCGTCTATCTGGCTGAATGTCTCTTCATCTATGCGTAGTTGTGAGACATTTGACGGCTTTATAACAAAATGGATCGGAGTTCGATATTACAGTATTTCATATTTGTGGTGGTGAAACTCCTGTGAGTACTGAGTAGTAATTTTCTCCACCTATTTCGGATCTCTCGGCCATTACCACACAAATTTTGTTCTCTTACAGCTCCTTCATCCTCCTTACAAATTAATAGTTTCTCTATTTCGATTCTCCCAGCCCTTCTCGCTCCAAGGTTTCTTAATTTTTTTTTATTTCAGCTACATTTAATAGCCTCTGTATTTTGATTTTATACAAGCCATTCTCGTTCCAGCCTCGTCCTTTTGTAGCTTTGTCATGTAACCGACATACAATAGTTTCTGTAGTTTATAATAGATATAAAATAAAGAAATTCTATTTTAAAGTTTTCCGTAAATCGTACGAGCTTTTTAGTGAAGCTATGGGCACATATTCACCGAATACCTCTGCTTTCTTTGTTCTTTTCTTTTCACCATTGTTCGACTATTGCTTTATCTTCGTCTATTATAAATAGTACATGCACTTCCCAGTCAAGTAGTCCAATGTTCGATTCCTGGCGTGAGTAGTGGATCACGTGAAATGATTAGTGCGAATTCCGGAAACAGAATACCACTTTGAAATGTGTAGTCCACTTAAAAACTTAGGCCTACTCATAATAATGTTGCTGTTCTCGTTATAGTTGCCGTCTCTGGGTGTGTAATTTCTTTTTTAACGTTTTCTTTCATCGGGACATTAAGGGCCGTATTCATAGACATTTTTAGCGCGGGTTTCCGGTGGATGATCAGCGTTTTTCGTATTCATAAACCAGTGTTAGCGATAGGATATGATATGAATTTTGTACAAGTAACCAGTCGATAGCCGGGGCTAGCTTAGCACGCTCGTAGCGCGTGCTGCGAAATGTCTATGAATAGCACCCTTAAGGTCTATATATTAACTAAAACCTCGTGAAGCGTAAGTACTTTGAATGGCAAGCACTTCCTTTCTTAGAGAAGTTGTTACTATACTGTTTCCTCTCTTAGACATTTTAATAAAAATCTGAACACGAAAGAAATGCATTAAAACGTGAAATATATTATTTTCTGTCCTTTAACAACGTGCACGTTTCATTCCAAGTAGGTCTATAAGCTATATTACCTGAATATAGAGTTGAATTGGAATCACAACGCAACAGAACTGAATTGATATTAATTATTAATTCACAAACTTAGATATTGTATTGTATTGTATTGTATTGTATTTATTAACATTCCATGGTATTCATACATGCTTACAGCTAGAATATGGAACAAGTCAAAAAACTTAATACTATTATAAAATCTTAATTTATAGTCACAGTCTAGATGAAATATATACAGACGAGATTTACAATATAGTCTACTAGTACAACACAAAGTTTAGAATCAATTTCATGAAGTGTTATTGAATGTCATGAATTCACCTACAGAATAGAAGGCGTGAGAAATTAGGTACTTCTTTAATTTGGCCCTAAATAATTTTATGTTTTGAGTTTCATTTTTTATATCGATAGGGAGGCTATTAAAAATTTTTACTGCCATATAACGCACTCCTTTTTGATAGCACGATAGACTTGCCGATGGAGTATGAAAGTCATTTTTTGACGTGTATTTATGCTATGAACTGTTGAATTGGTTACAAAGTTTTCACGATTACATACGAGGAAGATTATTAATGAAAAGATATACTGACAAGCCATGGGCATTATTTGTAGTTTTTTTAAAATAGTCCTACACGATTCCCTAGATTTGGCACCTACTATTATTCTAATTACTAGGCCTACCGGTACTTGCATTTTCATCAGTTTCCTTCTACTGCAAATCAAAATTATTGCTACCAACATAACAGAAAATAACTGAAAGTTGTAGTAGCCTATTTATCAGTACCCAAAATTCTAAACAAAGTTGGTAAAATAAAATTCAACGTGACATCTAGAAAATCACTATAATCCACTAGGATATGTAGTAATAGGGGAAAAATGGTTACGTTTCACCCTTAGGGTATTAAATAAGCTGATCCGAAATATACGTAATAATACGAGAACAATATATCAAAACACACTTGCACTAACTGTAAGATAGACCTACAGTTAGTTGCGATGAGACTGAAGGTCGGGGTTATGAACCTGAGTATATCTACGTGAGGTCCCTAGACTGACGTCACCAGTTATAACTTATAGCCTATTCCAAGACTCAGTAACTTCAATGCTCTCTAAAGGTGTATGGGATCCGCTGTGCAATCATAAAAAAATGTAAAAAAATTGTACAAAATTGTAAAAATTGTAGAAAATTACTACATTGTAAAACTATAAAAATTTGTAAAAATTGTAATTGTAATATTGTAAAATGTTGACATGTTCCACATCTTAAAGCTTCATTGCTCATGTAAGATCTATAGAATAAAATGAATGAATGAATGAATAAATGAATGAATGAATGAATGAATGAATGAATGAATGAATGAATATAGTATGATTATTTCTTCGTTGCTTCTCGCCTAAATGTTATGTAAGGCACTGCACTGACCACTTGGGAATAATCGTACTATTGAAACTCCAGCAGACATTGAGGATCTTCTGATTTTCAGAATTTTCTACTCAAAACAGTAAGGCCCGGTTTCTTCAACCTTTGTTAAAATGCACCTAACATAGCGTTAATTAACTGTAAGTTAAAAGCATGAATTTCTGTTAAAACTATTGCGTTTCTTCGACTCTACATTTCACATTTTAACATTCTGTTTGTTAACTCTCTGTTAGGACCAGAGAATCTAGAGTTTAACCATAACCTATAACCAAGTATAGGCTCACTTCTGTTTTCTGAACTCTGACAATTGCGATTCTCGGTTGTTTCCGTTGTTTGATTCAGAGAGAATAGAAGTCTTTCTATTCTCTCAGGTTTGATTTCTGCTTCTTTCCTCGTCTGTATCACAATAGCGTGGAGCGGCGTATTGGTATTGCTGTTGTGAAATGGAAAACACTGGAACAAAAAGAAATCGTGGGACTAATTTCTATTTGTTCGAAAGAAGTCTTCTGCTGGAAATTATTTCGCAGTATAAACCAATTAATGAGAATAAACAAACAAACAGATCTATGTTGAAAGCGAAAGTGAGGCTTGGCAGAAAATAGTCTATACCTTTGTATGAACTTCTGGTCTGTCAAATCACAGAAATCATCCCCTTTGTTTATGTATTCATGGATATAATTTTCTAAATAATCCAGATATGTAAGTTCAGCATCTAACGCACCAGCCATATTGGATACTTCTATGCTAACAGAGAGTTAAATGATTTAACTGCATGAAATTGGGCAGTTAAATTAACATAGGTTTTAACAGCCTGTTAGTACTAACAGTAGTTGAAGGAATGCTTCAACTGTTAAGTTTACAGTTAAAATGGAATGACACACTGTTATAATTTAACAAAGGTTGAAGAAACCGGGCCAAGGGGTTGTTGCAAAGAGTTAGAAAAACTTAGTCCGTCACTTTGAGCAATTGCTGTAATGTAGAATAAGAGACGGAAAAGTATTAAAATGAGATATACTAAATAAACAATTTTATTACAAAATAAAAAAGCCGGAATCACAACACTATACACATAAACATTATACGTCTTACGAAATTCATAACAATGTAGATTTCTCATGTTGCAAATGGGAGGGGGAGCTATGGTTATCTAGCGTCTGAGCGAGATGAAGGTGATAATGTCAGCGAAATGAGTCCAAGGTCCAGCGCCGATAGTTACCCAGCACGAGGGAAAACCCCGAAAAAAAATATCAACCAGGTAACTTGTCTCAACCATTATTCGAACCCGCGTTCCCTCGTTTTAAAATCAGGCGTACTAATCGTTACTTCACAGCAGTGGACTGTTGCAAATGGCATTCCAGTTATACGTAGTAGTAGCAGTAGCAGCAGCAGTTTGTTTTTTAACTATTACTTGAAACTTATACATAAATTAAATTGTATACTACACACCCAAGTAACAAGGTAAGGTTTCCTTTCCTCTACAGCACACAAAAGACATTTTTCATAATACCTAAAGCTAAGATATTTGACTTCATTCATACATTGAGAAAAAGGAGCATCTTGTGCGGACCTCTGAAGAAAGAACTAAGGAAAATACTAGTGAAGTGCTTTGTGTGGAGTGTACCATTGTATGGGGCAGAAACATGGACATTACGACGAAGTGAAGAGAAGCGAATAGAAGCATTTGATATGTGGATATGGAGAAGAATAGAACGTGTGAAATGAACAGAGAGATTAAGAAACGAAGCTGTGTGGGAAAGAGTAGATGAAGAAAGAATGATGCTGAAACTGATCATAAAGAGGAAAAAGATTTGGCTGGGTCACTGGCTGAGAAGAAACTGTGTACTGAAGGATGCACTGGAAGAAATGGTGAACGGGAGAAGAGTTCGGGGCAGAAGAAGATATCAGATGACAGACGACATTAAGATATATGAAACATATGCGGAGCCAAAGAGATAGGCAGAAAATAGGAAAGACTGGAGAATGCTGGGTTTGCATTGAAAGAACTACCCTTGAGCGGAACACTATGAATGAATTATACATTCTACACTTTAAGTTGGTGTATTTAATTAATTTTGTACAAATTCACATGAAATGGCTGTTTCTATATAATATGATAATTTCTACAATATTGTTTAGATATTTGGATAGCTAAGTGAAAGAACATTGCAAATTAAAATTTTACAGGGACAGAAAAAGAAATGCTTGATGCATTAGTGTTGTAAAGTTTTCCCACAGCCATTTAAGTTCTGTAGCCTATAATGAAGTACTGTATGTATAGATTTTTTTTATTGGGTTATTTTACGACGCTGTATCAACATCTAGGTTATTTAGCGTCTGAATGATATGAAGGTGATAATGCCGGTGAAATGAGTCCGGGGTCCAGCACCGAAAGTTACCCAGCATTTGCTCGTATTGGGTTGAGGGAAAACCCCGGAAAAAACCTCCACCAGATAACTTGCCCCGACCGGGATTCGAACCCGGGCCACCTGGTTTCGTAGCCAGACGCGCTGACCGTTACTCCACAGGTATGGACGTATGTGTAGATACGGAATTAAAATTTGGAATGAGTCTTGATGGGAGTCAACCTGTATGTAGGCAAACATTTCACACGACTGTCCACAAGTAGCATTACGGTTGATTGATTTCTAATGTACTGTTTTGGCATTTAAGCCATTAACAGTCTAGTGGCGAAGTGCATCAACATCGGTTAAAAACGCAGTAATCATAGATTACGAAACGATGGTTAAACAGTAACCGTGGTTAAAATGTAATTTCTGTGCACCATTCATAATCACCGATTACTTAAACATAGTTAGCTGACACTTCATTTAACCAGAGCAAAGTCTATGATGGTACACTGTTTCTACAAAATGACTAAAGGAAAGCATTCATACCACAGCAAAGATAATAGTTAACATCTAAAAACGACTGCGCTCACTCCGTTCTACATCGAAGTGAACATGTCCTACATTTTCGCGTTGCATTTGTTTGCCTTTGGGCGCTGTTATATTTGCGAGTTGCATTTCTTTGTTTTTCATTGCTGTTAGGTTAAAATCGTACAAAATAGAAAATTGAATGCAAAAATGATTATATCCCAATGTGAGGTTAAGTATCGATAGACTTACTTAATAGATTTAAATATATTATATAATAAAGAAGGAATATCCATAAAGGAAAAGGATGCAGAAGATTAGTAGAAATGTGTGTACGACCCAAGATCCCATTTACACCAGCTTACTGTTCATTATCCTAAGATCCATCCATAACCTCTCTTTGTTCAGCCAGTGACAGAGAAAGAGATATTCAAGTATTCCCTCTTAAAATACAGAAAATAACAGTTACATAGAATCTTAACATAAGGAGCTGATCAACAGAAGAAATATGACTGTTTTTGAGTTATTGCAAGTGAGCCATTTGTAGATTTTGATAAACAGAATCCCTCCTGAAATTTTCTGTCACCTAATTCCTCGTAAAGATTCTCTCTTTCCACTAAAGAAACTTCACGCCCACGCTCTATCCAAGTAATTCAAGTACTGTACAATAATAATCGTCTTCGAAGTAAACATCTGTGGCTCTGGCCGCCATTTTGCTTTACTTGCTCTACTAATCACTGGTTATCTCCTTTAACCGCTCGAAAATGGCCGGTTATAGATTACTGTGGTTAACCTCCTATTTAAGTCGTAACCGAGGTCGATCCACTGTAAAAATGCTTAACCAGAGGTTAGATGACAATTTTAAGTGGTGGTTACACTAACCGACGTTAATGCACGTGGGCATAGCTCTCCAATATTTGGCGGCAATGCAGGTTTCAGCCGCTACTGCTGGGCAGACTTCCAGGTGCGACGCATTCATCTCGACTTCAGAAACAAAAACATCTTCTCAACAAAATATGAGATACAAGTAGCATACATACAGGGGCTCTAGTTTACTGCACTTACGCAGTGTGTTGTAAGCGGAACTTATTCAATAAGAACACTCCAAATTTTATTTCCCTGTCTGTACATCCGAGGCTTAGCCTATTTTGAGGTTTCGTAACAAGCTGTTTTTTTGCGGTGATGGGTTGTTAGCCCTTTGCCCAACCCCCTAGCTGGAGGACCATCCCTCATCGGCTGTCCGCAACTTCTTATTCAATATTTTCACAGGGCGGGTTTCTTAAAAGCCAGTAAGAAAGAAAAAGAAAGAAAGAAAGAAAGTAAGTAAGTAAGTAAGTAAGTAAGTAAGTAAGTAAGTAAGTAAGTAAGTAAGTAAGTAAGTAAGAAAGAAAGAAAGAAAGAAAGAAAGAAAGAAAGAAAGAAAGAAAGAAAGAAAGAAAGTAAGTAAGTAAGTAAGTAAGTAAGTAAGTAAGTAAGAAGTAAGAAAGTAAGAAGTAAGAAAGAAAGAAAGAAAGAAAGAAGTAAGTAACTAAGTAAGTAAGAAAGAAAGAAAGTAAGTAAGAAAGTAAGAAAGAAAGAAAGAAAGAAAGAAAGAAAGAAAGAAAGAAAGTAAGTAAGTAAGTAAGTAAGTAAGTAAGTAAGTAAGTAAGTAAGTAAGTAAGTAAGTAAGTAAGTAAGTAAGTAAGTAAGAAAGTAAGAAAGAAAGAAAGAAAGAAACTAAGTAAGTAACTAAGTAAGTAACTAAGTAAGAAAGAAAGTGAGTGAGTGAGTGAGTGAGTGAGTGAGTGAGTGAGTGAGTGAGAGAGAGAGAGAGTGAGTGAGTGAGTGAGTGAGTGAGTGAGAGAGTGAGTGAGTGAGTGAGTGAGTGAGTGAGTAAGTGAGTAAGTAATCTGTACATCCATTTTCAACCAATAGAATTTACTACAGTGTAAAACAGAGTGCGTGCAACGTGTTTATATTAAAACATTGCAATAGGAAATAAAATGTCGCTTGCGACGTTTTTCCGCTTAGCTATTCAGTTATGAAAATCAACATTTAAATTTTATATTTACTTATAATAGGATTCTAAGTATAATCCTTACTTTCCAGATAACCAGCAGCATGCGAAATCAGATGGTTGAAGGCCAACACTTCTGTGGACATTCACGTACGCATAACATGGTGAGTTGAGAACTAATAATCACTAATATTTTACAAAAAACTACTTTTTTTGGTATGTGTACCGTCGCGTGGTATTTTATGATGATTCTTGTGAGCCTAAGCGGTAGAACATGAACGCGAAATTACAACCATCAAGTGTAGAAATAATTCTGAACATAATAATTAATTTTTCTGATGAAAAAGTTTTACGATTCTTTACACTCATTCATACGTGATATAGAAGATTACAAAGAAAGCGGGCCTATTTAGATTTTATTTTGTAGTAAGTCGCTATTGTGTGTTATTTCAAATAATTTGTACTAAAAGTTATTAATGTTATTAAATTTCGGGTCCATCATAGCTAGTCAGCGCTTTTCTAGATGACATTTCAATATTCGTAGCAGTGCTTTGATATAATTTGTTCTAAAGTTATACATGAATACAATAGAATCGCTATTTGTTAAAAGGGCCGAAGTCCAAAAATACAAATTTTACAGGAGAGACAAAATACTGTCCAGAACAATCACCATTTTAATCTATACTAATAATAAATCTGTAGTCGAAAATGTTCTGGTAATTTTCGATTTTCCAAAAATAATTGGTCCTAACATATATAATTAACTGCCCTGAAACCGAAAATCGCTTTTTTGAAATGTTTATTTGTATGTCTGTCTGTCTGTATGGATGTTTGTTACCTTTTCACGTGATAATGGTTGAACCGATTTATATGAAAATTGGAATATAAATTAAGTTCGTTGTAACTTAGAATTTAGGCTATATGGCATTCAAAATATTTTATTTAAAAGGGGGGTTATAAGGGGGCTTGAATTAAATAAATCGAAATATCTCCCTTATTATTAATTTTCATGAAACATATTACATAACAAAAGTTTTTTTTTTAAATAATTTCCGATCAGTTTTATTCCGTGCAAAATTTTGATAGGACTGATATTTAATGAGATAAATGAGTTTCAAAATTACAATAACAACGCCATCTAAGGCGGTGTAATGAAATAAAAAACAGATGACTTCGTCTATAAGGGGTCTTGGACAACAACAATCGAAAGCTATAAAACATAGCCTACGGACAATGTTTCTGTGTTTCTATGAAGTAATATCGGAAGCTAAATTAACCGAATTGTATATTAATTATTATTTCACCATTGGAAAGTGTAGTTTCTCTAGATGGACATAATGCTATAATGTTATTACAGTAACGTCTGAGTGAATCGAGGACAGGTAAGATTAAAATAGCTTCTTATGTACAGAAAACTTGATAGGCATCCATTTGCTGTATTTCCTAAAATAATTTTTATGACCAAATGAGTGGTCTCTGGATCAAAATGATCGCATTTTAATTTTTTAATACAATTTAAATTAAGTAATATAATAAACGATTTATTGTTCTATCAAACACGAATGTTCCCTGGATCAAATGTCCTATTTTAATTATGTAATTATTTTATATTTTATTTCTAACGGGTGCAGCGGAGCGCACGGGTACGGCTAGTATAAATTATAAAATGTTATGTTCAATTTTAACCATTTGTATTGGTTTTTTAAAGTCCTTTTAACATAAATGGATGTGTCTATGGTAACAGAACACATTTCAATAAAAAAAATGAATCGTGAAAAAAATATGACTTCCGCCCTTTTAACAAATAGCGATTAATTTATGGGAAATGTTGCAAATACTGTAGCTTAATGAAACTTAGGGTACTATTCATAGACATTTCGCTAGCCCGCGCTACGAGCGTGCTAAACTAGCATAGAGTAGTGAAATTATATTTCTTTGAGAGAACGAATTCTCTCCGAGTTATCACTTGAGTCAAAGACGTTTAAATTATCACTTGCGTCACATTAAAAGGAAAGTGCGACAATCTTATAGAACAGCGTTTCTCAAACTTTTTTGAAGTGGGGACCACTTTTTAAAGTCAGAACAGTTCCGCGGATCACCTTACTCTTGTTCCCTCCGAAAACAAGTTTATCACTTTTGTAGTATATTTTAATATCAATATACTTATATTTTAAAATATAATTAATTAATTTCACCCAATAAAAGTTTATTAGTTTCAATATCGCAATGAAAGTGATCACGAACCCATGAAAATTCATCATAATATTTACTCGGAAAATAAGTTTCAAATTGTGACCTCAGAGTTGTATTATTGTGTACGACGTACAGTACGTGACCATTTCAATGTGCAGACTAGGTGTCGGTAAAACTATTAAGGAAGTCATAAATACATGGAAAGGTTCGGTCCTCTGTTATGAATTTGGGTGGTCCCTGGCTGGGTTACATGGTCGGCGCCAGATATGCAGGGAAAAGATGGCGAGAAACACCACGTTCATAGTGCTTTAAATCCCTCTTTTGTTGTTGAGAGTAAAGTGGGAATTCAGTAGAAGGATAGGGTAATAAATTTCATAAAATATGAGAACTGAGAGAAAAAGTGAAAGGCAATTACCATATGTCATTTCCAAATTCTGAGATTTTCAGCTATAGAGTGATACGCAGTTCGTTAGGATTTTATTTTTTCTTCTGCCTTTTTTGAAGGACCACAAGGGTAGACCTCGAGGACCACAGGTGGTCCGCGGATCATAGTTTGAGAAACGCTGCTATAGAATATGCCAATAAGCCTACTAGTACTGTTGCTTGAATTTACATTCACATACGTCACATTAATTAAAATGAAGACTGAAGGGTGAAAGATAAATCACATTTATTTCTTCCTTTCCAAAAGTATAAATTGAACTTAAAGTTCGCATGACGATATAGCCAGATATACTCGGAGTACGAAGCGAAGGTTAGCGCGTTTGTAACAGTCTGTTTGCACCGGGACGGACGAGATTCACCGGTCCGGCCAGTCGAAGCGGAGACCCCACAGGCACATCCTTCATTACGTTTTTATTCAGTATTTGGCCACTTCTTTATCATTAAATTGCAAGTCCGATGGTGTTGACCTGTCACGTCCTAAGAGAAGAGAGACAAGGAGAAGAGGAGAGCACTGACTACCAGGTAAGTTAGCAATGAAGAAATAGTGACTATTGTTCTATAGGTACTGCAACATAGCCGTCCCCTAACTTAGTTACTATGATTGAAAATTCGACTCCATTTTGCTGATTTTGACTGTTCCATGCGTCTATTCAAACACCCATTCTTTCTTTCTTTCTTTCTTTCTTTCTTTCTTTCTTTCTTTCTTTCTTTCTTTCTTTCTTTCTTTCTTAGGATAAAGATGAAAGCTAGAAAAGATGGGATTACATAGCTCACTATTTTAACATTTGTACTATCTCTTATAATTCATTCCCTGACAGTCCTGAATCTTCTAGTATGTTTTTCTTTCCTCATTTATTTTTTCTTTATTAGCCCTTAAATTGACAATGTATCCTATAGGATACAACAGGTTAATAGGAGATATGCTATAATTTTAATAGAACAATAGAAAAAAATTGGTAGGAAAATTAAAATTTCACAATTTGTTCGTTCCCCTCCTTTCTCTTTTATGGTCTTTTTTTTTTTCACTCAATATGTTTATTATGCTTTGTCCAATTAGGCAGTCCCGTCATTGGGAAAGCTGTTTATAAAATTGTAGACGATACATACAATATTGTACAACATCTATACTAATAATAAATCTGTAGCCGAAATTTTTCTGGTAATTTTCGATTTTCCAAAAATAATTGGTCCTAACATATATAATTAACCACCCTGAAACCGAAAATCGCATTTTTGAAATTTTTGTTTGTATGTCTGTCTGTATGTTTGTTACCTTTTCACGTGATAATGGCTGAACCGATTTATATGAAAATTGGAATATAAATTAAGTTCGTTGTAACTTAGATTTTAGGCTATATGGCATTCAAAATACTTTATTTAAAAGGGCGGTTATAAGGGGGCCTGAATTAAATAAATCGAAATATCTCGCTTATTATTGCTTTGTGAAAAATGTTACATAACAAAAGTTTCTTTAAAAATGATTTCCGATAAGTTTTATTCTTTACAAAATTTTGATAGGACTGATATTTAATGAGATAAATGAGTTTTGAAATTAAAATAACGCCATCTAAGACGGTGCAATGAATTAAGAACAAATGACTTCGTCTATAAGGGGCCTTGGACAACAACAATCGAAACAGGGGCCTTGGACATCAACAATCGAAAGCTATTAAACATAGCCTACAGAGAATGTTTCTGTGTTGTATGAAGTAATATCAGAAGCTAAATTAACCGATTTGTATAATTAATTATTATTTCACCATTGGAAAGTGTAGTTTCTCTAGATGGGACATAATGCTATAATGTTATTACAGTAACGTCTGAGTAAATCGAGGACAGGTAAGATTAAAATAGCTTCTTATGCACAGAAAATTTGATAGGCTATTTTGTACATTCGTTTTCTGTATTTCTTAAAATAATATTTATGTACACTCATTTTAATCTCAGAGAATTAACGAACAACGAGAGTGTATTGATTTAGTATGCAGTAATAGTACGTTAGCTTAGCAATCCATTATTTTATAATTCAAATTTTAACTATGCTCAATTGAATCGTGTTAAAATACATAAAATTATATATGCAATAAATGCAATGCAAAAAACTTGGGTAATGAGCGAAGCAGATTATCTTGCGCTGTTATAAAAGTTGTTCCCTGGATCAAACGTCCTATTTTACAGTAATTATGTAATTATTTTATATTTATTTCTAACAGGTGCAGCGGAGCGCACGGGTACGGCTAGTTTTCTAATATATTTTTCTTTCCTCATTTATTTTTTCTTTATTAGCCCTTAAATTGGCAATGTGTCCTATAGGATACAACAGGTTAATAGGCTATATGCTATAATTTTAATAGAACAATAGAAAAAAATTGGTAGGAAAATTAAAATTTCACAATACTATAATATTGTACACATATAAAAATATAGACATTGCGATAGTTGTTTTCTTTACGGTCCGACACGGTTTAATAAACTAGTGTGAGAAATGAAGCTTTGCCAAGTTAAGGGTTAACTTCACACTAGATGGCCTTCTGTCTAGTAACATGTAGGCCGGTTTCCCTTTTCTTTGAATACCGCTGCAATTTGCGTCAACATCATTATCATTAAGAGACTTTCGAGGCTTTGTCTACCCAAAAAATTTGAGTTATTATACCTAGTAACAGTAGGTCTATAAGTTCGTAATAACGATTTTTGGTAACACTTGGTTCAACTCCGATCCTTATATATAATTAAATTCACTGTTGGCAATCATTCTAAGTTCCGAGAGTTGAGTGCGAGCCGAGGCTTGTGGCCACAAACCTCTAAAGTCCTGGCTGCGATTTTGACTCGTAAGCGTGATGGAGAACCGGGGAAGGGGTATGGATTCGCTTCATCTCCGTACTAAACAAGACTAGCTTTGTAGCCTACCGTCACAATAATACGTTGCGCTACGTTGGTGTTCTATGAATGGGCTGTATTGTTGAGTGTTAGTTTAATCAACAGTGCATATGTGTGTGTATGTTACATATTAATTTTATGTAAAATGGTTCTTACTGAGAGAGTATTGAGGTCATTATTATTTATTTGTAGAATTGAAAGAGAAAACATTTTAGTTGGTTGTATAAAACGTGCTTACGAAAATAGAAGATAGACACCAAAATAACTAACAAAATGAAATTCTAAATCCGTTGCACATATCTCCCAAAATAGTAAATTAATAACAATCATAAAACAAAAATTATTGCAAATATCTGATCCTCTCGTACTAAGATATAAAATTAATATATATTTAAGTAGCTGATGAAGGAAGACAATATAGAAATTTTGAATTTTCGTGGTGTAAGAATGATCCTTGGCTAACATGGTGCTCTGAGACAAACACGTTATATTGTTATATCTTATTCTGTTTGGGGGAGAAAATGGGTGGTCATATTCTTCTTATGGGATCTGTGTCACAAACAATAGTTTAATAGAAAAGCCGATAAACATTTACCGTATAAAAATATATAAGGTAAGCAGATTTTTTTCAGTCCACCCAGTATTTACATCTTAGCTTCGCCACTGATAACTACTACCACCACCAATACCACTATATTACCGCCACTGCTGACACCACCATTATCGCAGTACCACGTCTACCATAACTATCAATTTCTACTATTACTATTTTTGTTAGTTATTTGACGACTTTATATCTACTAATCAAACCAGCTATAACGGCTGGGGGGATCATCGTGCTAACCTCCATTCTGGTTGGATGATCGTCCACCTCTGCTTCGGCATGTGGACATGAGGACACCAGTCGGTTGGTCGGTCTTGACCCTTCAAAGGGCTATATATCTACTAATATATTATTTAGTGCCTATAGAATTGGTGGTAGCAAGATGATATTTGGAGAGACGAGCTCGGAAATTCCCCATGTGATTACCTGTTATCCGTCTTACAGTTGAAAAAACCTCGGATAAAATCCAACCAGGTTATGAGCCCAAGCGGACATCGAACCCACTCCGAAGAGCAACTCTCGATCATTAGACAAATGTGTCTACCACCTGAGCTAAGTCGGTGGCCTTCATCACTATTAAAGCACTATATTCACCACTATCTTCACCACAGTCATAGTTACCACCATAATAATTACCAATAACGTTACCATCACCATCACTACGATCACACCATCACCAACACCAAATTTCGAAGTCCAAGCGAAGCTTTCTTAAAAATGTGACCATTGACTTGCCTTGTTTGCTTTGTGTTCTAATCTCTTTATTCCTCCTTCTTCCAAGCATTACGTTTTTCATTTAGCTGACAACTTTTCGCCGGAGGTAAGATGATCGGAACCCAGAAGATTTAATTTGCTATTTCTATACAGTTCTTCAATGATGGACGGATTCAAAAATTAAAAGTAATACAAATAGTTTATGTAAAATTTGAATAAAATCGCAACGCTTCTAAATTACTTATTTACTTACAAATAGCCATTAAGGAACCAGGACATTCATTATCGCCCTCACATAAACCCTATACTGAGCAAGATTAATCCAGTCTCTACAATCATATCCCACCTCCCTCAAATCCATTTTTATATTATCCTCTCAGTTACGTCTCGGCCTTCCCAAGGATCTTTTCCCCTCAGGTCTTCCAATTAACACTCTATATGCATTTCTGGAATCACCCATACGTGCTACATGCCCTGCCCATCTCAAACGTCTGGATTTAATGTTCCTAATCAAGTCAGGTGAAGTATACAATGCGTGCAGTTCTGCGTTGTGTAACTTTCTCCATTCTCCTATAGCTTCATCCCTCTTAGCTCCAAATATTTTTCTAAGTACCTTATTCTCGAACACCCTTAGCCTCTGTTCCTCTCTCAAAGTGAGAGTCCAAGTTTCACAACCATACAGAACAACCGGTAATATAACTGTTTTATAAATTCTAACCTTCAGCTTTTTTGACAGCAGACTGGGTGACAAAAGCTTCTCAACCGAATAATAACAGGCATTCCCATATTTATTTATTTAAAATGATGTCTGATCTACACGCTTCCCGATTCTGAATTTATGTAATTTTTATTTTTGTGAACTTATCTAATTTCAGTGTTTATTCAAGATTTACTGAGAACTTTGAAATGCTTTAATAACTTGTTGAAAAGTGTTGCCAACGAAATCGACAGACATCTTGAATTTTTGAACATGTCAGAAGGTCAATAACGTGGTGCTTCAGGCCTTCAATCGATATACAAGAAGCTCATTTAGGGCCTTCATATGGAGTATTGCCGGAACACAAAAACAACTCTAAGTTGGAATCAAAGACATCAATTAACACTCTTTGTTAACCTGTCTTGAATTAGATCTCACATATTATGAAACGCCGTATAAAGTTGTGGTAGACAAAAGGACTGCGGAATACGTTATCTTCGGATTCTCTTACCAATAAATGGCTCAGCACTAGCGTGCTGGTGCATTCAGGTGGCCCGGGTTCGATCTCCATCAAGGTCATGATTTGTAGAGTACAAAGCAGATATTGCAGAGGGATCTAGTGGTTAGCGCTTCCATCCAAGCGGTTAATATTTTAACAATATTATTTATATAACATATTGCAGTAATAACATCGGCATCTGGAATCTTGTTGATTTTTTCACGGCTTCCTTAATGTTACTTGCATTACAAATGCAGTAACTTTTGTGGTGTTGTAGAGTTTACTTAATTTTTGCAAATATTTAAAAACAATAATTAACAGTGCTATTTAGGTGAAATTGCAGTGGTAAGTTTCCAATTTATAATTATTACTATGTTAAACGTCTCAAAAAATAATATGTTAAAAGCCTAAAGCAGTAAAATGAATATGGCGCTTAAGCGGTAAGAAGAGGGAAATTGTTATGTGTGTTACGTTGGGAATACTGAATGTGGTATTTCACACTTACCGCGTATTGGTTTTGTGCGGAAAGCAAGCAAATACGCACGATCTCGCACAAAATATTTTTGTATGTCGAAAATCACAAACTACTTTCGTAAATTATTTTCAACGTTGTTTTACTAGTTGGAGGTATAAAGTTATAACAATAAAATAGTAAATTATCAAAGCTTTTGGTATCTATTTATTAAAATATTTTTACAGCAGTATTTCACTAGGAAATTGCATATTTTTACAAATAGCAATTTTCGAGTTACGACTCTATTTTATTGGGAGTGCGATAACCTCCCCTAAACTGCTTTGACTACTATGTCGGTATCAAAAGGAGAGGTAAAACAAAGACAAAGGAAGAAGGTAGCACGTGTTATTAATCCATTAAACGGACTCATGTTCGATTACCCTTAACTGTCTAGTAATTATGCATACTCACCGAACGAGGAGTTCGTTTATTTTTAACTGATGACCGTGTAAAGGAAATTTTATCTTTATCTTTATCACCACCACCATCACCACTACCACCACCACCACTACCACCACCACCACTACCACCACCACCACCACCACCACCACCACCATATAAGCACCAAAGTCTTACTAATTTTTATTCCTATTATTTTTCTCATCTTCCATTTTCTTTATTTATTTATTCATTAAAGACTCAAAGAATCTGAGTGACCACAAGGGTCCTGAATACAATAAACAGGTACAGTATAATGTGATGTGATACATTAAAGAAAAAAGAAAGTTAATTATTGAAGGAAAATAATATAAGTAGATTAATTGAAATACAGATGATGATGTAATATTTGAAGAGAATCCTTGATAATATTTATAAGGACAGACATTACATAATCAAAAGGAATGTGAAGTTCCTTAAGATAATTCCATGTGAATTTTGCAATAGAACCTCTACTGCCAAACACCAAACCAATTACAGACCATTCTTTTATTTGTTATTCTTATTAGCCAGGAGTTCCTCTTTCTCATCCTTTTCCTTCAGTTCCCTCTTTCCACTTCTCTTATCTTTACTCTATTTCTTACTTCTAGCACTTCTTTTATATATTATCTTCTTTTTATACTTTTATTTTTCTCATCAAACTATCGAACTTCTTTTCCTTTCATCCCTTTTCTTTTTTACCTACTTCATCTTCATCTTTCGTATTCTTCTATTTCTCTTATTCTGACTTCCTTTCTCATTTCCCATATCCTTGCTTTTCTCCTTTTTTTCACGAATTTTATGTAAGAATGGTAGAATCTTGCTTCAAGAATTTTTGAATTTTTAAAAAAGAAATCCAACGCAAAAGGCGTGTTCGTAGTCACGCGAAATGGAAATGTAAGCTGCTATAGTATCTTTTTGATGTTTATTAATAATTACTAGGGGTGATAATATGTTATTCGACTTCAATGGTATCTGGTTTATAAAAAAATGAATTTAATTAATTTATTAGTATTCTATATTTCTATCTTTTTAGTTTTTATCTTATTAATATAAATGTTATGGTGGATAAGGTCTTTAATATATTTTTATAATTTCAATTATTTTTCATTCGTGTTGGTTTTAAAATGATTATCAATTTAAGTTTGTTAAAAAAATTATTAGGTTATAAATGAGTAGTTTAATATCAAAGACGGACATCTGTCGTCTCCTTAGTTTTGATCTAGAGGCAATTTTTTAATTCACAGTGTTTTTGTAATGTTTAACACAATTTATTTTATAAATGTAGTGTTAGAGTTTGCATATGGTTTCACTATAATTGGAAAGAGCATGAAAAATTATCTAAAAAACCACAGCTACATAAATTTCGATTGAGGTCAGATGTCCGTCTTTGATATTAAGCTACTCAAATTATTTATCATGTAAGTATTTTATTGGAATTTTTATTAAATTATTATTTTTTATGATTATGAAGGAATTAGCATTTAATATACAGAGGGTTGTTTCCATGTACTATATTTATTTCTCAATATTTTTGTTAAAATTGTAAAAAGAACTGAAATAACCAATTAGGCCTACTATTTTGTTAGAATAGTAATATAAAATTATTTCAGAGAACATAAATTGTTAAAGCAGGCCTAAAACTATTCTTATTATCAGAACTAATTTATCACCAATTATTGTTTCTGGCAAAAGCGAGCGACGTTCTAAAAGGGTTGTACCTAGTGAATATTGAGGCTATGGGACATCTTTCATCTGAGCTCCGAATTTTCCTGCTATTATCATTGTCATTATCCCATTATTGTCTTGTCAATATTTAATCGCGTTTAATATCTTCTGTAACCGTAAAGGTGCGTCAAATGAACTACGTATTAACGCACGTTCTTATATCAGTCTATCCATTGACGGCTCCTTCGAAGATCATGTGTCTATAAATGACAATATATCGATAAAATCCCGCTCTTGTTAATTGCTTTACCACTGGTCTGCATATGTTGGGAGTCCTCTACGTGAGGCGGTATAACAGGACCGCCACGGCCTCCTATATAAGCGCCGTTGCACACAAGTCAATGCCCACAACAATTCGGATGGCATCGCATTGAGGTTGCTTGCGAACTAGTATAGGAAGAAGACGCAATGGGGTTCTTCCTCTCATGGGCGACAACGCCCGTGTTTGTTTATGTGTTCATCTCCTGTCTCAATTCTGCAGGTATGTCAATCAAGATTCACAAATCACATCAACGATATGTTTTTGTTTAGGGTGATTATTCCACCGCTGGTGACTTGAAACACGCACCATAGGGATGTCATGCTAAAATTTATATTTTGTTATATTAGCTTCCCTAATTATTAAAGAAGAAAATTTAATTAAAGTTGTTTGTAGAGAAAAAATTCTGTATCCATTTTTTTATTAAATTAATATTTTAATTATGAGTGTGTTTGGAATTAATTAAAATTAAAAAGTAATTATAACAACCTTTAATGAAAGCTTAATAAAATTACAGTCGGTCATGGATAATTATGTTTGTGTTTTAAAAAATAGTTTAGGATCCAACCGGTTATGATAAAATTTAAAGGAGAAAGAAATAAATGTGACATCAATGTGAATTCATTTTTTACAGATTAACAATGAAAATATCATTGTTTACATTATTTCATGATAAATTAGTAAATCACAAAAATGTTGCTGCAAAACAATAACCAAGTCTACTATAAAACTCTCTTCCGATATTTGCTAACTGCATGTTTGATATCTTGTTGCATTCTCTACGTGTACTGTTTCCAGTATAATAGGCCCTACCATTTAATATTTGAACATTTTCTTTCATGGAATACATTTTATTCAGATTAACAAATGAACCATAACCAACAATATCTTTACATTCAATTCTTTTTACTAATCCATGGCCAGCTATGATTAGCATGCATGAAAAATTAGTGCAGTTTCTGTGGCGGGAATATTTTCTATTATTTTTTTAGTTTTTTTATCGCCAGCCAAAAATTGGTTTTAAAGGTTGGTTTAATTGGATGCAGAAGTTTTTTCTCTACAAAACTTTAGCATTGAAATCCCTATGGTGCGTGTTCCAAGACACCACACTGTATATATTTTTTAATCTTAATACTGTCTTTTAACTATACAGGTGAACAGTAAATAATGTAATTAATTTCAGTTTCTTTGAGATATTACGAATATTGAGAATTTTGCTCGTTTTTGCATCCTTTCGAAAAATAAAGTTTTATATGAAACATTTCATAGCGTGTTTCGAGAAAGTTATTGATTTAATTTCCGATATGATCAATCAATTTAAGAGAGCAGTGTAATATGATTATAAATCTATACTAATAATAAATCTGTAGACGAAATTTTTCTGGTAATTTTCGATTTTCCAAAAATAATTGGTCCTAACATATATAATTAACGACACTGAAACCGAAAATCGCTTTTTTTTTTTTTTTAATTTTTGTTTGTATGTCTGTCTGTCTGTATGTTTGTTACCTTTTCACGCGATAATGGATGAACGGATTTCGATGAAAATTGGAATATAAATTTTGTTCGTTGTAACTTAGATTTTAGGCTATATGGCATTCAAAATACATTACATAAAAGGAGGGTTATAAGGGGGCCTGAATTAAATAAATCAAAATATCTCGCTTATTATTGATTTTTGTAAAAAATGTTACATAACAAAAGTTTCTTTAAAAATAATTTGCGATAAGTTTTATTCCTTGAAAAATTTTGATAGGACTGATATTTAATGAGATAAATGAGTTTTAAAATTAAAATAACTGCCATCTAAGGCCGTATAACGAATAGAAAACAAATGACTTCGTCTATAAGGGGCCTTGGACAGCAACAATCGAAAGCTATGAAAGATAGCCTACAGAGAATGTTTCTGTGTTTGTATGAAGTAATATCGGAAGCTAAATTAACCGATTTGTATAATTAATTATTATTTCACCATTGGAAAGTGTAGTTTCTCTAGACGGACATAATGCTATAATGTTATTACAGTAACTTCTGATATAATATAATATAATATAATATAATATAATATAATATAATATAATATAATATAATATAATATAATATAATATAATATATGTAATGTAATATTATATAATATAATTTAAGTTATTTGAAGGGTTCAGAACCATAGTGGGCCAAACGCCATTTACTGAATACGTAGAAAACAAGGGTTAAAATTAAGTTATTACCATAATTCAATGCAAACCTATAACAAGTAAAATAAAGTATACACATTAAATCTAAATGATGTCAATCTTCATTAAACTATGGTTGCATGTAATAAAAATTAGAAACATGTTAAAGGAATTGTCATTGCACCAATGGACCAAAATGATCGCATTTTAATTATTTGGATGCAATTTAAATTAAGTAACATATTAAACGATTTATCCTTCTATCAAACACGAATGTTCCCTGGATCAAATGTCCTATTTTAATTATGTAATTACTTTATATTTATTTCTAACGGGTGCAGCGGAGCGCACGGGTACGGCTAGTGATTGAAATAATTTTAGTTTTCTCCATTAAATGTGCAGAAATTTAATTGGAACAAATGTAACAAATTCCTGTGCAGAACGAAAACCATCAGTATTTCATTTTGTGTAAAATTTCGTGTTGAAAACCTTTTCATGTTGTAATCAACAACCGCATGACGCTGTTTTTAAATGGTATTTACTGGGCCGTGTAAAATCTCGTATGTGACATTTCTTAATTCCCTCTGAGGCCGGGAATACACGGACGCACCGCGGCAGTAACGCGGCATTGCATTGCATGCTCGCAGTAAATTGTGCAGTCTCGAGCAAGCTGCGCGCACGGGACGAACCATCTGAGCAGGGCGCGCAAGCCGCGAACACGACTTTAGTTCCATTGTAAAGGGTGCGTCAGAAAGAACGGATGGATTTCAAACTATGGATACGCAACGAGGAGAGAGATATAGTGAGGGGGACCACGACCGTTGGGTCAGCCATAGAATGCAGTTTCAGTTGAGAATATGGTGTTGGTCTGGTGTACAACGTGCTTTCATCGTAGAGACATTTTTGAAAAATGAAGAGTCTGTGATCGCCACTCAGGACTCATTTCGACATCGGATGTCACGCTAGGATTCCAACTCGGAATACAATTTTGCGGTGGGTGGCTTCATTTCGTATCACAGGTTCAACATTAAAGATGAAATCACCTGGACGAAATTCTATTGCACTGAGATTGTCCGAGGCTACGGTAAGATCTCGCGCCCTGCGACTTCTTTTTTGGGACCATTTGAAGGCGTAAGTTTGTAAACATCGATCACATACACTGGACGAACTGAAGACGGCGATTCGTGAAGAAATCGTGGCAATTGCACCAGCTATGACTGTGAAAGTGATGGCGAACATCAGAAAACGCCTCGATGCCTGTATTGAAAGCCAAGGACATCATATGGATAATGTTGTTTTCCATAAATAAACTGCATGTATTGGTGAATATGTTGATAACAATAAATTTTTGATTTGATGAATCTTTACAATTTTCTTGCCATGTGAAATCCATCCGTTCTTTCTGACGCACCCTTTACCTGCCACCCACAACGCACGTCAATGGACAAGGAGGAAGCTTTGTTAACTGATGCTGGTGCTTTAGCAGTAATGGCTCTGAACAAGAAGAAACGTAGACCTCGACGACGGTGGCGTACGGAGCTGTATAGAAAACGGATAGGGACTAAGTAATTTATTGGGGGCAATAAAATTTCAAGAAGTCAACGGCCAGTATTTTAAATAAGCCAAAGAAAATGATTTTAAAATAAAACATAGGAATGCAAAATATATACAACAAATACTACAATAATTGTTATTCAATTCATTAAAAATAATAAGAAAAAACAGAAGACATTAAACGTGCTGGTTTTGACTATCGGAGTAGCCTACGTGATTATCATTCTGGGGACGGAGTTTTGGCTGGATGATGTTGGGGAGAGCCAAGAGAGTTTGATTCAAATCCGAAAGTGAAAGGGTGTAGTGTAGTAAGAATGGGATTGGAGATTTTGTCATTAAAGTCGGCTTGAGAAGACTTGAGTCGGAGGACGTTGCGGTGGTTCGGGAGCTGAAGCATAGTAAGTTGAGGGAGTAATTGAATAGGTTGTCTAGGGTAACTCATTTGGGAATAAGACATCAAATGAAGGTGCATGTGAATGAAAACGTTCTTGTCCATATAAGTTGGCATTTCAAAGAATGAAAGTACATAATTCATTAACCTTCTTGGATATCTATACTAATAATAAATCTGTAGACAAAATTTTTCTGGTAATTTTCGATTTTCCAAAAATAATTGGTCCTAACATATATAATTAACCACCCTGAAACCGAAAATCGCTTTTTTGAAATTTTTGTTTGTATGTCTGTCTGTCTGTCTGTATGTTTGCTACCTTTTCACGCGATAATGGCTGAACGGATTTCGATGAAAATTGGAATATAAATTACGTTCGTTGTAACTTAGATTTTAGGCTATATGGCATTCAAAATACATTATTTAAAAGGGGGGTTATAAGGGGGCCTGAATTAAATAAATCGAAATATCTCGCTTATTATTGATTTTTGTGAAAAATGTTACATAACAAAAGTTTCTTTACAAATAATTTCCGATAAGTTTTATTCCTTGAAAAATTTTGATAGGACTGATATTTAATGAGATAAATGAGTTTTAAAATTAAAATAACTGCCATCTAAGGCCGTATAATGAAATAGAAAACAAATGACTTCGTCTATAAGGGGCCTTGGACAGCAACAATCGAAAGCTATGAAAGATAGCCTACAGAGAATGTTTCTGTGTTTGTATGAAGTAATATCGGAAGCTAAATTAACCGATTTGTATAATTAATTATTATTTCACCATTGGAAAGTGTAGTTTCTCTACATGGACATAATGCTATAATGTTATTACAGTAACTTCTGATATAATATAATATAATATAATATAATATAATATAATATAATATAATATAATATAATATAATATAATATAATATAATATAATATAATATAATATAATATAATATAATATATGTAATGTAATATTATATAATATAATTTAAGTTATTTGAAGGGTTCAGAACCATAGTGGGCCAAACGCCATTTACTGAATACGTAGAAAACAAGGGTTAAAATTAAGTTATTACCATAATTCAATGCAAACCTATAACAAGTAAAATAAAGTATACACATTAAATCTAAATGATGTCAATCTTCATTAAACTATGGTTGCATGTAATAAAAATTAGAAACATGTTAAAGGAATTGTCATTGCACCAATGGAACAAAATGATCGCATTTTAATTATTTGGATGCAATTTAAATTAAGTAACATATTAAACGATTTATCCTTCTATCAAACACGAATGTTCCCTGGATCAAATGTCCTATTTTAATTATGTAATTACTTTATATTTATTTCTAACGGGTGCAGCGGAGCGCACGGGTACGGCTAGTAAAAACAATAAAACGCAAAACCAAATTAGAGACAGGGGATTCGTTTACAAGCCCTCAATACCTTTTGCGAATTTCAAAACAGATTATCGGAGAAATAATTCCAGACGTTTGCCCAGCAATTGTCAGCGCATTAAACAAAAATATCAAGATGAGTTCAATCATAGTACCAGCATAATGTGCTTCTTTAATGGGGATATTTTAATTGCAATACAAATAATGAGACATTGAGAGAATTACGGTAAAAAAATTCGAAATATCACACAAAGAAAAATCAATAATACTGTATTTCGAAGTCGCATTGTAATGAAGAAACACATACAATGAAACTACAAACATTTTCTTTTTCGAGTAATCGAAATTGGATTGCCAAATAAAAAGAAATTATGACTTATTTAACGACGCTCGCAAACTGCAGAGGTCATATCAGCATCGCCGGTGTGCCGGAATTCTGTCCCGCAGGAATTCTTTTACGTGCCAGTAAATCTACTGACATGAGTCTGTCGCATTTAAACACACTTAAATGTCATCGACCTGGGCCGGGATCGAACCCGCAACCTTGAGCATAGAAGGTCAGCGCTATACCAACTCTGCTACTCAGGCTAATTTAAGTGTAGTCAAAACGAGTATTTTCGTTTTGCTTTCACCTGAACGTCATAGATAGCTTGCTGAATTCCTTTCTTAGTAGTTGCATGATATGCTATTATTTTCGATAAAAGAAAGTACAAAATGATTTGACTTCACACAGTGATCTTTAACCTCCCAGAAACCATCGGCGTGGTTCAGGCGGTAGCGCGTTTGCCTGCTGATCCGGAATTGCGCTCAAGCATGGGTTCGATTCCCGCTTGGGCTGATTACTAATTGTGTTTTTCTGAGGTTTTCCTCAATCGTAAGACGAATGTCAGGTAATCTATGGCGAATCCTCGGCCTCATCTCGTCAATTGCCAATTCGCTATCACAAATTTCATCGACGCTAAATAGAACCTAATCTAGTAGTTGATTGAACGTCGCAAAATAACTAATTAAAAAAATTAACGTCCCAGCAGAGGCTTGCATAATTCCAACAGCGTCTGTCAGTAGTTCTGTACTACCAACCTGCTTTTTCGCTCGTTTTGGAGCCCTGTCTCATCTTGCGTATTCACTGGCACGTTCCGTTGTTTTCAATATCACCAGGTTTCCACAAGACAGGGCATAATTTATGAGGTCCAGTCTACTTCAGACCACTCTGCGCGCTTCACGAGACAAACGGCAACGAACCCGTCCACACTGCGGCAACGAACCCGTCCACACTGCGGCAACGAATCCCTTTGTGTTCGCGAGAAAAACCGACAAGAAACGGATCGCTGTGCGACATTTGAGGTGTGCGCGCTCTGGCCGCAGCGCGTGCTTGAAATTGCGTACAAACGAGCGAACGAGGCCTCGAATTCTGTTCGACCCTCGTTGCATTACTGTCGCAGCGCGTCCGTGTATTCCCGGCCTAAGTGTTTAAAAAATATATATATTTTTTTCTCCTCAGTAATTATCACTTAAGAACTTAAATTAGTTATTTTTTTCCAGAAAAAAAAAAGCCGTAACAACTCGTTCATTTAGAAAACTGCTTCTTGTCAAAAATGGTTGGGGTTCGATACCGATAGGTCCTTTGAGATTTGTAGGTGGGAAAAGCGGTTTAGAGACAGGTTTGTTGTATTTTGGTTCCTTCTTTCATCCTCATCCTATTTGCTCACATTATTGCCTTATCTCTTCTTATCGCTACTGTAGTCAAAAATTCAACTCTTGCATGCAAAAAAAAAAACACAGGATAAGTTGCTTAGAGCTGAATTCGCTGCTACCATGCTACAAAGAATTGATGATCAACCAGAATTTCTAGAGAATATCCTCTTCTCCGATGAGGCCACGTTCCATGTAATCGGCACAATTGTGTAAATCCACATGTGATACACGAACACATTCGAGATTCTGCTATGGTCAACGTTTGGTGCGACCTAATGCACAACAAGATTTTTGGTCCATTCTTTTTTGTTGAAACAAACATCAACTCCATTGTAGACTGGACATTCTACAGGATTTCCTGTTTCCTCAAATCGAGCAAATGGAAATGGAGTTGAAAATCATCTTTCAACAAGATGGAGCACCGCCTCGTTTCGAAAACATGTATGAGAAGAGTTAAATCAACGATTTCCAGACCGATGGATTGGCAGAAATGGACCTATCCATCCCATGGCCCGCTAGAAGTCCAGATCTTACTCCAGTGGACTTCTACCTTTGGGACTGTGTCAAGAACGAAGTCTACAGTGAAAGAACTGAGAATTTAATTACCTAAAACGAAGAATTAGAAAAGTAATCACAAGCATTACACCAGATGTTCTTGTCAGAGTGCGGCTGAAATTGAATCTCGCTTAGACATCTGTCGTACTGGTAATGGTAATTATATTGAAATTTACTAACGTTATTTGGAAACTGTTTGAGTTACTGAACTAATTACAAGCACTTTCAATCCATTACACATAATACATGCTTCACAGTGAACTCGTAAAACCCAACTATTTATTCTCAGAAACACTATATTTATTTTATTTATATTTCAATTGTTTGCCCATAAAATTCCACTTAATATACTTATTGTTGCTCTTCTTTTTGTTATTCTTTCAATTATTTCTTTTTCATGTCTACCATCTTTTGTTAGTTTATTTCCTAGATGTTTAAATTCTACACTTCCTTTAATTTTTTTTTTCTTTCTTCTAATTCTAAATCTCATATATCTTTATTAATTGCCATACAATAAGTTTTTTCTACATTGATTTAGTCCTCAATTTTCATAGTCCTTTATCAATTTCCTCGTCATGTACCCCAGAAAAAAAAATATATTTCGTGTGCATTATTGCATGTGTGACTCAGTGCTAGAATTTTTGGCTACAGATCTGAGTCCCATTCTGGGTAGGGGTAAATATTTGTATCTCTTCTTAAGAACGGGATTCTTATAGCTTTATATAAATATAGTTTATTTTTTCCTATCAGTAGCTTTCAAAAGGTGCAGACGTAGATATATAGCCTACATAGTGGGTCAAGAAAAAAAGTCACAAAATTTAAATGGTTATATTCTAGTAGCTAATGATTTCACTTGAAAGTTTATTTCACAGGCAAATTTCACAGTCCTTGTAGACCGGGAAAGTAATGTAATATTTAATTTTTTAACATTAATTAAACATTATTTTTTTTTGTACGGCAGTGCAAAATCGATCGTTTATGCTGAACTAAGCATTGTGGTCTTACGAGTTCAGCAGGCCAAGCCGTTTGTTGTGCTATCATCATTTGTTTTCTTCCGTTTTGAGTTCTCATTTTGTGAATAATGGGTCGCATAACGAACGAAGACAAGATTTTCATTAAACATTTGCACCATTTTATCAGCCCGTTAAATTGTAGGCCTAAGGAACTAGGCTCAGCGAAAATGGTCTGTTTCAAGTGTACAACGATTGATTAGCAAGATACGGACATGATGTCCCTCCTGAGAGATTATTGTGTGAAAGATCGTATTTCTCAGATTCTCTGATAGTTTTAAACGAGATCTTAATCTTATGGACTATTTTGTATGGAGTCAACTACAAAAAGCAGTTTACTACGAAACAAGAATTCGTAATATAGAACATTTAAAACAACACCTTCTTGAATGTTGGAACCGGCTTGATCAAAGACAGATATCCAGTGCTATTGGGCAATGGAGAAGACGCCTACAAATGGTTGTGCGGACAAATGGCGGTCACATAGAGCATCATTTTTAATTTTGATTATTTGAATTATTATTAATTTTACCAACATTCAGTTTCTGCATTTTTAAGTAATAAATTGTAAATAATTGATTAAATGGCGATCTTACTCGTGTTAATTGTGTAAGCATGTGCGGCTTACAGCTGTTTCGGTGCTTCTTCACACCATCCTCAGAGCCTACTAGATCTCGGCGTCATCTCGAACTTCGCTGCCTGTTGTGTGGGTGCGTTCGATTGTTGAAAAGTGTTGAAATGTGGTGTCAAATAGTGTGTGTGTTCTGAAATTGATCTGTGTGTTGAGAATTTGATCAGGGTGTGTTTTAGTGTGTCTGTATATTTCATATTGTTCTAGTGTGTTGAATTTTTGGTTTTTGGGCTGTATGTGTAGGATTTCCATGTCTGTATTTATGTTATTGTATGTGTGGTTAGCATTAGTTATGTGTTCGGCATATGTAGATGTATTGTGTCCTCTGGTTATTGCTTTAATGTGTTCTTTGTATCGAGTTTGAAATGATCTGCCTGTCTGTCCAATATAGAAACTGTCGCAACTATTGCATGTGAGTTTGTATACGCCTGTGTGGTTGTATTTATTTGTTTGTCTGTTGAGGATGGTGTGAAGAAGCACCGAAACAGCTGTAAGCCGCACATGCTTACACAATTAACACGAGTAAGATCGCCATTTAATCAATTATTTATATTCAAGTGTTAAAAGCAGTGTACGAAAGATTCAACATTGATAATAAATTGTCTTCAAAAACCACATTTTTCGCATCATTGTGTATTGACCTCCATAAGATTTTAATTGAACTTAAAAAATCATTATAAAAAGTCCTGCTCATCTTTAAAGTGTATTCATTATACATTAATGTCATGTATTTCCGAAAATAGAGTATTTCTAATTTTGTACCTTTTTTTTTGGCCCATTGTGTATACACCTACATTTATATTTTCCATAAAGACACTCAAAACCAATTTTCGCAACCACACCATATCTCTCGCACAATAAGGAAGTAAAAAGCAAACGCCCTCCCCTTGATGCTCTACGCTGGGTGCACAAGCCGTGGCTCGCGGTGATGGACCTGCACGGTTCAGTGGGTTTCAGGCCGGGGTCAGTGTTCCCGATAAGCGGGCGCGGATTCTTGGAATCGCCGCTACAGTACCTCGTAACAGTCAAGTGCACTGCTCGATCATCGATTTCCGTCTCGAGTCCGTTAATATCATGGCAAACTGGTTCCGAAGCGCAGCCCCGCTGCTTCCTGGAATGCGGGATTCCTGGCTTCGGGTCACGACTCGCATGGGGCAAAAATCGATTAATTTTTGCATATTAACAGGATGCATAAATAACTAATTTAAATTAATTAAAGGGTGAACAAACAAGACAATGAATGCTTGAACAGGTAGTTGATTAGTGAATGATTGTGATAGAGTGGGTAAATGGGTAGTAAATGAATATTTGAGTGATTTCTAATGGATGAATATGTGAGATAATAATTGGTTAATTACGTGTTTTAAGGCGATGCGCTACTGAAATTTCTAAAATCCACAATTTTTGAGTAGAGAGTTGACATTTTTACTGAATAGCATGTCAATAACATAGTCACACATTATACACTTCAACCTTTTCTTATAAACACTTTTTAAAAAATTTAACTTACTTTGTTTTATCTTTTTATTTTCTCAGTGAAAATCCTATTTCTGAAATAATAATTATTTTTAAACCAAATTTTTCTTAAGGATAACACTGCATATTGTACAACGGAGCATTAGTAATAGCCTACTCTAATTTGTTTTCTTTTCTAATATATATATATATATATATATATATATATATATATATATATATATATATATAATTTCTTCATTATTCAAACATAATTAACACTGCTTTACGTATAACTCTCTAGCAATAAAACTATGCTGAATACAGTCCATGCTCCATTTCACAATGATATTAATGAATAAGTATGCCAAGTTTAACTACTGAGAAATAGAATGAATACTTGCCGTTGAAAACATTGAACATTTCTTTTTGAGATAATTAAATTTGAAGTTTTGGTTAAACATAACTCGTACATTAACACAGCCTCTACTAATTATACAAAGGTATACTTATAATTACGATATTGAGATAACATTTTCATGAAACCGTACATTTTTAGTGCGAAAATAAAACATTGATAGAATTTGTCAACATTCGACTATCTTCAGTAACACATCGCCTTAATGAGCTATGGATAGATGGATGAAAAGTGGTTTAGTAATGAATAGGCCAAACATATGAAATCAGCAGAACTATAAAGGTAATTACAGAATTTGTGATCGCCAAACAAATGAATAAATGAGTAGAGAGGTAATAATTTTTTTTCATCGATCGTTTAACCTTCCCTGTTATAGAGTTAGTTAGTGGGGTTTAAAAAGGGCGCGTCAGCATCTATGGCTATTTGCGCCCTTGTCTAAAATTCTTTAAACAGAAACTATACAATAATCAGAATGCTTAAAGAACTAAAAAACGTTGTCACGATTAAAACGAGGTACACAAATGCAGTTTCAACAGGGTGATGCATAAAACATTATAAAAATCTGACCTTAACTAATATTTAAAAAGAGATAAAATAACAATACAAATGCTACCATAAATAAATTATCTGGCGTATTTCTAAAATACTCGGATGTAAAAGGTCCGAATGTCAAGTTTGTTAAAAAACTTATATACTAAATAACAAGTGTAACCTCCGGATGTAAAGAGTCCGGCCCTGTTATAGATCTTGCATACCAATGCCTGTAGTGGAGGAGACAATTTATGGACACAAAGACGTCTACACATTTGTGGCCCTCCTCTAGCCTGGCCTGGAGTCAGAGCATAGGGGCCTCCACTTAGACACACACAGGATAGAACATTAACAAGGGACAGAGGCAGGCACGCAGCCTAAAGGAAGCTTAGAACACATATTATAGCTACCTTGTCCGACGTTTCTCATACATCCCTGGGTTATACATTAACATCCGGCGTCTTAACCGCGTGATCTAAAGCGTCGTATCATGGACTAGTGATACGGAATTAGGGCTGATTCGAGACTGCATGGGCAAGGAATGAGTATAATATTCGACCAAATTACAGAAAATAGCAAGGAGCGTGTAGAGAGCTGCGTGTAGCCTATCCAGCTAGGCGGAACTGGGCTTAGCTTTTATTTCGTATTCGCACACTCGTCCTGCAAGACTCTATCATCTACATTGACAAGAGAAAAATCCATGATTCAGGCGAAATTCAAATCTATAACTTAAGCTTACACGCGGTGTTGTGGAACAAGCTTTGTCGAAGTACTTCTGTTTCATCTTCTACTCTCATTCTACCATTACGCCAGTATTATCTAGTCTCTGAATAGCCGTAATAGTTGATAAGACACAATGAGCAATTGTAATTTTGCTAGCTAACCGGGCATCGAGAGAACCATGCTGACAGTGGTGTTGACGACACTTATAATGATGATAGGCCCTATTCAAATACAGAGAATTTACTTTTTGAGCAGATCAAATTTACAGAAATAAGCTGTATGTCGTTCTTGGGGTAAATGACTACTTACTTACTTACTTACTTACTTACTTACAAATGGCTTTTAAGGAACCCGAAGGTTCATTGCCGCCCTCACATAAGCCCGCCATCGGTCCCTATCCTGTGCAAGATTAAGCCAGTCTCTATCATCATACCCCACCTCCCTCAAATCCATTTTAATATTATCCTCCCATCTACGTCTCGGCCTCCCTAAAGGTCTTTTTCCCTCCGGTCTCCCAACTAACACTCTATATGCATTTCTGGATTCGCCCATACGTGCTACATGCCCTGCCCATCTCAAACGTCTGGATTTCAAGTTCCTAATTATGTCAGGTGAAGAATACAATGCGTGCAGTTCTGTGTTGTGTAACTTTCTCCATTCTCCTGTAACTTCATCCCGCTTAGCCCCAAATATTTTCCTTAGCACCTTATTCTCAAACACCCTTAACCTATGTTCCTCTCTCAGACTGAGAGTCCAAGTTTCACAGCCATATAGAAGAACCGGTAATATAACTGTTTTATAAATTCTAACTTTCAGATTTTTGGACAGCAGACTGTATGATAAGAGCTTCTCAACCGAATAATAACAGGCATTTCCCATATTTATTCTGCGTTTAATTTCCTCCCGAGTGTCATTTATATTTGTTACTGTTGCTCCAAGATATTTGAATTTTTCCACCTCTTCGAAGGATAAATCTCCAATATTTATATTTCCATTTCGTACAATATTCCCGTCACGAGACATAATCATATACTTTGTCTTTTCGGGATTTACTTCCAAACCGATCGCTTTACTTGGTAAATGACTACTATGTTTACTATTACTTTTGATGTTCACATGGTCAAATCTGCCAAAGGAAAAAGGTTTCTATGAGTTGTAAAACTTCCAAGGAGAAGTAAATCTGAAAATTACAATGATATTTCAATTTTCAATCATATGACTTATCATTTATTACAAGTATGAATAACTGCTAATACATGTTATTTTGTGAAAATATTATGAACGTTTTCGCCTATATGGCATCATCAGATACATGCCTTGCGATATCTTTTATTTTATTGGGTTATTTTAGGACGCTTTATCAACATCTCAGGTTATTTAGTGTCTGAATGAAATGAAGGTAATAATGCCGGTGAAATGAGTCCGGGGTCCAGCACCGAAAGTTACCCAGCATTTGCTCAAATTGGGTTGAGGGAAAACCCCGGAAAAAACCTCAACCAGGTAACTTCCTCGACCGGGATTCGAACCCGGGCCACCTGGTTTCACGGCCAGATGCGCTGTCCGTTATTACTCCACAGGTGTGGACTGCGATATCTAATAAAGAATATTCACTCTTATAGTAGATCATTAATTTACATGTACAATGTTGATTGTAGATTCATGAGCTTCATGCACTGAGTGCTTTGTACTATGAAGAGATGTTAATTTTGATTTCATAATTTGTGTTTAAACTTCTAATTTATCAAATTCTAAGTGATATGGTTTTAGTTGTGCATAAAACTCATGTTACATATTGTGCTACATGTTGAGGGTGAAGTGGTCGTTATTGAGTCCCCACGTTGGGCGCCATTTGAGGGTGGGTGCGTCTCGGTGTTGCGTGAGATTCACTCAGGGTAGCCGAGGTACTGTTGTGGTATAGGATGATGTCGGGAATAATACCAAGCCGGCTACTTATATAAAAGGCAGTGTAAACTCCAAAACTATAAGTTTATTGTCGTATTCACTTGGTAAACCCTAGAGTATGTATTTCCGGCTGACTTATAATTCAATCGTTGGTCGCACTTCTGTATCGACTCTATGGCGGCTCTGAATAAGCTCTATCCGATACTACAAATTCAATACTCTGTCCAGTACACTATGATCGAAGCTCCTAAACGTTGACGAGTGGTCTCGCCGATGACAAAGTTCTATCTATCGAGTCTTCGCCGGAAGAAAGACTATTAAGTTGGGCCGCCGACACGAAAAAAAGATGTCGCGCCGTCTACCCGAAGAAAAGTAGTTATCCTGTCGACACGAAACGAAGTAGTTATTCTGCCCTGTATGTAGGGCCGCCGACACGAAAAGGAGTAGTGATTGTGCCCTGTATGTAGGGCCGCCGACACGATGAGATGTTGTGATCATGCCCTGTATGTAGGGCCGCCGACACGATGAGATGTTGTGATGATCTCCGCTCCCCGTCACCCTTATTTATAAAAAACCTATCCTACGCTAAAACTAACTATCCTATTGGCTAACAACTACGTCACTTAACCGGCCTAAAATCTATTCCCTATTGGTCCAAAGTGACCTCATAAGCTAAACCAAGATCTCTCCTTATTGGGCGCGAAATACGTCATCTCTAAATTTAAACTTTTGGACTTCCCACAACATCTAATTAGTTTGTCGATTTTGGAGAACCCCGTTCTTTGGAAAACCCAAGCTTGCAATTACTTTCCCACGGGTCTAGTCCAACTTTGGCTTTTTACGCTTCAGCGAGTCTCTATGCAATCCCGCACAAGGTGGCTGTAAATCTGTCCGATGCTGACAAGTGACGAAACACCTGTGTGGGAAGCTAATTCTAACGAAGTCGCCAGAACATCCCCGCGAATACATGTAATAAAAATATGGAGATATCACTTCACTAATAAATCGGTCTCTCCCTCTCCTAATTACTGCTTCAATATTTATTCATTACAGTTACAATTGATAGAAAACATCATTATGATTATGTATATGTTAAAATTGTATGAATTTAAAATTTCTGTCATTTGATGTGTACACACACACACACCAAGACGTCATACATTATTTTATTAATTTTAATTAGCCTATAATATTCGACCAAATTACAGAAATTTAAAATTCTTACAATTTTAACATACATCAATTTTAACTGTAATGAATAAAGACATGTAGCACAACATGTAACATGAGTTTTATGCACAAATAAAACCATATCACATAGAATTTGATAAATTAGTAATTTAAACACAAATTATGAAATGAAAATTAATATCTCTTCATAGTACAAAGCACTCAGTGCATAAAGCTCATGAATCAACAATCAACATAATACACATAAATTAATGATCTACTATATGAGTGAATATTCTATATTATATATAGCAAACCATATGTCTGATGATGCCATATAGGCGAAAACGTTCATAATATTTTCACAAAATAACATGTATTAACAGTCATTAAAACTTGTAATAAGTGAGCCGTTCAGAGTAGAAGTGGTGTAAGTCAATTTTGACTTACACCACTTCTGCTCTGAACGGCTCAAATAAATAACATACAAAATACAATTCCTACTTTCTCTTTGTTTTTTTTTTCTCTCTCTCTCAGTCTCTCTTTTCTTCATATATACATTTGCAGGCAAAATATATATTCATTTATTTAGTATTTAGTATTTATTTATTTATTTAACCTGGTAGAGATAAGGCCGTCAGGCCTTCTCTGCCCCTCTACCAGGAGATTCCAACTACAATATCAACAATAAAATTACAATTAGTATTAAATTTACAATTACAATTACAAACAATATTACAATTAGCATTAAATTTACAATTACAATAAAATCAAAGTACGAAAAGATTACCTGAATAATTAAAGCTAGATAATTTATCATAGAGAAACAAAGAATATTTTATATTTACTGAATTACAAATTAAATCTAGAATAACAAAATTGTATAGTGATGAAATTACTGAATATTGAAATATTTTGTGATAGATTAAAGAAACTATTTACAAGTAATCAATTACTGACCAAGTGCCTAGTAAGTTTTCGTTTGAATTCAATTTTATTTCGACAGTCCCTGATGCTAGCAGGTAGCGAATTCCAGAGTCTTGGCAGGGCTATTGTGAAAGAAGATGAGTATGAGGAGGTGCGATGGGATGGTATTGTTAGTATTGTTTCATGACGAGAGCGTGTGTTCAGATTGTGGTGGGAAGAAAGGTAAGTGAAGCGAGATGACAGGTACGAAGGAATAGAAGAGTTCAAGATTTCGAAGAGAAAGAGAAGTGAATGTAAATTTCTTTTCTTATCTAGTTTAAGTCAACCTATTGCTTCCAGGGATGGGGTAATATGATCATATTTACGAACATTGCTTACAAAACGTACACACAAATTATGAGCACGTTGAAGTTTCATTTTGTTGTCGCTGGAGAGGTCAGTCAGTAAAATGTCCGCATAGTCGAAATAGGGAAATGCAAGTGTCTGCACAAGGGACTTTTTTAAGCAAGAGGGGAGATGAACATTTATCCTTTTTAGCACATGGATAATAGAATATACTTTTCTTCAGGTTTCTGTGATTTGCATGTCCCAGTTGAGATTATTATCCATGTGAATGCCAAGATTTTTTACTGAAGAACTGAAAGGGATATGCACTGTACTTACTTTAACAGGGGAAATGTCGAGGTGTTTTACAGCGTTGGTTTGCCGTTTGTGTCCTAATATAATTGCTTGTGTCTTTCCAGGATTGATTTTAAGACGGAGTTTCTTTGTCCATGTCACAATCGAGTCAATGTCTTCGTTCAATTTATCTATAGCGTCATTTATTCGATCTAAGCGGGAAGAGATGTAGCATTGAAGGTCGTCAGCATACAAGTGATAGTTACAATGCCTTACAAGAGATGTAATATCATTGACATATATTGTGAACAACAATGGTCCGAGTACCGACCCCTGTGGTATACCTGATGTTATGTCATTTAAATTTGTATAATAACGACCGAATCATTAGCCTAGTTTATATGAGCCGTTCAGAGCAAAAGTGGTGGAAGTCAAAATTGACTTACACCACTTCTGCTCTGAACGGCTCAAATGATAAGTCATATGATTGAAAATTGAAATATCATTGTAATATTATAACTGACTTATCGGAAGATCGAAATGAATTATAAAATAAATCTGGGATGCTTGTGTTGTAGATATGCAATTCTTGTCAGAATAGTGGATCTCCTCAAGTTGCTGTTAACAATGAATCTTGTCCAACGCTGTGGAGTAACAGTTAGCACGTCTGACTGTGAAATGGGTTCAAATTCTGATTGGGACAAGTTACCTAGTTGAGATTTTTTCCGGGGTTTTCCCTCAACCCATTAAGTGCAAATGTTGGGTAAATTTCGGCACTGAACCCTAAACTTATCTCGCTAGCATTATCACCTTCATCTCATTCAGATGCTAGATAACCATAGCAGTTGATAAATCATCGTAAAATAACAAACTAAAAAAAACAATGAATCTTGTCATGTAATTTAATTATTACATTGTCTTTACATTACAGATTCTGCTGTGCCAAATCGTAGACAAGTGCTGCCTCCAATACCAGGCTACATACCAGTATACATCCAGCATGGAGATGTCCCACCAGAAGACCCACATGAATTTGCAGGAATTTTCCAGGTAGCTGACAAAAATGTTCCACCCAGAGTATCTCCCACCATCGACTTCCCTACAACAACCACTGAAATGAAGGCAGATACTGAAGTTACAGAACAACCGAATTTGGTGCCTGAAGTTGATGACACAAATGCAGCCAGTGGGGAGACTGAGAGAAATCAATCTTGTTCAAAAAGTGAAATAGCATCAAATGCAGTTCCTGAAGACAGTGACGGCAAGAAAGTGTCCAGTGATGATAAAGTATCTGAAAATAAAGTGGGATCACCTGACAACGATATATCAGAATTAGAGACGGAAAAAGTAAGTGAAACATTACTTGAAGATTCAGTTGAAAAAAATAAAGAAAGCATCAAAGACACAATGGTAGCAGAAGAAAGTGTTAAGGAGGACAAAGAAGTGAGTGAAGTAAAAGATGCATTATAATATTTTTATATAAATTACATGGTATTTATATATGCTTTGTACAAATTATTTATAATGTAATGCTAAATGATTGTAATTTCAGTAGGGTTAAATTTTTTTAAGATGATTAGTACTTTTAGAGTTTTTGTATATGCTTTAACACAAAAGCTAATAAATAAAAACAAAACTGAGGAACTTCTCTATGATATTGTATGTTTACAGAATTACTTTTTTTCGCAATTCTAACAGCAGCTTTATTTTCAAGGAGAAGTTTGACATTTATGATTAAGGTTTGTTTCTGTTAATGAAAATACTGTGAAGCATTGAACTTTTTTCTGCTATGAAATAATCAGAATTTAATTCTTCAGTGCTCGATAATCCAAAACGTTAATTTCAACTCTTGTCTGATCTTTAAATTAGTAATGAAAGAAACAACCATCTCTACAATGTGTGTATCTAATACCTACCCACTTCACTTACGTGATTCAGATTCCGCATATTGTGGATAGATGGCAGCCCTGCGACCCATTTTCAATTTGTACACCACTTCAGCAGGCCACGAAGTAGAAATTTTACATGAAAATTTCTGACCTCGCCAAGATATGTCAAACCTCCCCTATGGTCACACATCCCTAGTCTCCCCTAAACTAAAATTATGATTTGTATAGGAAAAGCGAAAACAAAAATGCGTGTACGTATCTCAAAACAATTTTTTTGGAGTTACTGTGATAGATGGTGACACACTGTACAGAGTGCGGGAGGAATTGGAATATTGCTTAGATATGTCCTGGTAGACCAGAGGTTACATATCGAGAACTTTTAAGGTATCAAACAAAACTTGGAGAGATTTCCTATCTATTAGCACTTATTGCGTTGTTGTAGCGTTAATAGTTACAGAGATAAGTATTGTGAAAACAGAGTACATTACTAGTAATCATTTTTGGATATGGTATATAGCAGTGATCATTAGCATTCGCTGAAATGGGTAACAGATAAGCAGTGTATCTGAATATGCACCATCATGCAGAAGGGATATGGAGAAAGGATATCCGCTAGCAGCCACAGATGCACGATAGTGCAGTCTCTTATGTGCGGGCAAGATATGCTAGCCCAAGGGTGCACTGTACTGATGACTGCTGGTATATAGGTTCTCGATGCAGTTGGACACCAACCAAAACCTTAAACTTCTTATTATGGCACTGTCTTCGTACTAGGTTTCATTCTTATATTGTTTTATTAACAGTTTTGAAGCAGAATATTATTGGTTAAAATTATATCAAATTAATGTTCCCTTTTTGTGAAAACTATTTTAATGTATACTTTTTCGAACACATTATGTAGAATAATATTGACGGCTGTATCAAATTGTAGTAAATGATCGAAAAATAATTGAATGTTGGATTGAAATAATAGATTGATACCGTTACATCCTGTACTTAGTAAAACCTCTGGCTTTGATATTGATATGATTACATGAAAAAAAAATTTATTATTCATAAAGCAATAATTAAATACAAGACAAAATTAATACCACTAATGAGAATGACGTAATCATAAAAATTTCGTAGTGGTCAATTATGTGTGTTTATAGGGTAAGTTGTTCAGAACTTCCTCAGCTGAAACTAAGGTTCCCAACTTTGAGTTGGTGAATTCCAGGACAACTTACACGAGGCCCAGGGGGAGGAAAAAAAGTTATTGAATTAAAAACAATTTAAGAGCAACTTGTTTAGTTGTCGCCATCCCGGCTGCAGCGAGACTGAAACACTTGGCCACATACTGTGTAACAACAGACACCATCGTGCCCTTACAGCAATTGCCAACCTGCTAAGAAACAGAGGATGGGAAGTACATGAGGAGATTCATTGTGTGTCTGAAGATGTTCTCATAGAAGAGTCGATATAATTGCCATCAATAGAAGAACCCAGAAAGCGATGGTCTTAGACCCTACGATTTACTTTGAACGAGACACGAATCAAGCACTGCAGATAAATGATGACAAGTGAGCTAAATATGTACCTTGTCTTCCATACCTCAGTGAAAAATATGGCATTTCGCTTTACAACTGGGATGTTACAGGCTTACTATTTGGAGCGAGGAGTTGTTTACCAAAATTTACATGTGATATCCTTAAATACTTTCAAATTCCCTTTTATGAGGTTCAGAAGATTGTGATGGAAATTCTGAAGGCCTCTCTTCAAATTCTACACTATCATCTATATGTTAACACGTAAATTTTTGTTTTAATGTACAAATCGAATCGTTATTTTGCTCGTTTCATTTCCCTTTATATTTTATGTTTGTTAATTCCGGATCCCAGTGGTCAACCTCACTTGAGGACGGATGATTTAAAATAAATCTTAGTAGTCTGTTTAAATAAAATGCAACCCAATACAATTGGTACCGGTATGATCATTTTAATTTAATATGTTGTTTATCTTAGCCTGAATCCTAATCACATTTCGAATTTTAAGCCGAACTAATTTATTTACTTATTTAATTGTCACAAACAGCAAATTAAGAGTTACTGTACAGTACTGACCAACATAAACATCCACATTTAGTTTTGATAACTTTAGACAAGACTAGCACTAGTATCAGGAGGAAGAACCAGACAATAAACAATGCTCTCTTTTCCTTCATTGAAAATCTTCTCGAAGCAAAAGATAAGAAAGAAAATAGTCTTGGTCTCTTTATAGATCTCAGTAAAGCCTTTGACATGGTAAACCATGATCTATTAATAACTAAATTAGAGTCATATGGTATAAGAGGCCTTGCAGGTAATTGGTTTAAATCATATCTTGACAGTCGAAAACAATTTGTAGAAATAAATACAATACGTTCGACTTCCACCTCTATGAAGCACGGTGTTCCACAGGGCTCAGTTCTTGGACCGGTACTTTTTTTATTATATATAAATGATCTCCCAGATCATATACCTTTTGCTAAAACGGTTTTGTTTGCTGATGATACAAATATGCTATTTAACTCTAGCGATAAAAATGAGTTTCTAAGTACAGTCAATCAGAGCAATGGCCACCTCCAAAACTGGCTTCAGCAAAATAAGTTACAACTGAATATTAGTAAGACTGTTTACATACTCTTTAACAATAGCAGCGATCAAAATTCTACTCCTATAAAAATAAATGATAAAGACATAATGGAAGTTAAAAATACAAAATTTCTAGGCATCTGGATCGACTCTGCTTTAACCTGGAACTATCATGTTGAGGAAACTATAGAAAAATTGAAGCGCTATGTATATGCTTTCAGAATATTAAACAAAACAACCTCTAATGAAGTTCTCAGATCTATGTATTTTGGCTATGTACATTCCCAGATTCAGTATGGCATACCATTATGGGGCGCAACAAGCAAAATTACTGAAATTTTTAAGCTACAGAAGAAAATTATAAAAATTATGAAACAAGCACCTATAAGGTCGCAAAGTAAAGAAATTTTTAGGGAACTTAAAATTCTGCCAGTACCTTGTATATACATTCTAGAAACAGTGTCTTTCATTCATAAAAACAAAGCAAAATTCAAATTGTATTCAGACTACCACATGTATCAAACAAGAACATCAAGTCATATCCATCTGTCCACTCATAAAATAACCACAAGTCTTAAAAGTATTTTACATAGAGGCATAAATATGTATAATAAAATTCCAAGCTCCATAATAAGTAGTAAACAAAAGAAGTTTAAAAACATGGTCAACAGGTTGCTGCTGCATCATATGCCATATACTGTAGAGGAATTTATGTCTTTAGACCTTGCAGAAAGTGCCTATTAATGTGTAATTGTATCATGTCAGCAGATGTCCTGCAATAACAAAGCTACAAATTCATAAATATGTCCATAGTATAATCAGAAACTAGATTAAGACTTAGAAATAAGATTGACGAAGCCATGATTTGTGAAGATCTTTATGATGAATAAATTACTACTACTACTACATCGCAGTTGAAGTTTTGAAAACATACTTATCTTTAGATTTGGCTCTCATTATCAAATCTAGCCTACTCTTAACACAGTCATAGAACTCAGCATTGATTTATTTTATGACGTTTTATCAACTGCAATGGTTATCTAGCGTGAAGGTGGCAATGACAGCAAAATGAATCCAGGGTCCAGTGTTGAAAGTTACCCAGTATTTAGCATAGAACATGTTGAAATTTAGTTTCACCTGGATTTCTGCTTGCAACTGATCTTCAGTTAGTCCCTTTATGATGTATATAAACTAAAACTAAAAACGTTCTCACATTAGGCTTAAGCCTTGAAAACAGGCACTGATAAAGGGAAATAAACTAGTTTTAAATGTTTCTTATATTCTGACACTTAAAAAAAAACATTTTATAGTTTTTATTGAGAGCATCTGGTGATATTTTGAGAATGAAAATATCTTTATGCAACTTATCTACACTAATACTGAACCGAACACCATTAAGCAAGATTCTTAGCTCACTTCATGTGGGTAAAGTTTTCAAAGACAAAACAGACATTTAAGAAAGGAAAAACTTACTTAGTTACAAATGGCTTTTAAGGAACCCAAAGGTTCATTGCCGCCCTCACATAAGCCCGCCATCGGTCCCTATCCTGTGCAAGATTAATCCAGTCCCTATCATCATATCCCACCTCCCTCAAATCCATTTTAATATTATCCTCCCATCTACGTCTCGGCCTCCCCAAAGGTCTTTTTCCCTCCGGTCTCCCAACTAACACTCTATATGCATTTCTGGATTCGCCCATAAGTGCTACATGTCCTGCCCATCTCAAACGTCTGGATTTAATGTTCCTAATTATGTCAGGTGAAGAATACAATGCGTGAAGTTCTGTGTTGTGTAACTTTCTCCATTCTCCTGTAACTTCATCCCTCTTAGCCCCAAATATTTTCCTAAGCACCTTACTCTCAAACACCCTTAACCTATGTTCCTCTCTCAGAGTGAGAGTCCAAGTTTCACAACCATACAGAACAACCGGTAATATAACTGTTTTATAAATTCTAACTTTCAGATTTTTTGACAGCAGACTAGATGATAAAAGCTTCTCAATCGAATAATAACACGCATTTCCCATATTTATTCTGCGTTTAATTTCCTCCTGAGTGTCATTTATATTTGTTACTATTGCTCCAAGATATTTGAATTTTTCCACCCCTTCGAAGGGTAAATCTTCAATTTTTATATTTCCATTTCGTACAATATTCTGGTCACGAGACATAATCATATACTTTGTCTTTTCGGGATTTACTTCCAAACCGATCGCTTTACTTGCTTCAAGTAAAATTTCCGTGTTTTCCCTAATCATTTGTGGGTTTTCTCCAAACATATTCATGTCATCCGCATAGACAAGAAGCTGATGTAACCCGTTCAATTCCAAACCCTGCCTGTTATCCTGAACTTTCCTAATGGCATATTCTAAAGCGAAGTTAAAAAGTAAACGTGATAGTGCATCTCCCTGCTTTAGCCCACAGTGAACTGGAAAAATATCAGATAGAAACTGACCTATACGGACTCTGCTGTATGTTTCACTGAGACACATTTTAATTAATCGAACTAGTTTCTTGGGAATACCAAATTCAATAAGAATATCATATAATACTTCCCTCTTAACCGAGTCATACGCCTTTTTGAAATCTATGAATAACTGATGTACTGTACCCTTATACTCCCATTTTTTCTCCATTATCTGTCGAATACAAAAAATCTGATCAATAGTCGATCTATTACGCCGAAAACCGCACTGATGATCCCCAATAATTTCATCTACGTACGGAGTTAATCTTCTCAAAAGAATATTGGACAAAATTTGGTATGCCGTCAACAAAAGTGATATTCCTCGAAAGTTATTACAGTTAGTCTTGTCCCCCTTCTTAAAAATAAGTACAATTATGGACTCCTTCCATTGTTCTGGTACAATTTCCTTTTCCCAAATAGCAAGTACAAGTTTATAAATTTCGCTATGTAATGCACTTCCACCTTCTTGTATTAATTCTGCTGGAATTTGATCGATACCTGGAGACTTGTACTTTTTCAGATTTTCTATAGCAATTTCGACTTCTGAAAGCGTGGGTTCCGGTATAAATGGCTCAGCAGTTTGTATTTCAATTTCGTCCCGATCATTTCTATATATACATAAATATACTTGGACTTCTCCAGATGGATTGACACACAACCAAAGGAAAAACTAACAATTCAAAATGACATCAATTTGAAAAATATTGTAAGTTTTGTGAAAAAGAAGAGATGCACTTGACTGAAACTTCTTTCTGTTTACATCAGCCATGCTCAAAAATAAATAATCAGAAATTATTATAATTCTGGGATTTTTGCCGTCCTGATAAAGTAAAAAATTCCTCCAGGACATAGCATACAATTTCTGAGCAATCCTTCCAAATCCTGGCTGGTTGGGAACCCTAGCTGAAACTTCAATATTTTCATGAATGAACATCATAAGTAATGTAGTCAAGTACTGTTCATCTGTTGTGTTCCTTAAGTACTTTAGTCTTCTTTTTATATACTGGTAAGAATTTTAACAACGAAAAAGATCTCTCACATGAACAAATCGTGACAGGTAATGTAGCTATGATAGTAAATAGGTGTACACGACTGTAAATATGTCCTTATTGCATAATGACAAGTAATCTCTGGCATTTTGGGGCTTGTTTTAGAAAAACTTCAGGATTTGGTTCTAGAGACATAGTTCTCATCTAGTATATGTACAAGGAAAGCCCATAAAATTTCTCTACTGGTACTTCTATTCCAGTTCTCTTTTCTATAGGGAGTACCACTTCAAATATATGGAAACTAGTGTGTGAAATAATTTTATTGCATAGTTTCTTTATGAGAGACAAACTTGTCATCAAGGGAGAAAATGGTTGCTTCAAGAAATGAATGAAAATTGACCTTTTATCATAAAAATCGTAATAAGTTTGTATTACAGACACACAATTATGACACAAGACGAAATATTAATTCAACATTAGTAGAACCTAAATGTCTCACATCTGCTGGTCTAAAGCATAGCATAAATTTTGGCCCTCGGTTGTACAATGCTTTAACTAAATTACACCCAGAACTTCTAACATGTAACCCACTAACATATAACAAGAAAATTAGAAACGTGTTAATATCTTCAATTTGATTAAATAAATTTATAGCCTATGTGTATGAATTAATCCACCTATATTATATTTGTATTCTATGATTTTGAAATATATATTAGTCCTACTTTTCACGTGCGATATTATTCTTCTATAGTGTTAATATTATATTATATAATTCCATTGCCGCTGTAATTATATTTTAGTTCCTATTTTATTTTACTTATTTATTTATATTATTATTTTTATTTTAATATTATATCTGAACTGCGACCGAGCACGAGCGCTGCTCATTCGGTCTCAAATTTTGTTAATACTACTGCATCTTCTTTTTATATTGCTTGTATTATTTTATTTGTATTTCTCTTTGTTTGTTTTGTAATTATATTTCTTTATTCTGTATATTTGAAATAAATAAATAATAAATAAATAAATTTTAAAATAATCTTCTAGGTTGTGGGTTGTTTGCCACAATGTTGGTCCTCATGATTTGCTGACCAATAGCATAGGCAGAGAAAGAACCGTAAGCAAAACCATAGAATCCCCATTTAACGGGATTATGAGAGACATCATTTACATCCTCCCCCCATTACAGCTTGACCATGGTACAGTATATCGAAATATGATTATTTAATAAAGATATTTTCGAGGGCATGTTTCTTCCAGTGTTACATCCACATCCCTGATGTTTCGGACCGAGTTGTATAGGACTTGAACTGTAGGTCTATTACAAATTACAATAGAGTATGGTGTAACTAAAAACAATCTTCCTCTTTTTCTCTCTCGTACAGAAACACATGCATTCATCCATAAAACTACGGAACAGTGCTAACAGAAACTTTTTTACATGAAGTTTACCTTTCTGAAGATATCATATGACATGTAAACTCTGATTATTTTATTTAATCTCGTCTTTAAGTTTGCACATTATACCGGGATCACTTTTCTTTTTTCTGCATTGTTGTGCAGTGTGTTGTTCATATTTCTCCAAATGGTGGCCTGAACACCTGCAGAGTTCTAACACATGAGTACAGGCTGTTACATTACAGTGCTTCCATTCCTCCAATGAGGTATAGAAATTCTTATACATTCAGAAATTTAAAGTAATAGTCCAGACACATGATCTGAAGACATTAATTCATCAATTTAAACACAAAAACTTAATCATAAACAAAAGCAAAAAAAAAAAAAAAAAAAAAATCTTTGAATTCAATATTTTATAACGTTAATAGAAAAAAAAAGTGTTTAGAGCTCACTGCAGAACCTTAAAACATTATCATATACAAATGAAAATCTTACCTCTGCATCTTTCCTCAATGCTTCATGAGATCTGTTGTATTAGAATTCATGGCTGCATTGACAGCTTGACTGAGGTCCAAGTTTTCACTTTGAAGACATTATTTACATTAAGAAGAAATGTAATTTGAAGCACTTCATCAATGACTCTCATCAAAAATGGCATTTGCAGATGACACACAGACGACATTATGCATCTGTTGCTGTTTTCTCATAAACTCTCCTCAAGCAATCATTAATGGATCAAGTAGCTTAATAAATACACGAATAAAATCATGCCTCTCAATTCATGTTGTCAGCTTTTCGAATGGAAGTGGGTGATGAAAATGACTTAATAAATTTCATTTTCTTTGTTTGTTTGTTTGTTTGTTTTTTTTTTTTTTTACTTTCTTCCCTCTTTTTTCTACTTCACTGCGAACAAATTTTATTATATACGAGCAGTATATTTGTTTATATGCTTCCTATACTGAAACCAAACATTAAGACAATGGTTATTATTATTATTATTAGGCCTATTATTCATACATCATATTTGTTATTATTATCATCATCATCATCATCATCATAACTTTAATTTTTTCAGAATAGTAGGTAGGCTTACTCAGTGTATCAATTACGAATTTAATTGGGTAATGAATCGCTGTCAATGTGCAGACATTTTCCCATAAAGTGGCTGGTTTCAAGTAACGGTAGTGCGGATTTTTTAAAAAATAAAAAGTTTTAAATATGATTTGAAGAAGATAATTGCTTCATATATTTAGCTGACTTTGATAATGACAATAATTTATATTAATAAAATTGTCTGTTTCAGTTTTTTTTTATTCATTCTTTATTTAAGGCTGTGTTGTTCATAGATATTTTAAATTCAGATTTTGTACTGAAAGCTTGGACGTTGAATGATGATATTGTACTGGGCACATGTGTATTATTTTTCGGGTAATATGGGTACTCAACTGTTTTTTAGTAGGTTATTTTACGACGCTTTATCAACATCTTAGGTTATTTAGCATCTGAATGAGATGAAGATGATAATGACGGTGAAATGAGTCCGGAGTCCAACAGCGAAAGTTACCAGCATTTGCTCATATTGGGTTGAGGGAACACCCTGGAAAAAACATCAACCAGGTAACTTGCCCTGACTTGGAATCGAACCTTGGGCACCTGGTTTCGTGGCTAGACGTGCTAACCATTACTCCACACGTGTGGACTCTCAACTGTTTAACATGTGTTTTATTTACTTCCTTACTGAATTCGACGTATTGTCTACATACCAGTTCTTGATTCCTGTGAACCAAAGTAAGAGCTAGAGTACACAGTCCTGCGTTTTGAAACATTTTTCCTTCTGACTCAGGTCTAAAAGGTGATTCTTATCAGATTTTTCGTTCTGAATTCGAAACTGACCTCCAAGTTGCCCCTTCATGTCAGAATTTTTCAAAAATCACAAAAAACGAAAATATGAAAAAGTTTTATTTTATAGATAAATGTATCATGTTTATGTTTGTTAAGCATGCATAAATGAGAGTTGGTGGTAAAATTGGAGCTAATAACGGAATAATAAAGCTAGTAGTATAACATTTACTTTTGTGTAACTTACACTGACCATATTTGTAGCTCATTCTGCTTGAACTTTCCGTTTTCTTGACTTTCTGGAAGTGGTTTCTGAAGAACCGTCTCTCTTAAGCATCCAGCAGTAATCAGCCAACATACTTACATTCTACTTCCCTTGGTATCTATTTTCCATTTGTTTTATGTCCTGGTGAAACCTTTCGTCATGTTCTTCACTTACAGCACCTAGATTTAGGAATATAACCCAGGTGGGGATGAAAGAAATGATTGTTTGGTTCTCTCCACACCTTAGTGATTCCAAATGGCATAGCTTTTCTCTTGCTACTCTTCCAATACCGTAATCCTTCTACACAAGTTCAAAACCGTATACCGGTACTTTATGTGGACCCCATGGCTTATCTTGGTCATACGATGAAAGAGTAATGGAACAGAGAAAAATTCTCTCCGGCGCCGGGATTTGAACCCGGGTTTTCAGCTCTACGTGCTGATGCTTTATCCACTAAGCCACACCGGATTCCACCCCGGCGTCGGACAGAATCGTCTCAGATTAAGTTCCAAGTCTTGGGTTCCCTCTAGTGGCCGCCCTCTGCACTAGGTCATAGATGTCTATGAACGTAGGACCGAAGTCCACACATGTGCTGAGGTGCACTCGTTATGAGTGACTAGTTGGCCAGGATCCGACGGAATAAGCGCCGTCTTAAATCACGAAGTGATTTACGCATATCATATATATTATTTTAATGTACCGAAGAGAATTTTTCTCCGTTCCATTACTCTTTCATCGTATGATGACGCAGAATATCTGCATGGAAATATCATATGTACTTCGGTACATTAAAATAATATATATTATCTTGGTCACCTAATATTAATACAAATTCGTAAAATACGCGTATTTGTGAATATATTTATTTTCTGTCTTTGCTTTGCTACTGTATACGAACCACATATAAAGTAGAACAGGTCTGGATCATTAACACACCCACAATGTAACATTATTAAAGAATAACATTGATCAACTAAGTTAAAGTGTTAGTGCAGCTCACAGCATAACACAACTGATATAAACGAAATAAAGTCTTATGATCGGATGACTAAAACACATCATACAATAATCTTGTGAAATACCAAGTGAAAAGGAAAACTTGATGTCTCGATATAATCCACTTAATAACTTCAAAGTAGACTGCTGCCTTGATCTTGATGAAGTCTTCAACAAAAAAGATATAAATCCAGAAGTAGCAAAAGCCATTGCCCTACAAACAATTAATACAAAATATCCACAAAAGGACTGGTTGTACATTTACACTGATGGATCTCTCATGGATCAAAATGAAGGAGCTGGAGCAGGAGCTACTTGTCAATACTTTTCTCTTTATAAAAATGTTGGCAAGTACACAACAAATTCTGATGGCGAAGTTGAAGCCATTTATACATCACTTCAAAATGTATTTGTTTGGCTAAACCAGTGCAAAAACATAATCATCCTGTCTGACTCCAAAGCTGCAATCCAGTCCATCAGCTCAACTACATCCCCTAAAATGTAAAAAGTAAAAGAAATTCATTGCATGGTAAAACAAATTCAAATGCTAAATAAAAAAGTGGTCTTCCAATGGATCCCGGCCCAATGTGGACTGAACGGTAATGAGAAAGCAGATATGTTAGCAAAGAAAGGAACTAAAATCAACTTAAAAACAAATTTCAAGTTTCCATATGAATCAATAAAGCGAGTCATAAAAAGAATAAGTAACAGCGAACAGGCAAAACATCAAAATTCAAAATGGAAAGAATCACTCAAAGATCCAAAACTAATTCCTGACCTACCTCGAAAATCTGCCGTGGCCATGTTTAGATTGATTACTGGTCATGACTGCCTCAGTAAACACCTCCATCGTATTGGAGTACTGAATTCACCTAAATGCTTACTATGCACCAGAGAAGAGGACATGGAGATGGAGCACCTGGCTGATTGTGAAACTCTTAGGACATATGTGGACCTTCCATCAAAATATTGGGAAGCAAGAAGGATGATGACTTCATTGTTAAATCCAGAGCATCACATACACACGCACGCACGCACGCACGCACACACACACACACACACACATCTTGTCTAAAAACTGGAATTCTATTCGTTAAATTTATTTTTAGGGTGGGGTTTTACCATTCCCACAATTTCTCGCGAAAAATTTATTTTTCTAGCAAAATATTTTGGACCTTATAAATGAATGCATAAGCATACCTGATATAATCCGACTCAAACAGTAATTTGGCACGTTTTATGATGTCTACATGAAGATGATTTATATAATAAATAATATTTGATCCATTTTTCTTGGATAATTGGGAAAAAATATTGTTTTTCAATTTTTCAGCAAAGGTGACATTACTTTTATCTTAATTGATTAACTAGTGGACTTATTCGTGTTAATTATGTAAGATTTGTGCGGCTTACAGTTGTTTCAGTGCTTCAATCACCATCCTCAGAGCCTGAGGATGGTGCAGGAAGCACTGAAGCAGCTGTAAGCCGCACAAATCTTACATAATTAACACGAGTAAGTCCACTAGTTAATCAATTAATTATATTCAAGTGTTAAAAGTAGTGTACACAAGATTCAAAACTTTTATCTTCTTCCCGAGAACTTGACACATTTCATATAACTTCAATGTGGACATTTTTAGATCACTGAAAACAGCACAAATATCAGCTTTAGTCATGGAAACCAGGACCTGAAAGAAAAGAAATATTTATTCCTACGTCTGTTGGTAGGGCATGTGGAAAAAAAAAATGGAATTTTAAAATTGAGAAAATCAGGAAACATGAAATCCTCCCGAGTGACTTTTATGTGTTACTGTTGCTCCAAGATATTTGAATTTTTCCACTGCTTCAAAGGATGAATAGATAGACAAATATAATAAGGAACAATTTTCCGATATTAGAAATGCTGAAAAGCGTAATAGGGGTTATTTTAATAGTGGTACAACTCCACTTTTTGTTAAATTGAAGTTACCTACATTTTCAGCATCACAAATGTTCATTCTTTTTATTTTCTATCTTATCTATCTTCGTAGTGTATCCAGCTGTTTGCTGACAACACGTGTTCCACTATGTTTCACTATGAATTTCCTCTTCTTACAAATGATGGGTAAAAAGCACGATGCTGGTTGTATATTTCAGCAGCCACATTCCAAAGATGAGGTGTATTCAGTATATATTGGAGAGAATTGTCCAAGATTACAGGGATTGCAGAGTTTAGATTAGTTCTATGGATGTTTGTGACAGGGCAGTTTAAGAGGATATGTTCCAAATCTTCTTTGTTATTGTTGCACCAGTAACAACTACTAGAGTCAACAAGATTAAAGTGGTGAAGATACTTCTGAGTGATAATATGGCCTGTCCTGGCTATTATTTTTATTATGAAAGTGGTACAATTCCAACTTCTTTCTACTGCCAACATAGTGCACCATAATGCAGGCATCTTAGATAATCCTACAAGAAAATTATTTTAATAGTGATATAACTCAAGTGTGTTCCATACAAAGCCAAAATGAGTGATTCTAAAAAGATTTTGATGATACTGATGATCAAGATCTTGATCTAAATTATCAAATATCTGAAGGTAAATGGCATGCCATAAAAGCAATATTCTGATACACCTCCAAAGAGTTTCTTTGGATTTATCAATCATACATTGAATTTTTTTATTTGTATTGTCACCCCTTTATTAGACATGTTTCACATAGTATTCATAAACTTCCAAGAGTAGAAGGACAGCTTAATCTCTGACAAGAAGGCATGAACTATTATTCTTCGGAATTGAAAAATATTTCACATCCTGAATTTTCTATACACATTTAACTTTAAGACTCCCTATCTCAAATTAAATGTGAATGGAGATGTATTATTATTAAAATAACGCCTTCATATGAGGTATTCTGAGTAAAAAATAATAATAATAATAATAATAATAATAATAATAATAATAATAATAATGTAATGTCCCAGAAGTCGCCAGAAATACTAACAGAGAAAATATTTCAACTGCTTTTAGTTTTAATTACAACATATCGTAGATAAATAATTTGAGTACTTTGCTTTCCTTGTGTCATTTTCAGACATCAGTGCAACTTCAGGAATTTTCATGGTTACCAGCTCCATAAAACATTCACTGGAGGAAACTCATGGTTTTGATGCCTGGGAATAATGCTATGATGCAATAGTTTCATGTTGCTACTGTAATGGTGATGATGATCATAGTGTACTATGGATATACAGTGTAATTATTACAGGGATAACGGAAGTACAGAAATAATACCAGCTCCATTACTGTCTTTGTTCGTCATACATTCCACTTGTACTTACCACGATTTCAACTGACCTTTTATCTGTTACCTAATGGTACACAAACTTTAGTGTTAATTATAATTATTATACATAATACAATTTCAAGAGGATGAAATTTCATGTATTTTCTTACAAAGCTGTCATTGTTCATGAGTGCATGACTATACACTGATTAAATTGACAAAATGTTTTTATTTATTTGTTGAGAGGATGGAGGAATCAGTAGGGTTCATACAATTAGCTTCCAATATATATTTCTTCACAACACTTTAGCTGTGGAGAATAGATCTCACAGAACATTTTCCCAAATTTCATGTTCTTAATTTAATGCAACGTGGTTTTAGCATTCCACATATTCAAGAAATATTCAAGAGGCGGTACTTGCCTCTTTGGTAAAACTCTAAATTAAGATTCCTATACAGATATTGACAAAATAATTAAGAAATATGCTAAGAAATTGGGTGAAAAATCATTTAACATAATAATTATATATTCTCCGATTTTTTTTAGAATAATCACATTTTTTCCAATTTTTCTAGAGATCTACAACACAATATATAAAGAAATAATAATACTTACTTACAAATGACATTTTTCTCAAATTTCATGTTCTTAATTTAATGCAACGTGGCTTTAGCATTCCACAAATAAAAGAGTTTATAGGTTATTCTCGAAATATTCAAGAGGCGGCACTTGCCTTTTTGGTAAGGCTCTAAATTAAGACCCCTATGCAGATATTGGCAAAATAATTAAGAAATATGCTAAGAAATTGAGTGAAAAATCATTTAACATAATAATTATATATTCTCCGATTTTTTTTAGAATAATCACATTTCTTCCAATTTTCCTAGAGATCTAGAACACAACATATAAAGAAATAATAATACTTACTTACAAATGGCTTTCAAGGAATCTGGAGGTTCATTGCCACCCTCACATAAGCCCACCATCGGTCTCTATCCTGAGCAAGATTAATCCAGTCTCTACTATCATATATCTCACTTCCCTCAAATCCATTTTTATATTATCTTCCCACCTACATCTCGGCCTCCCCAAAGGTCTTTTTCCCTCTTGCCTTTTAACTAACACTCTATATGCATTTCTGGATTCGCCTATACATGCTATAATCCGTATGATGGCATAGCCAGTATTTTTCAACCTTTTTCAACATGTGACACACTGAAGGTGTAACTTAAAATCCTGCGGCACACTCATATAATCTAAAGCTATGATTCCTAATCAGGGGGAATTGTGAGGGTTTTATGGGAATTAGGACTATAAAATACAACTAAATGAGATAAATGTATATGCATTAATATATAAAATAAAATAATTTCAATTTCATATTCATTATTTTTGAGTCAACATAGGAGGAAATGAGAGTATGATGAATGGTGAAAGGGTGCATGAAGCAAAAAAGTTTGAGAAGAGAAACAAAAAACACATTATTCACAAATAGAACTAATACACTTTTTGTATTTTTATTTGAAGTTTATGGTAGAAATGTAAGATTTAATCATCGAAATTTATTACAGTGCAATATCAGTGTGATAATGATATTCTGCATGTTTCCTTAATTTGTTATTTTAGGAAATATGAAAACATACAATATTACAACATGTTTTGTGAAGGTATTTAATGTAGGATTTTTTCATTAAGACAAGTAAAATATGGTATTTTTTAAATTTACTGATCTGGCAACCTTGGCTGAGTGTCAGTCATTCTTCTCTCTGCCGCTAATACCTACACTGTGTTGACTTGTGCCACGTTCGCTGAAAGTTAATTTTTGTGGACTCACTTTTTTTTTCTACAATTTTTGCTACGACAATCTTTATTATTTTCATTTTCTTGCGGCACATAAGCAGATCATTTGTGGCACACCTATTGATGTATTCCGGCTACAACTAGCTTTTATTGCTTATAAAAAGAAAGGGTAATTTAAATGATAACTTAATTATATTATATTGAATAATGAAAAATTATAAATCACGAATTAAATTATGTTCGCATAATATTATAAAGCCATAAAATTAAATATTTAAATAATATTTCTGTCATCAAATTTGATCTCACCATCTCTGCAATGGCATCCTTGAATAATCTACGTAGACCTAAATATTTTCACTTAGGTTTGTAGCATTCGAGAATTCCTGGAATACTACAATTAGCTTACGACTTTCCAAAACAGAAACTGTGGATAAACCTGACAGATTTTGTGAAATTTCAGTGAACAAAGTTCTTGCCAGACATATTTAGGGCTTATACCTTCCTTGCTATTATCATTCCATTAATTATTCACAAAAATAGCCACATAATCCTATAGTATGTTCTGAGCAACCTCTGTAGTTCAGAACAAAAGTAAATAAAGAATTTCTAGACAGAGTGGGCCATGGTGAAGATAGCTAAAAGTTCTGAGTGTTCTCTGAGTTAATTTTTATTATTATCACAATTCTAAGTTATAATAATAATAATAATAATAATAATTATAATAATAATAATAATAATAATAATAATAATAATAATAGTGGATTGTTTGATAAAATTGTGTAATGTTTATTGTAATGAATTAACTTGCTAAATGTTATGTTATTGTTAAAATTAATTTGTGTCGCGACGACTTTTGTTATAAATTAAAGTGACAATAAATAAATAAATGAAAAAAAAAATTCTTTACATTGTTACATTTCAGCTTTTTAACTAGATTACTTGGATTAGTCTTTGTCTTTTAGTTACATTCTTAAACAATTTTCAGTCCTTCTATCTCATAATCAGGTTTTAAAAACTACCTCATTTCAGTAGAGGATTTAATTTAAATGTATACATTTTAAACATTTATCATTTCTAGTGGATAGCTGAGAAAAAAACTCTTTTCGAAAGATTCTTGGACATAAAGTATTACAGTCCATAAGAACAGAAGAAAATTTATGGTTTGTTTTATTAAAAATATGTGTTCTTACCAGTCCGATTTTACACCAAGAGAGTGCAGAAAGAGAACAGAATTCAATGCGGTTAGTTCATAGACTACATGCCATGCAATTGACAAAGCCTACATACGAGATTTCAACCAATGAATGCTATTCTATGTATGTATGTTTTTTTTTTTAATTTAACCAAAGAATAATAATAATAATAATAATAATAATAATAATAATAATAAAAAAAAGAGAATATAGGTAGGTCCTATTTACTTATTTAGAATTTTCTTGAAACCATGCAGCTACAATACCGACTTCCAAGGCTGAATATTCCAGGTTGAAATAATCCTGGCAAATCCAGCTGGAATTTATGATGGATAAAAACAGTGTTTGGGGCAGGTGTACGTCCAATTATTCCATTTCCTCTGCATCATTTCGTAATTCCTCCATTAATTACAATTGAAGGTTTTTTTTTTTTTTTTTAGAAAAACAACCATAGTTCAAAAGCATAAATTCTCAGGAGAAACAAAAAATTATCTGGCATGAGTGTTGTTGACAGTTGAAGTATGAAATTCATTGTGCCATTACTTAAGGTATTCTAGAAACATGGAAGTACATTTATAAGTTAAATTGCCTCATAAATGTAAGTAATTGTGGGCAATGACTGTTTTAAGAAAAAAAAATTCTCTGTTGGGCTGAAGTGAACCTCTCCCTTAATCTTCTTTTTCTTTATTATATCCTGTTTCTTCTCCTTTCGTTGCTTACGTTTCTTCCATGGGGTTACTTCTGCACCTAAAGATGACTCTATAACTAATACAACAATTCACGTGCTAAAGTATTTTTCTCTGAGGTGGCTTTTGCCGCGTACATAAGAAGCAGTACTGCTAGTCTACTACAGTTTAAAATTGTATGGTTAAATCGCGGGTGCTCATATAAAGGGGGTTAAGTATAAATTGGCTAATATGGAATAAGTACAGATTTGAACTATCCACAATTACTTTTCTCTTGTGTTAAAGGGGTTAAGTTATTCTCCCATCTATGATGCAGTTACACTGCTCCATATTTTGTGACGAAGGAGTTTTGTTCAGTACCAAAGGAGAGAAGTTTACATAACTTACAATTTGACTTAACTCTCTTTACACGAGCACCCGCGATGTTTCAATATGATATGAATGTGATATTTGTAAATGCTACCATCATCCTGACAATGGCTGTGTTCACAAAAAAATCTTTGGACTATGCCTGTTTTATGAAAACTACTGAAAATGTCCACTTCTATACAGTAGCGGATCGCCGTAAAAAAAAAAATAGGTGAAGTGCTGTTCACATACACAAATGCATAAACACTTTTACCAATATAATAAGTAGGCCTATTATTCATAAACTGCGTGCAATTTTAATAGTTCTAGAACACATGCAAACAGAAAAATTAATTTATTTCGGGACTCACTCAATTGCTTGCATACCAAGTCAATCCTCCTATATTTTAAAGCAGTAAACCTGTCGATAATGTCTTCATAAAATGTCTGACTTTAACCGAGGGTGGACAGTATATCTCTATGCAAAGCTATGGGGCTAATGAGGAAAATCTCTCCTGTGATGTAGCATTCCGAGTGAAATTTTTAATCTCTTCAAACAGAAAATCTTCTTTCATCGAAAAAATTTTTGAAGTTATTTTATACAATTTCTCTATTTCCTTAGCACTTTTTAAAACAAAGAAGAAATGGAACTGTAGGTCGTCCAGAATTTAAAACAACTTTCTTATCCTCATATTTAAGTCTACGAAACGGCATTTCTAATAAATAACAAACCGTGTCATTTTCGGGATATATATTTCACACTCATTTATCAACATTTCTATTTACTAGTACCTAAGTATTTGTTTAATAGCACTATAGTGATTAAACTATGATGTAGGATTAATACACTATATACACTTATCACTAATATACTCTAAATATATTAAATAATAAGTTAATATATTCGTACACAGTATCAAACTACATGTGTACATTTACGCACGCGTTAAACTTTCAAATACAAAAGCTGGAACAAAACTGGTAAGCTCATGGTAAGAAATAATACACGCAGTGGAAAACAACTTTTAAACTTTGCGAATGTATGTGGGGTGTATTTCTGATAAAATAACATAGAGCTAGCTAATTTACCACTGCAGGGGTGGCTGCTTGGACACAAGGAATGAGGATAGTATTCTCGAGTCAGGTAGTACATACTCTAAAATTTCGCAGCCCTTGAACAATAGCCCCCGGCCTTGGAGACCAGCTGAAACCCTTCTCTAACGTTGTATCTGCAAACTGGTTACTCCACCTACAAGTCTGACAGTTCTCCGTAACTGAAAGACTCAGAAACACACTTCACTCATACAATCTTTCTTTAGTGTGTGACGTCACGTTACCATGGAAACCAAGTGCTGTATGAGAATGGGAGCCCAAATAATTTCACCTTTACAGTATTGTAAGTTGCAATAGACACCGCTCGGCGCTCGCGACAGTTACATTATTCTATTCAGCGGACTGTTATAGGTGCTATTTATACAACTAAACACTCTTCATAACGACTGAAAATAAAACTTTTTTTTATTTTAGAAATATGGTACTGGTAATAACTAGAATTAATTATTAATACGAGATAAAATTGTGTTTTACGCGTAAATAGGTGAAGTCGCACTTCACCTACTTCACCTGAATAACTGCCCCTGCTTCTATAACCACACACTTGATATTCCAAATTTGCATTTTTTGAACTATGGTTCTTTTTAAAAAAAATCTTCAATTACATTGCACCAAGAATATAGATCCACTTCCACATTGTGGACACTATCTAATAATGTTGAATTATAAACTATAGAATTGGTATGTTAATCCTAGAGGGGGCACCTGGGTCGAGATGATATCAAGTATCCACACTGAGACAGAAAAGGAAATAATGAAATCAAATAAATTCAAGGAAATAGTGGCATTTATGTAAATAAGTCACCAACACAAGTTTCAGTGCAATATAAAATGAGACCTTGTCCTTCTCAATTTATGTGTAACATCGGTACACTTAAATTTGACATTTTAAAGAAACAACTGATGAACTTGTGTGCATTATACAAAAGTATGTCTTACATTTAAGTAAGTTCAATCTTGAATTTCCTCACATCGTAATAGCTCTTCTGTCATAACTGTCTGTAATTTTAACTGTGTTGCAATTGCTACACGTTTAGGCATTTGCCTTAGTTGTGTAGCTATAAGTTTTCCAAACAGGTCGAATTCATCTCCGTAAGGTCCTGTTGCTGCAGCGGGAGGTGTTCTGTTTACCACTGAATCACTGGACTTTGGCTGATGTACTATTTCAATATTTCTCTTCCTAAGAGATGGTGGGATGTGAATGGTGGTGCCTTCGTCGTCCACAATTTCGAAGTGTTCCTCAGTTTCCCCAAGTTCACTTTGTTCGATATTGCTGCAGTTCTCAACTGTGTCATTTTTATGGTCATTTTGCAGTCGTCTCTTCTTTCCATCAATACCAATCTGAAAATAGTTCTACAATCTATCGTTATTATTATTATTACTAGGGCCAAAAAGTTCATGCATTTGCACATATTTTTTCATTGCCTGTAATTTTTATTTATTATTTATTTTTTTATTTTATCGGGTTATTTTACGACGCTGTATCAACATCTCAGGTTATTTAGCGTCTGAATGATATGAAGGTGATAATGCTGGTGAAATAAGTCCGGGGTCCAGCACTGAAAGTTACCCAGCGCCTGTAATTAATTGCTGATTAATTAACATCAACATTTAAGGTTATCAAACACAATTTTATGTTGCATATATTTGCATATTTTGGCTTTTTTATAAATACATAATATTTCATGATATTTATATTATTGTGGCATATTTTCGCGTTTAAGCTCATTAAAGCTGATTTTATGTTGCATAAAAATGATAGTTTGAATTTTTTTAAAATAGCCTAAAAGCACCATATTCTATTTTTGAAAAGTGGTATTGAATGACATTATTATAATTATTTTTACCAGAAAAGTGTTGAAAGTTTGCGGCACACCTACTGTACTCCAAACAGGAGAAAGTCTCAGGGGAATGAGACGCAGCGGGGTAATGCTGTGAATGAATGTTGATATCATAAAGTCACACACGTGAGTACACGCATCTCTATTGGCTAACTCTCAAAGCAACAACGATAACACTGATACACACATACTTATACGGTTAATCTCCTGGGGCCATATTCATACACATTCTTAGCGCGGGCTTCCGGTGGTTGATCAATGAACTAACCTTTTTCGTATTCATAAACCAGTGTTAGCGATATGATATGAATCCTGTACAAGTAACCAGTCGATAGCCAGGGCTAGTTTAGCACGCTCGTAGCGTGGGCTAGCGAAATGTCTATAAATAGCACCTCTGGTCTTTTAATCCCTCCATACAGGAAATAACATATGCAGGAGAGCGCATGTTCTTTAAACTGACGTTATAACGGTAATATTACCTATCTACTTCGCTGCAATAGGTGACGCAATAATAAGCACATTCCTTTCACGGTTAATCTCCTGGTTGGAGAACAGTAGTGAATCTCATAGCACAGTAGTGAGCCACTCTCAACTCTCAACAATAAATGCAAGTTTTAATCTTCTAGTTTGACCTATAATGCTATTACATTTATTGCATATTATTCTTATTATTATTTATTAGGCCTACTTAGTTTTTAGTGATATCAAGAAATACAAAATTTTATTAGTGTATATTTCAAGATTTTTAAAAGCATACTTGCATGCATACTTATTAGGTTCTTAGGGCATGAACTTCCTGGCCATAATTATTACAATTATTTTATTTGTTCTTATTCTTAGAGAATTCCAATCAATTATAAAGCCCTACATAGACATTTTCTCACAAAATGGGAAGTATCAAACAATGTGGATCTATGAAGAATTGGAATTATGTCTATATTTGAAATTATGAAGTAGAAATGTATTTAATAATAATAATAATAATAATAATAATAATAATAATAATAATAATAATAATAATAATAATATTTTGATTTCATGATACTTAGAAATGTATCAATATATTTTGTGTAACTACCGTCAGGGTTGGCAAAAAAAAGTTTTATTAAAAAAATTTAAAAAACCGCTTTTTTAAGTTGTTGTTGTTAACTAATGCCGAGTTCTTGACAATAAAGCCATTAACTCGCTTTCTTTCCAAGTAGTTCATTCATTTACACCAATGAGCATATACATGCTATAAGATTTTTCCATATAAAAGTAATACATTGCTGCACAGAGTGGGTTTAGAGGAAAGGGCTAGATATATGATTCTGATCCATTTCTCTCTGTAGACTGCACAATGGATAAAGTGGTGAAGAAAAAATTCCAATTTTGTTCAAGTGTTTGGTGAAACGAGCGTTGAGCGACTGCCGCCGATTTTGGAATAGACACCGACGCACTTGAACTGCCAACATAGAAAACAAAAAATCACACTCAATCGCTTTCACCTTCATCTTGACGAGATAATAAAAGCCTAAACTAACCTAACCTAACCTAAGTGCGTCGGTGTCTATTCCAAAATCGGCGGAAATCGCTCAACGCTCGTTTAACCAAGTGTTTTGACAGTCATGTCATGTGAGTAATTTAATCGAAAGGGTGCGACTGCACTTTTCCTTGGGGACTAAGGAAATTTAAGCCTGTATTGTACATTGAGACTCTCCCATCTTTTACTATTTGTATTTCGTGGAAAAGTACACCTTGATATTTTGAGTTGATTAATCTTTTAACTGTTGAAATTGATAAAGCTGATAAGATTTCTTTTTTAAATATAAAACATGTTTTATATGTAGGGTTGCCAGATGGGTATTGTAAAAATTGGCAGAATTTCAATTTTTTAAGAAAAAATTTTGGGGCACCAGAATTTTATACATTTTAAATTTATCGCGCTGTTTATTAAACTAAATAAGGTTATAAAATTAATGTCTTACTAACCGAAAAAAGAAAGTAAATTTTAGGAAACTTAATGGTGAGTTTCATAAAAAAGAATATTTTCAAATTAATCTCAGTTTCATTGCTTATATTTCACTTAAGATCTAGCATCTATTAACAGTGAGAAATAATTTTTATAACGTAAAAAAGATTTAAACGTTGTGTTTAAAACTTGTTTTTAAATTTGACAAAATTCGTTACCTAGGCACCGTATACACGTATTACTTACTGTACTTTAGAATACTGGTATGATTTTTCTTTAGTTTAGTTCACTGGTAGTTATTCAAGTAATAGAGTGATTTTTCTTTCAGCTTACCGTTAACTACGTGTCATATGTGATCAAGGGTACGTATTATTAACATTATCACTTCGACAGTAGAGCCTCTGTACTGGCTGTACAATTTTGTATACCTAATAATAATAGTAACTTAACAACTGTCAGTCAGTTTTCGTTTCTAAACAATAAAAATACCATACGCCTAATGCATTATTTCAATAATCAAGACTCTTTGTTATCATCACGAATTCAAATTCCAACAGTATTCGTAACTAGCTGGAAACAATGATTCTGTATTTTTTTCGTTGTTTTTCTTTTTTAACTTTAGTTGGCCGGCTGTCCATTTGAAAATTATTAGATACCGGTAGGCCTAATGAAAATAAAGAGTGTTATCAAACATGCATTTCAAACTGGTGGCTCAAGGTCAACCAATGGACTGCATTTGCTATGTGTGCTTACCCCAATCCTGGACCATTCTCCTCAACTAAAGTCAGCTGGGACAGCCGGAATTACCAGTGCTTCAGTTAACAGTTTTCAGTTCTGTGACTCGTGCGTGATTTGTACTTTTGTAGGCCTACGTGATCTTGATCCGCCGCCAGTTCGAAATGCACAGATTTTAGTACTCTAAAACTACGTAGAATGCAATCATCTTAAAATATTAATGAATAGGTAATTTTCTTTAAAATTTTGCATTTGGCCTAGCCTACGTAGGTAGGGCCTACTTTTTTATGTAGCCTACGTAATGACATTTTAAAAGCCAGGAATTAACTTATTTTAAATAACTGTCCGGTCGATATGATATTGTTGTGAAATCCTCAGCACAATTTTATTAACCGACTTTAACTTCAAATGCACCGCCAAGTATTTTGCCAATATAATTGTTTTGGCATGAAATTCAAAAGTAAGAATGTACAGGTATGTTATACCGGTGTAGACATATATATTTCGAGTAGGTCTACTGTATATAAAAGAATAAATGATTACCCGAAACGTTTTTAGTGTAATAATAAGATACTGGAGATTCATGAATGATTTTCTACGTAAACAGTTCTTTGAGCTAGAAAAGTACAATTGTTTACTTACGTGTTCAATTTCATTTACTTCTCCTAATATATCTCCACAAACAATTTCCTCATTAATGTCATCTGTGCCTTCTGTGGTAATAGAGTTTCGAATTACTTCAACCGAATCGTTTGAATTGAGCACTTTCATGTGCTTTTTGTACAAATGCTTCTTCAAATTCGTTATCGTAGTTTTGTACGATAACCTGGCGTTGCACACATTACAAACGGCGCTATAGTGTTCTTTGTTCGTAACAGTGAAATAATTCCACAATGGACTTGTTCTTGATCGTTTCTTTATTCTAGTCATTTGAATTATTTCCGACATTTCTAATCAGTGAAATCACTTGAACGATATTAACTATTATATCCCACTATAACCTATCACTGTCGAATCACGCCATGTAAACCGAAACGTTTGGCATTGAATCCATTGAACGGTGACTAGTAACAGAAACAGACCACAGAGATCGCTGTGACCGTGGATGAGAACGGCCCCGATGAGAACCGTGCTTTTTCAATGTGTTAAAAGTGAACACACGTTTATGACTAAATGTAGACTAGGATACGACATAGCGAATATAAAGTTTAACTGTTATTATAGGTTACTTTTATTTAAGTTTTGTGTTCATAGGCTACTCTTTGATTCTATCTGCGTAACTCCTAATACGCTAAAGAACTGCGGTTACAGCGATCTCTATAGAGACTTTCTGTTACTAATCACGGTTTACTAGATTCGTTGACGCATGATTTTGTTTTGTTCTTTTTTATTACGTCTGCGTGTGGTGATATAACGTCATTGCATTGCTGTGTGAGCGTTGCGTACGTGTTAAGCAACGGTGTGAATGTGTGAGATTGGGCCGTGTTTTGTTTATTGCACATACTGTACCGTAATTGACGATATTCACAATTTGTAAGGCAGTAATATTCACAGTTATTACAACTTACCCAATCGTAACTATGATCGGAATAAAACGATATTTTCAAGTTGTGGCGGAAATTCAAAATTGGTTAACTGGCGGAGCAGATAAAATTAAAACAATTTCACTAAATGAAGTATATTATATGACTAAGGTACCATATTTATTTTTGAAAACAACAAAACGAGACATTTTAATATTCTCCTCAACGAAAAAAAGGACAAAAGAGAACGACAAAATGTGGATATTTTATAAAAATTGTTTAGTCATAAATAGGCTTACTTACGTTTTGAAACTAATAAATTAACAAAAACTGTGTAACTTACTTTATATAGCAGTATTCAATTCACTCCAACCAAACAGTCCTTTAGAATTAAAGCAGCATCTATTGATATTTCGCCGACGTTTGGATCTTCTTTACTGAGTTCTTTTTATCAGAAAGCTTTTCATGAAAGTTGACAGACGGGTGGTTAAAGTTCATCTTATCAATCAACATGATCCAAGTAAAAAAAAGAAGAATTATTAATATTTTAAGGAAATTGGAAAAAGGAACACTGTTCACTTTAAAATGTGAAATAATTTCTATCCAACAGTCTTTAATTGACAATATTTTCTCCAGCTTCCATTTTTTTTTCAGTATTTTCGGTGTTTAATATCTACATATGCACTATACACAACAGTCGCAGTGTAATCTATGATTGCTGATTTGCGATTGTAATATTGAGTCTTTTCTATATCCATCCACTGGGGTATTCCTTTCTTAAGTGTTACCCAATTTAAGTCCCGTAAACTCTCAAAGGGCACAATCCATTTATTTAAATATTCAGCTGCAGTTTGATAAAATATATGGATATACTTTAAATTTTACATTCTCTGATGACAAACCTTCCTTTTTCAATTCACCAAGAATTGATATTATCCATGTGCTATTCTATTACCCATGTGCTGTATTCTATTATCCATGTGCTAGAAAGGGTAAATGTTCATCTTCCCTCTTGCTTAAAAAAAGTCCCTTGTGCAGACGCTTGTATTTCCCTATTTTGACTATGCTGACATTTTACTGAGCTCTCCAGCGACAACAAAACGAAACTTCAACGTGCTCATAATTTGTGTGTACGTTTTGTAAGCAATGTTCGTAAATATGATCATATTACTCCATCCCCGGAAAGAATAGGTTGGCTTGAACTAGATAAGAAAAGACATTTACATTCACTTCTCCTTCTCTTCGAAATCTTGAACTCTTCTATTCCTTCGTACCTGTCGTCTCGCTTCACTTACCTTTCTTCCCACCACAATCTGAACACACGCTCTCGCCATGAAACAATACTAACATTACCATCCCATCGCACCTCCTCATACTCATCCTCTTTCACAATAGCCCTGCCAAGACTCTGGAATTCGTTACCTGCTAGCATCAGGGACTGTCAAAATAAAATTGAATTCAGACGCAAACTTACTAGGCACTTAGTCAGTAATTGAGACTCGTTCAGACATAATTTCTTGTAAATAGTTCTCTTAATCTATCACAAAATATATCAATATATGACAATTTCATCACTATAGAATTTTGTTATTCTAGATTTAATTCGTAATTCAGTAAATACAAAAATATTCTTTGTTTTTAACTTCCATGATAAATTGTCTAGCTTTCAATAATCAGGTAATCTTGTTGTATTTTAATTTTTATTGCAATTGTAATTGTAAATGTAATGTTAATTGTAATTTTATTCTTCATATTATAGTTGTAATCCCCTGGTAGAGGGGCAGAGAAGGCCTGATGGCCTTCTCTACCAGGTTAAATAAATAAATACTAAATAAATTGATCTGACAGCTATTGGCTTTTAAATAATTTAAAACAGAAATGACGTCGAAAATTGTAATTATTGTTTGACCCTCTAGTCTTTCAATAGAAGAGTGAAAAGTTGATGCTTTGTTGTGTCGAAAGTACAGCCATGCCTTTGATTGAGGATTTTCAAAGAATGATTTGGTGATAAAAGGAAATTTATTTTGAGATTCAAAATATGATTTCAGAGAAACAAATGGCCAATATAGAATATCCACCAGTCACTAAACGAATATTGCACATCTTTATCACGGTATTTTCCTAGTACCCGGTACTCGTTACATAGACCACTCTTACACTAAACCTGGAGTAATTTAAGCTTATTAATCAAATAAATGATTCTACTTACTCTTTTTTATATGCTCACCTGTATGTAATTTCTATTTTATACATATTTCATTGTTATTTTCCATCCGAAGATCATTAAGAACGATGAATATTACTTAATATCTCCTATCTTTCTTCAAATAGTGTTTGTATGCCATGTTAAATTTCATTTGAAGGGTACACGGGAATAACGATCAAGGTCCATTTTAGAAAGTTTCGAGAAAAACGAATTTTAAAGTTCAAGCACTTAATACTTTGTTATGTGTGTATTTAATAGAAATTGACGTAGTGGAATGTCAGAACGATGATTTCTTATTACTAGCTAGACCACATGATAGTACTTCCTTTCCACTATAAGATAGTATTATTAACTCAATTTCGATTTTTGATGGACCTTGATCGTTTTTCCCGTGTACCCTTCATTTGTTTTCATAAGTTAACAATGATGCACATTGGGAGCAACATATAAGAAATTATTTTCCTACACAATCCACATATATTCACGTAGTTTCGAAACGATTAATCGAAGATGGTTTGCTTATTGTTTATTACCCGTACATTTGTATGTAATTTCTATTACATACGTTTTTTCTATCCCATTATCATTAAGAATGGTGAATATAATTCATGCTTGTTTCCTGTATTTCCTAAAATAATGTTATGTGGCAAGTTAGTTTTTATTTGTCGTTATTTACGTAAAAATGATGCGCCAAAAATAATAATTTCGTACACACTCCACATCCTGTATATTCACATTTGTTTTTCAGTGATTTATTAAAGAATGTAGGCCCTACCAGTACCTTCAACTCAAACGTGATGGACCGATTAATTATTATAAATTAATTGCATGAAGGTTTGGGGACCAAGTCCCCAAGAGAGGTTTTTAGGGGGCTCCGCCCCCTAAAGCAAGAAAGAACACTTCATAAAATATAAGTCGTACCTTCAACCCAAAGGTGATGGACCGGTTAATTACTATAAATTAATTGCACGAAGATTTGGGGACTAAGTCCCCAACAGGGGTTTTTAGGGGGCGGAGCCCCCTAAAGCAAGAAAGAACACATTATAAAATATAAGTCGTACCTTCAATCCAAAGGTGATGGACCGGTTTATTAGGCTACTATAAATTAATTGTATGAGGGTTTGGGGACTAAGTCCCCAACAGGGGTTTTAGGGGGCGGAGCCCCATAAAACAAGAAAGAACACTTCATAAAATATAAGTCGTACCTTCAAATCAAAGGTGATGGACCGGTTAATTACTATAAATTAATTGTACGAAGATTTAGGGACTAAGTTCCCAATAGGGGTTTTTAGGGGGCGGAGCCCCCTAAAGCAAGAAAGAACACATTATAAAATATAAGTCGTACTTTCAATCCAAAGGTGATGGACCGGTTTATTAGGCTACTATAAATTAATTGTATGAGGGTTTGGGGACTAAGTCCCCAACAGGGGTTTTAGGGGCGGAGCCCCCTAAAACAAGAAAGAACACTTCATAAAATATAAGTCGTACCTTCAACCCAAAGATGATGGACCGGTTAATTACTATAAATTAATTGCACGAAGATTTGGGGACTAAGTCCCCAACAGGGCTTTTTAGGGGGCGGAGCCCCCTAAAACAAGAAAGAACACATTATAAAATATAAGTCGTACCTTCAATCCAATGGTGATGGACCGGTTTATTAGGGTACTATAAATTAATTGTATGAGGGTTTGGGGACTATGTCCCCAACAGGGGTTTTTAGGGGGCGGAGTCTCCTAAAACAAGAAATAACACATTATAAAATATAGCCTAACTCGTACCTTCAAACCAAAGATGACGGATCGGTTAATTACTATAAATTAATTGCATGAAGGTTTGGGGGCCAAGTCCCCAACAGGTGCGGAGCAAGAAAGAACACGTCATAAAATATAACTCGTACCTTCAAATCAAAGCTGATGGATGGATTAATCATTATAAATTACATTAACACAGATATAGGTAACTACATGAGGGTTTGGGGGCGAATCCCCCCACAGGGATTTTTAGGGGACAGAGGCCCCTAAAGCAAACAAAAAACACATTGTAAAATACAAGCCATATCTTCAAACATTTTGTTTGTCACCACTACTTTCACTGTAAATGATTTTCGTGTCAATAAAATCTTTCAGGCTACACTATTTCTTCTACTTCATTTGCTGTCATACCGACTTTCCCTAGTCCTGGATAGACCAGTGAAATATCTTCCAAAAATGGAAGGAACATTGTTGGTGCCGAATGATTTCCTTTTTTGTATCGATAGATGAATTCGGACAGGTAAAGAAAACCATGATAGTGAGGACGACCATGTTTTCCCACAGTTTCCTTTACAGATCTCCACATTCTTTCAACGTTTTGTGTGTGTATACTGCGGTCTTCTGCATTCACAAATTCTAGACTGTGATTCACAGTAGAGTGCTGGAAATTGTGTTCACTTATTTCTTTGTAAGCCTTCCACTGGTCGCTCATAATTCTCGTGCCTGGTTTTATCCACTTTATAATCAGGGGTAACAGGGTTGCGGTGTCTCTCTTTTCAACGTTAACTATAAAACAGTCTTTGGTATTCCTGTCAATTCCTCCGAAAACCCATATTTGTTCCCTTTCAGGAAGCAGAAGACGCCCGTGGTTATACTTTCGAGTTCGAATATGACTCTCGTCGATTTCCACAATGTGTCCAGTTCCACCAATTTTGTTTGAGTTATTACTGATATATATATATATATATATATATATATATATATATATATATATATATATAACAAATTTCGCGGCAGAAAGTATACCAGTCGACAACGGTGTTTTTATTAACTTCTGCCTCCATAGCACATTGTTCAATGGTAGTTTTAGCTAGAAAATTGTAAACAATACATAGACTCTGCCACAGCCATATCTTGGAACTTTCAAAGAAAGTATTTGCTCTTGGAGAGACACTGTATTTACATATATTACACCTCAATCGATGTGGGCAATATGTCTTGTCACGATCAGATATCCACACAAGGCTTCGTTCACCGTTGCACCTTACACAATTCTTTGAATCCTTATTCGGGATTAAATTGTGATCTATACAAAATTGCAGAGATTTATTTTCGTCGGATGTTTCCAACGTAAGTTTTCTGTTGTTAAAAATCACAAGTTCTGTCATTTTTACGTTTCGGAAGTTCAGAAATGACCATTTGCTTATAAAAGTTGAATGTCGCTCGTAAGAGTGACAGTGACGTGACAAGAATATATAATTCCTTAAAATTGGTTAATTTATAATTATTTCTTTTTTTGAACACACTTATTTCATCATTTTTTGATTCAAGGAATATTCTGGAAGTATTTTTTTACATTTTTAATGCCAATAAAGTAATATGTTGTACGTAGCAAGATCGATTATTCAATTGATAGGATATTTAATGAGGTTGTCATGACTGAGATATCTATTGTCAATTGCTTTTATTTGTCAGGAGACCTTGACTGACGGGTATATAAGGACTGGCGCTCTTAGGCGTGGAGGTCGGGGTTTGGGATGGCTCACAAGCAACAAGTTATACTAAACTAGTGGCTTGTACAGCAAATGCTGCTGCAAACTAAGTTCGTTAGACGTTCAAATAAAAATTTTTCAGATTTATTTTCAATGAAGAATACTTGTCTTTTTGATAGTTATTTGCTTCCATAATAATAAAACATACTCCCTCTGAATGGATTTTTTTAGGCCAAATACTTTTTCTTGGACCTATCCAACTTCGGCTTTTGAGTTTCAACGCGAAAACGCAAGTATCAATGTCAGGACGATAGCAGTAGCTATTTCAGGTCATTGTGGATTGTAGGCAAAAGTTAAAAAAATGTCAGGTTTGCTAAGCTTTCGAACAATAGCATTTTCGTATAGCTGCTGCATGTAGAACTTGAAATGTAGAGCGTAAAATCATTTTATCCTATCCTACTAAGAGATCTTGCTGAAATGATCTGGAGACCAGAAAATTTTGTAGGTCTCTTATTTTATCAGTAAGTAATACCTTTTGCTCTTTCCTTAGGAAATGTAATTTTTGCGCTCTCTCGAGCCAATACTGAAGACAATGACACATAACAATATCTACACTACACCGCCATTAAGTATATGAAAAAGACCCAACCCCACTGGGTTAATAAATATAAAAATATTTGATTTTTAATAACAATATTATTATCTTACTTAAGTTTTGTAGTTTTATATATATAGCAGCCACTCAGTAAATTATAGAAATGAAGATCTAAATTAAGATATTCTCTACATTTACTTACATAACCACAAAACGTTTCACTTTCATGTCATCAATATAGCATCAATATTATGTACAATTAATGAAAAATAGATGCATCATGATATTAACTACCGGTATAATAAAATTTAATTTCTAATGGTAATAATGTCATCAAACCACCTCAAGTTTCGTAGATTTGAATATCCAATACACAGCTGTACTCAGAAAATTATACACTGCAGAATCAGTTTTTAATAACAAATTGAATTGAGCTCTAAATATGTCGGCAATCCTGCAGGTCATGGCCTTCGTGTAATAGCCTATTGTTTATTGTAGTGTGTGTTTTGTTCTGAAATTCAATCAAGTCGGCCGTGATTCAATAACATTAGTTCTCAAAACTGACAACAGATAGATTTTGGAAAATAGGAAAATTATGTAGGAAAATTGACATTTCACTGAAAACTACTACTTTTCCGAAAAACTTTGGGTTCCAAGCTTCAAAATGAGGGGCCATTTATTAAAATCCGTTCAGCCGTTTTCCCGTAATTTCCATTACCAGTTCAAATTATATATATAGATATGTTAAACATAAAAACGACCTATGTAACGAGTACCGGGTACTAGGAAATTACCTTTATCACTGCCAATGTGGCGCTATAAAGCAATTTTCAATACTTTTATCACAACCACAACACATTTAAATTCTTATTGTACTATATGTATATAGAATTATTACTACATTAACACATTTAATATATCATAAAACATACACTGGGCGAATTAAATGTCATTGTTATGAAATTCGCCATATTTCCTTTCTCGAATTACGATCCACTTCCACTAAATGACTACTGACACGAGAAGCAGGGTCGACAATACATGCAAACGAAATTATACTAAATGAGAGTAATGTTACTACAGGTGTGTAGTATTATGTGACAAGTTAGGTTAAATTAGGTGTGTATTGTGTGACAGGTTAGGTTAGGTTTGGTTAGGTGAGTAGTATTATGAGAGAGGTTAGCTTAGGTTTGATTAGGTGTGTAGTATTATTACTATGTTGGCGACACTGAAAGTATTTGGGACTAAGAGGGATGAAATTACAGGAGAATGGAGAAAGTTACATAACGCAGAACTGCACGTATTGTATTCTTTACCTGACATAAGAATTAGGAACATTAAATCCAGTTGTTTGAGATGGGCAGGGCATGTGGCACGTATGGGCGAATCCAGAAATGCATATAGAGTGTTAGTTGGGAGGCTGGAGGGAAAAAGACTTTCGGGAGACTGGATTAATTTTGCTCAGGACAGGGACTGATGGCGGGCTTATGTGAGGGCGGCAATGAACCTCCTGGTTCCTTAAAAACCACAGGTAAATAAGTAAGTATGAGATTGGGAAGTTTTTCCGTTTTTTGAATGCGTCATTATAATGTTAAATAAATGTACTGTAGTAAATTTATTTGTAACATTGTTATTTTGCAATTCGTTACAAATCCCTGATCTAGTATGCAATTATTTTTACATTAGTGTATAGAACAGACGAATTTTCTCCAAGTTGCTTAAGTTAGGTTAGAATACACACACAAAAGTTCGAAGATGCTTCTTAGGTTTACTGACGTAATTTTATTTTACCATTCATGGTCTTAATCAAGAGTTTAGGAGTTCTGATAATCACTATGCAGATTATTAGTCACATAAAAATAAGAGTAACATTGCAAGTTGAGGAACCATTAGGAAAGTATGGCTATGTTCATAAATAGATACACATTGAAGTTATTTTACAGGTTCTATTCTTCTCCATCACATAACTTTCGTTGTTTCCTTCTTGAATCGATCACGGATAGACAACTTGGGGGAGGTAACGTATTTGTAGTTGGAAATGTTTCCACGAAAGAGATGTTGATATTCTTCATCCATTGTTGATTCTTCATTATTTCTTTTTCCCACTGTCAACAGAAACATAATTATCATTTGCACCTTCATTAATAGGGACCGGATTTCTATGTAGGCTAATTGCATATTATATTCCTTTCAACCTAACCTTATATAAATAACAAATCTTTGCAAATCTTGTAATTACCATTAATATATTAAAATTTGATACTACATATTTTTACATATTTACCCCACATTACATATTATGGCTTGTTATTACATAAATCTACAGAATAATCTCTGTAATATTGACAATTAATATTTGCGGAGAAATTAATAAATCTATAATATTCTCATAGCTGCAGAGCATATGTCTGTACAGATTACTGTGCACTTAACTGCGGAATCCTGGCCAAACAAGTCATTCAACTGAGTGCGCTCCTAGTATAATGGCAGTTGACACTGGACATATACGTCAACATATAAGCCTAACTTGGAATCAGGCCACAAAGGTTAACATTGAAGGAGGAGTTTCGGTCCGGTGCGGTGGATTGAATTCGGCGTAGCTCAGTGGTCAGAGTGCTTGGTACGTAGAACCAAGGACCCGGGTTCGATCCCCGGCGCCGGAGCGAATTTTTCTCCTCAAATATTAATTTTATAGGAAGTATAAACAATTTTTTTTCATTTATATTGAAGATTAATGCAGTCTGTATGCAGTTCTAGATACTGAATAGTCGTAGTGATTACCATCTCTTCGCAAGTTGGTATTGCAGTGTGTAAATGCTTGTTTCAAAACCCGAGTATCGTAATTAGAAAGGTATTTATGAGTGAATTTGTTGGGACCGGGCCATTGTATTATAGAAAAAGAATTTACCTGGCCGCGATCTCTTAAAGCAGCCGTGGCGAAAATGTGACTCACGAGCACATTGTGGCTCGCAATGATACCTATGCGTTTCCTACCTCCCACAACCCCCACCCTCTCCCTCACTGGAGTCAAACTCGGTTCCATTTGTATTTGTCTCTGATCTGCGAGTGGCGTATCGTCGCAATGTCTCTCTTGAAACCATATACCTCTACAAAAACGAAAGTTTCAAGTGGGATGGGAGGACTCATTTTTTTGCTGCCAATATGGTGAGAATATTAAATGTATGATTTGTTCACAAGTATTACGAGGAAAACTGTTGTATAACATAAAACGGCATTATACTACATGTGGCTCATGAAACATTAAAAGGTTGAGTATTATTATTATTATTATTATTATTATTATTATTATTATTATTATGATCATCATCATCACCATAATCATCATCACCTCTGTACGTTGATCTTTTTTCAGCAGATGTACGAATAATGCGGTTAGATCTTCAATTTAAAGTCACAGATTTACAGTGTGATGTTAAATGAAAGCTAGATGTAAAAACTTAACAAATGTTGAACTTTACAAATCTTTGCCAAAAAATAAATATTTGAAAATTCGTTCTTTCGCTTGCTCTTTTGAAGCCATGTTCGCTACAACTTACATTTGTGAAAAATTATTTTCAACAATGAAAATAGTATAAACCAAATTTAGATCAACACTGACAAATACCTTCGTGATCAACTACGACTGGCAGTAAGTGACATAATTCCTGATTTTGAAACTCTGTCGCAGAGACATTCTGAAGACAATTCATTTTAGGTTGTGATAATGTGTCCTATGTTTTATTGTTCATTTCTTTCTTCGTTACACGTACTAAACATTAGTTTGTAGCCTTGTACTGTATAAAATTATATTTAAGTGCTTGACGTAAGGAAAATGAAAATCCGTTAATAAGTCAGACAGTTGCTTAACTTCTCCTTCGGGTGTCCGCCTCCCTCCATAGGTGCTATGCACGTTGCAGGTTACACAGTGACTCGGCGCACGATAGCATTTTCGCCACCGCTGGTCTAGGCTAGACTATATTTGAACCGGTACTTACTTGTAGCTGTAGCTGGTGCTCGTTGAATAGCTGTAAGCCCCGCCGCCTCTACCGCCACCGCAGGTATTGCAGACAGGTCTGGGTGGTGGTGGTGGTGCCGGTCTGTGGCAGGGGTCGCAGTATGATTGTTGTGGTGGTGGCGGCGGTGGTGGTGGTGGTGGTGGTGCTGGTGCTGGTGCAGGTCTATTACAGGGATCGCAGTAGGGCTGCGAAGCTGGTCTGTATACCATAGGCCGTTGCTGTACAACATAATACGTTGGCTGAGGTGTATAACAAGTTGTGCAACCTCCTCCCCCGTAGCTACCTCCTCTGTAACCACCTCCTCCACAGCCGCCTCCTCCACAACCGCCTCCTCCTCCAGAACCACCCCCTCCTCCACCTCCACCTCCTCCACCTATCAGTTTACCAAGCACACTTTGTACCACACCTTTCAGTTTTTTTGGTTGTCTCTTAATTCGACGATGGCCGATAGATGTCGCATTTTCCCCATCATTGTTGAATAGAACTCCGTCATAACCTGTAATTAAAAGAAAAAAAAACTTTTCAAATTGAATGGTACTGTCAGAATTTTTTTAGTGGGTTATTTTACGACGCTGTATCAACATCTAGGTTATTTAGCGTCTGAATGAAATGAAGGTGATAATCCCAGTGAAATGAGTCCGGGGTCCAGCACCGAAAGTTACCCAACATTTGCTCGTATTGGGTTGAGGGAAAATCCTGGAAAAAACCTGAAACCAGGTAACTTGCCCCGACCGGGATTCGAACCCGGGCCACATGGTTTCGCAGCCAGACGCGCTAACCGTTACTCCACAGGTGTGGACCAGTCAGAAAATGATATTTGTTTTGAAACTACAGGATTATCTTTTGGCATAAAAACAAAGCCATTCCAACATACATGTTAAAAATGCCGACAGATAATAAATGCGAAATATGCGTCAACAACTGCTGTGAAACCATATAATGCGTAGGAACAAAAATGTACATGCACAGCTTGCAAAAAATACAAAATGCATTATGGAAGACATTTCTCAGTATAGCTTAAGATTAAGGTAAAGGTAAATTACGAGCACTTGCTATGATACTTTGCTTAGGAAGTATAGGGACATCATTTTATTTTTACTAACATTTTTAATATTAACCTGTCTATATCTTTGGATTAAAGGTCTAGAACCGGAAACACCGCTTGCTCCCCCTTCCAAGACTGGAGTTCGATGATACTGGCGTAAAATACAAAACACTTTACTAGGCATAGGAGGGAAGAAAAGTAGTTCATCCATTTATGTAAACTAGGAAATATCGCGATTCTGAGTTTGATAATTTTCATTAGGTTTTTGTTTAATCAAAATACAGTACTGTATTAACAATGAGTGTTTTTACTCACGAATTGAGCTATCCATTGGACTTATTAATTGTGCAGTGTATATTGTACTGTTACAGCACATTAGCATACAATATAGAGAATGAAGTTCAATTGAAAAATAATCATAATATGGATATTTAAACACATTTTTTAAAACGGTGGCCGTTCATTTCGATACAGGCTTCAGTTCTAATGTGCATATTATCGCACTATAGAATAGGTCTACTGTACCTAATTCCAATTACCAGTTTCGTCCTTCGTACTAGTAACTCATGTTGAAATAATTCTGTACCTACTCTATAAAAGAGTACCTTACGTACTGTAAATTCAATCTTCACTTCTGCCCAATCCGAAAAGATAAAATTACTCAGACATGCTATCTACTGTCCTTCCAAGTGGTTATGTCGCAGGGTCGTAGAAAGGGAGGACATTACGTGACAGTTAATTACTTAACGAGGCCCTTTTATTTAAGTTATTTTTAACAGTTGTATAATATTACGTAGACGTCCAATTCCTAACAGAAATTAATGTTTTCAGAAAAGAGATAAGACAGCCTAGCTACTAGACTTTACAGAGGGACGAACAGAAGCAGGTGGGGGAAACCGGGATGCGACGTAGGCAAGCGGACGACAGTACCTGTGCGAAAATATGATTCAATATTGAAAGCTCTTTCGTCACTGGAAAACGCGAACATATTTCTGGAACGTACTATACTCACTAACTCAGTACTGCATACGCGGCCTTGGTTCTGTGTGGAGAACGGTTGGAAGTTTACTAATAGAAGGGATGGGAGTGAAGTACATTGAAACACTCAGGTGCAATAAAAATTGAAGTAAAAATAAAATGGTGTCCCTGTATAATTTTTAAACAAGGAGGCTCAGATGAAGATGTAAATGCAAGAATTAAGAAAGCAAAAGCTGCCTTCTCACAACTAGCAAATTTCTAGAAATGCAAACAAATCTCTTCAACAATCAAAATAAGGATTTTTAATACGAATGTAAAATATATTCTGCTATATGGATGTGAAACTTGGAAAGAAACATAATACAATTAAAATGAAGTTACAAGTATTCATGGATAGATATCTGAGGCTCATAATGGGAATATGGTGGCCTAAGACCATCTCAAATAAAAATCTCCTTAAAATTACTGATCAGCAAGAAATATAGAAAGAGATCAAGTATAGGAAGTGAAGATGGATTGGGCATGTGTTGCGGGGAAAAGAGGGTAATATCGCTAGGACAGCTTTTGAATGGAATCCACATGGGGCAAACAGGAAAGTTGGTAGGCCTAGAGTCGGCTGGAGTAACACCACAGTCTACTATATACAGTCGCGAAGCTTGAGGTGATTTTTTGCAAATCTCGTGATAAAGCGCTCCAAGCGGTTAGCAACTAGAAACAATAGACTGTCCACGGTCGACTTTGGACTGTGTCGTATTTCCATCGAGTGCTAGCTCGTTGCGTATTTCACATTGATGCTTGTGAAATGTTCGTTATTCGTTATAATGAAAATGTTAATGGCTAAAATACAATAATTGGAATAATAATATTTTACTAGAGACGTAGAAAAATTAAGTTTGTTTTAATGAAATTTATTGATCACGTTTTATTTTCAATTCTGGTGGGATTATTATTGCTTAGGCCTACTTTTTTTTTTCAAAGGATATGTTTTTAATTATAGCTGTTAATTTTGTTGTTATTTTTATTGGTTACTTTACTAGAGACGTAGAAAAAGTCTGTTACAATAAAATTTATTGATCACGTTTTTATTTCCAATTCTGGTGTGATTATTATTGCTTAACCTCATCCCACTTTGTTAACTACGTAAGCCTACACTACAAGTACCGGTACACGTAAGTTACTCAATTAATTCATATTTCCATTATTATTGTTGTAAAGGGAAATGAAAATTAATATTTATTGGTTTCATAATTAATTATCGCTATAATCTTGAATGAGTGAAGCGATTATAGTAAATTTCAGTTCGTTTTGCAGAAACAAAAATAATATTAACCTATTTCTTGCAGGTATCTTCGAATTTTTGGTGGAATTTAATATACTTCATTAAAATAACAAATTAACTTTATGCATTTAATATTTCAATAATGGAAGGAAGGTGTTAATTTTTCCAAAAGAACACGACAACGAAAGTGTAACATATTTTGTCGTCTGCTAGGAGAGAGATCTGCAATGATGAGGCGATAGTAGCGATCCTAGTGGTGGGCAACTACCCATGTTTGCATTTTTACTACATATTGAGCTTCGCGACTGTATATAGTAGACTGTGGTAACACCGTTAGAAGAGAAGCAGAACAACTTGGATGGTGTTGGAATGAAGTCAAAGCTATGGCTAAAAATAGAGTAAGATGGCGTGTTTTCACAAGGGCCCTATGCTTCCCGGAGGAGTGAAAGGACTTTACTACTACTGCTACGATACTTATGTTGAATACCTATATTTTCGGCCGTAGAATAATTTTAGGCTACTCTCCGTGGTATGGAGTACACAACGTATCTTTGTTCAACTGTGCTGTATGTATGATGGTTCTTAGTAAAACCTACATATTTAGGATAATGGTTTTTCAGAAAAATAGTAGTTTTCAGTGAAATGTCAATTTTTCAACATAATTTTCCTATTTTCCAAAATCCATCTGTCGTCAGTTTTGAGAACTAGCTAATTGCATTACAGAATAAAACAAAACACACACTACTGTAAACAATATTACACGAAGGCCATGATCTGCAAGAATGCTGACATATTTAGTGCTCAAATTAAATTGGTTATTAAAAACTAAACTTACTAAAAATAATTTACAGGTTCGATTCTGTGGTGTGTAATTTTCTGAGTACAGCTGTGTATTGGATATTAAAAACTACAAAACTTGATGTGCTTTGATGACATTATTACTATTAGAAATGAAATATTATTGTAGTTAATGCCATGATGTGACTATTTTTCATTAATTATACACATTAAATATTAATGCTATATTTATGATTTGAGAGTGAAATGTTTTGAGGTTATATGAGTAGATGTAGAGAATAACTTAAATTAGATTTTGATTTCTATATTTTACTGAGTGGCGGCTATATAGTATATGTTACTGAAAGCTATAAAACTTACGTAAGATAATAATATTATTTAAAATCAAATATTTTTATAGCTATTAATCAAGTGGGGTTGGGTCTTTTTCATATATTTAATGGCGGTGTGGTGTAGGTATTTATATGCGTGGTTCTCTTCAGTATTGGCTCGAGAGAGAGAGTATCTTTCAATATTATGGAAGCAAATAACTTTCAGAATGTCTGGTATTCATTGAAAATAAATCTGAAAAATGTTTATTTGAAAGTCTAATGAACTTAGTTTGCAGCATTTGCTGCATAATCCGCTAGTGTAAATAGGATTCGAACTCAAAACTATGTTTTCTACAGAATGCAAACAAAATTACCGCAGACATGACCAATTATAATCACAGACTCCTGTAAGCATAATAATAATTATTGTAATACCTTTACTTCCACTGTGCTGGTTGCTTATAGGTGGTCCGAGCACTTCTGTTAAAGGACTGTTACTGATTTTCCTCGAAGTCATTTCATCTACCAGCTGGAAAGCGTTGTCTGCCGTCGAATCATTGTTTCGCTCTTCCTGGATTGTAGTTATCAAGTCTATCAATCCCAAGTGCGCTCCTGTAAAACAAAATAAATTAATGATGAAGGATGAGTGGAACAGAGAAAAATTCTCTCCAGCACCGGGATTTGAACCCGGATTTTCAGCTCTACGTGCTGACTCTCTATTTTCTAAGCCATACCGGATTCCCACCCCGATGTCGAATCGAATCCTCTCAGTTTAAGTTCCACCTCTTGGATTCCTTCTAGCGGCCTACCCTCATGCACTGCGTCACAGATGTATGACAGTGGCACAATGTCCACACATGTGAAGAGGTGCACTCGTTATGAGTGACTAAGTGGCCGGGATCCGACGGAATAAGCGCCGTCTTAAATCACTAAGTGATTATTTTTCGCATATCATATATTATTACGATGTACCGAAGTACGTATGATATTTCCGTGCATAAATTCTGCTTCATCATGTGATGAAGGATGAGTGGAACGGAGAAAAATAATTTTCCTTATGCTAGGTGAAGAATACAAATATTTTCACTTGGTAAAAAAGAAAGAGAATTCAATATCCAATACAATGGCCAACACCTTCCTAGGACTTATGAATCCAAATATCTTGGAGTTATTTTCGATAGTAAGTTAATATGGAGCAACCATTTGAAATACATTTCTGAAAAAGCTCGTAAAAGATTCTCCCTTCTGAAAAGACTAGCAGGAAAGAAATGGGGATGCTCTAGGAATACTTTGAACACTACATACAAAATGTTTATACAGCCAGTGCTGACATACTGCGGAGAAATTTTAATTACTTCACCTTTCATAAACGACATAGAATATGTTCAAAACCAAGCTCTCAGACTCATTACTGGTGGAATCAAAACAATGCCAATAGATTCTATGAGATTCCTCACTAATATTAACAGCATCAAAATGACAATAGAAGAAAAAGCACTGATTCAATATGAAAAACTTATTAGATTACCAGGAAACAATTGGCATTCATACAGTCCTCTCTGTAGATTGAAAACTCAAAAAACTTTCATATCCATTGTTCAAGAATTAAAACAGAAAATCAATATCCCGAATTTAAAAGAAAACCTACAAATTAAACCAAACACTTTAACTCTATTAAATATGGAATATAGGTAATCTAAATTTAACAGAAGAAATACTGAAATCAGAAGTAAACACTGAAATACTAAAACAATTGTCTTTAGAGACAATTAATATTAGATACCCTCCACAAAACTGGCTTCATTTATACACTGACGGATCCTTGATCTCCAGAGAACAAGGTGCCGGTGCAGGTGTTGCGTGCTGTCTCTTCTCACTTTATAGATCTCTTGGATATGGAACAAGTTTTGATGGAGAAATCACTGCAATAAGTGAAAGTCTCAGGAATCTTCTATGCCACATCAATAAATTTAAAAATGCAGTTATATTGTCAGACTCCAAAGGAGCTATTCTATCAATCATCTCTAAACACACGCCTTCATCTCAAACAGCAGAAATAACTAAAATGCTCTCTCAATTAATATCACTCAATAAAAGAATTGTATTCCAATGTATACCATCCCATTGTGGAATCCTGGGAAACGAGAATGCGGATGCTTTAGCAAAGAAGGGCAGCACTGCTACTTACAGACCTGTTACTAAATCTATGTAAAAGATTTATTAAATCTACATACTTAGACTTCAACAAACAAAATTTGATAACACAATCCCATGGGAAAAAATGGAACTCTCTGCATCAAAATCCACAGTTAATTCCCGATTTACCACGAAAATCGTCTGTAGCTGCATTTAGATTGGCAACAGGCCATGATTGTTTGGCCAAACATCTGCATAGAATTGGAATATATCAGTCTCCTAATTGCCCATTGTGCAACTCAAACCAAGAAATGGATTCGGAACACCTCAAAATCTGTGCTTCAGTGGCTGGTCATGATAATATCTTTGAAAAATATTGGAGTGCAAGAGGTCAAATGACTTTATTGTCAAACGCCTGGCATTAGAAAACAACAACAACAACAATGCGTGCAGTTCTGCGTTGTGTAACTTTCTCCATTCTCCTGTAACTTCATCCCTCTTAGCCCCAAATATTTTCCTAAGCACCTTATTCTCAAACACCCTTAACCTCTGTTCCTTTCTCGAAGTGAGAGTCAAAATTTCACAACCATACAGAACAACCGGTAATATAACTGTTTTATAAATTCTAACTTTCAGCTTTTTTGATAGCAGACTGTATGACGAAAACTTCTCAACAAAATAATAATAGGCATTTCCCATATTTATTCTGAGTTTAATTTCCTTTCGAGTGTCATTTCGTAAGAAACTGTTTTTTATGGTGATGGGTTATTAGCCCATCGCCTAACCACCATACTGGTGGTTCACCCTTATCGGCTGTCCGCGACTGCTTATTCAATATTAAAAAAATAAATGGGTAATGTAAATAAATTTAATAATATATGTAATTAAGGAAAATAGTTTCACTTACTTTTCTCCTGTTGGTTTTCAGTAGTGTGTGTCGCTATAGACAGCCCTGTTAGCAGGAGTAGCATCCTCAGTGTTTGAGGTTTGAACATGTTCGCGTCTTCTTCGGCAATGAATCCTTGCACGTGACAATCCTCTTGAAATTAGGGTTTCTAGTAAGCAATTTATAATTTCTTCTCCATCTTGTTGCTAAACGTCGGCTGAACACGGATAAAATAATGTGATTGCAGGTAAATGGAATTTTCTTCATACCTACAATTTATCGTAATTGACGGTACCCAAATGTGTCTAACTTGTTTCTGACAATGAGATGTTTTCTGAGAACAATTCTTACGGCCTCTTACGTCAAAGTTCTTGTTAATTATTAAAACCTGTGTTGACATCTTTGCTAAGTATTCTGTTTCAGCATCACCGGAAATAAATATTTGTGTTTATTTTGCGTCACTACTGAAATTATGGCTTGTAATAGGGTTTTCCTTAAGGGGTTAGGTACTACTAAGATTTATTTCAAATCATCCGTCCTCAAGTGAGGTTGACCACTGGGATCCGGAATTAACAAACATAAAAGATAAAGGGAAATGAAACGAGCAAAATAATGATTCGATTTGTACATTAAAACAAAAATGTACGTATATTATTTTAATGTACCGAAGTACATATGATATTTCCATGCAGATATTCTGCGTCATCATACGATGAAAGAGTAATGGAACGGTGTGGCTTAGTGGATAAACCATCAGCACGTAGAGCTAAAAACCCGGGTTCAAATCCCGGTGCCGGAGAGAATTTTTCTCCGTTCCATTACTCTTTCATCGTATGATGCAGAATATCTGCATGGAAATATCATATGTACTTCGGTACATTAAAATAATATATGATATGCGTAAATCACTTCGTGATTTAAGACGGCGCTTATTTCGTCGGATCCCGGCCAATTAGTCATAACGAGTGCACCTCAGCACATGTGTGGACTTCAGTCCTACGTTCATAGACATCTATGACGTAGTGCAGAGGGCGGCCACTAGAGGGAACCCAAGAGTTGGGACTTAAACTGAGACGATTCTGTCCGACACCGGGATGGGTATCCGGTGTGGCTTAGTGGATAAGGCATCAGCACGTAGAGTTGAAAACCCGGGTTCAAATTCCAGTGCCGGAGAGAATTTTTCTCCGTTCCATTACTCTTTCAACGTAAAAATTTACGTGGTACTGTAGATGATAGTGTAGAATTTGAAGAGAGGCCTTCAGAATTTCCATTACAATCTTCCCTCATAAAAGGGAATTTTAAAGGATTTAAGGATATTACATGTAAATTTTGGTAAACAACCCCTCGCTCCAAATAGTAAGCCTGTAACATCCCAGTTGTAAAGCGAAATGCCAGGAAATTTTTTTTGGAAATATTCAACATTTTTTCCCTCCATTACTGTATCTTGTACAATAATGAAAATTTGTATGTATAAAATACTATCCTTCTGGTATATGAAAAAAATATTTTTACAATTAAAAAACTATTTAGGCTATATTTTTGTTTTTCAAAATTCAAAATGATGCCAGTTTACTGTGCAGTGATGAAGCGTTTCCCTCATAACTCATAAACTTGTTAACTTTTTCATGTTCTCTCTCTTTTATTTTATTGCTGAAACTCATGTTTACAATATCATGCTCTTTCAACTACATTCCTTAATAAATACTTTTTTTTTTATTTTGTGTTAGAAGGAAATACTGATATTTTACCATTTTTCAAATTAATTTATTTTTTATCAGACAATCTATCAAAGGTAGAGAAGTAATCTTGCATCATATTCTAGATTTTATTTTATTATGTTATTTTACGACGCTTTATCAACATCTTCGGTTATTTAGCGTCTGAATAAGATGAAGGTGATAATGCCGGTGAAATGAGTCCGGGGTCCAGCACCGAAAGTTACTCAGCATTTGCTCGTATTGGGTTGAGGAAAAAACCCCGAAAAAAACCTCAACCCAGTAACTTGCCCCGACCGGGAATCGAACCCGATCCACCTGTTTCGCGGCTAGACGCGCTAACCGTTACTCCACAGTCGTGGACATCATATTCTAGATATGGCATGCATAAATAGACACAAAAAAATTCATCACAAAATGTTGGATAGTTTTTTAGTTATGTGGGAAACGTTTCATCACTGCACAGTGAACTAAATTCGGGGGGGGGGGGGGAAATGTGATATGAGCTAAAAGCTATTGTACAACATTTTCAGTAGAAATTGTTGTCGCAAAATATTCATTAATTTTATTAACCACATCAATAGAAAATTGTAAGTGTCAATATTGTTCTTGTATTGTGTGTATTATTAAAAAAAATGAATCACAAAGTAATATGAATTGTCCATCTATGCTATGCTATAAAAGGGTGTGTGTAAATTACAAATTTACCTGTTTATGAAATATTTGTTTGTACAGTATGATTATGTCTGTATACTGCACATTACTTTAGTATGTATAATAATATTTGTTGACTTATGGACGCTATATGTATTATTTCAAGCCAAATTCTACGTTATTGTTATTCAATTAAGTTTTGTATTTACAGATATAATTTTTTTGTGCGAGATCGTGCGTATTTGCTTGTTTTCCGCACAGAACCAATACGCGGTAAGTGTCAAATACCACATTCAGTATTCCCAACGTAACACACATAACAATTTCCCTCTTCTTACCGCTTAAGCGCGACATTCATTTTACTGCTTTAGGCTTTTATCATATTATTTTTAGAGACGTTTAACATAGTAATAATTATAAATTGGAAACTTACCACTGCAATTTCACCTAAATTGCAATGTTAATTATTGTTTTTAAATATTTGCAAAAATTAAGTAAAGTCTACTACTCCACGAAACTTATTGCATTCCTGATACAAGTAACATTAAGGAAGCCGTGAAAAAATCAACGAGATTCCAGATGCCGATGTTATTACTGCAATATGTTATATAAATAATATTGTTAAAATATTAAAATGAAAAATAAATCATTACATAACCTTACCGTTTGTTTTAAGTTCGCATTTATAGACTGAGGGGGAAAAAAGACAGACGTATATCACGGCCTGCTGGAGTATAGTAAACACAGAAAATATTTTATAGCAACAATGTTGAAGAAAGATATTTTTGTGTTCCGAAGTTTCCGTCATTAAACAGAAATCAACATGGAGATTTCATTGCAACTAATTAGAAATTCGTCTTTCAGGTATGTAATAAATGATCTTCGCACAAAATAATGTACGATACACGAGCGGTATGTTTGTTTTCATGTTCTCGGAAATTAAAAAAGCTCAACTACGTTTCGCTTTTTCAATCTTTTCCTCGACCATGAAAACGTAAACATACCGCTCTTGTAACGCATATTACTATTTCAATGTATTTTGTATAATTAGGCGCTTTCTTTTATGATTGATGTAGACTTCTCATGTGTTTGTGTTGCTAGTTGTAACTGTCGTAAAATTAAGTTTACATTTCTCTTATTCATAACATCGACAGAAAAAAAATTTAAAACATGTATTTATATTATATTATCTCAAGTTGATTGAAAAGTTTAACCCTAATATACTCATGTAAAATAGGGTTTTTATGTGGAAAATTAAAAAAATAAAGTAAATTGTAAAAATATTTTTTTCATATAGGAGAAGGACAGTGTTTTACACATATTACTTTTCATTATTGTACAAGATACAGTAATGGAGGAAAAAACTGTTGAATATTTCCAAAATTTTACTGCTGTAAGCTGTACCTAGCTCAGGTTTTAAAGTGTCAGAAGCAATTTTAACAAATTTAGGTGTTCGACAAGGGTGCAGTTTATCACGCACTCTGTTTAATTTATATATTGACAATCTAGTTTTGAAGTGGAAAGATGAAATACAGACTGCGATTAAAATAGAATCTAACACACCTTTAAATACTTTACTATACGCTGATGATCAAATAATTATCCAGGAAACAGAAGATAACCTACAAAGAGCAGTGTATAGATTAAGCCAAAACGCAATATTTTACAATCTAACTATATCTGCAAACAAAACAAAGATAATGGCTTTTAAAGGGAAAAATCCTGTTAGATCTAAGATAATAGTAAATGGAAACATTTTAGAACAAGTATCCCACTTCAATTATCTAGGATGTGATATTAGTTTTAATTATGAGAAAGATATTGAGAAGAAAGTTAATAGATTTCAGATGATATGTGGAACAATTGGAAGAACTTTAGGAAGAAAAGCGAGAAAAGAAACTCAAATGAAATTTTATAAAGTTATGGCTGTACCTACTCTTATATATGGCTCTGAATCATGGACAATAACAAAAAAAAAAGAATCACGTATACAATCAGCAGAGATGAAATTTATGAGATACGTAAGAAGATGCACTAAAGCCGATAAAATAAAAAATGAAACAATAAGATCAGATTTAAATATTTTCTCAGTACACGACATGGTAGAAGAAAATAAAACAAAATGGAAAGATCATGTTGACAGAATGGCAGAGAATAGGCTACCAAAGAAGATAATGAATTACCGCCCGATCGGGAAAAGGGATCTGGGTAGACCTCGCAAGAGGTGGCTGGACGATAGAGACCGGAACAGGTGATATCACCTAAACCTTGAAGGGAGAAGAAGAAGAAGAAGCTGTACCTAACCCTATAAGGGAAAGCATCTCTTTGGCAGGTCTCGTCACTTGACAGCAATTGCTAACTGTTTTACGATGTTCCATTGGTAGCACATCCTGTCACAAACTCCGTGAATCAATTATTCGACCCTGGAGAGAATAGAGTATTTATCTCATTTTCAAAGGAAACGGTTTTGTTGCTTGTTTTGTGTTTGTTCTGTGTTGTCTTAGGCCAGACCTGTGCACGCTTTGCCCGTACGAGCGTGCTCTTGCCCCGCTGGCAAGGTGCTTCCACAGTTTAGCTCTAGGATACAAGCTCGCCGCATCAGTGCCGTGGGTTAATTGTACTACTCCAAATTTGAATATAGGTGAGAAATGACTATTACATTTTCCCCAGATCCCTCTTCTTCAGGGAAAGGTTTCTTTTACGTCCTGTAAATCTGCGATACTGGACCTTCAACTTTACTTCCCTTCCGAAGGAAGCCATCCTATGGATTTACCTTAAAATATTGTAGTTTGTTTTCAAAACCATACATTGTAATAATGATGATGATAATAATAATAATAATAATAATAATAATAATAATAATAATAATAATAATAATAATAATAATAATAATTTATTATTAGAATATCAGAACATGCATTTGTAAATGTACATGAATTACAGTAGCGTATTAGAAAAATACACGACATAAATATACTAATTATATAGTATGAACTAGCCGTACCCGTGCGCTCCGCTGCACCCATTAGAAATAAATATAAAGTAATTACATAATTAAAATAGGACATTTTATCCAGGGAACATTCGTGTTTGATAGAAGGATAAATCGTTTATTATGTTACTTAATTTAAATTGTATTAAAAAATTAAAATGCGATCATTTTGATCCAGTCATAAAAATTATTTTAGGAAATACAGGAAACGAATGTCTATCAAGTTTTCTGTGCATAAGAAGCTATTTTAATCTTACCTGTCCTCGATTCACTCAGAAGTTACTGTAATAACATTATAACATTAGATGAATTCTCATTTTCCAATGGTGAATTAATAATTAATTATACAAATCGGTTAATTTAGCTTCCGATATTACTTCATACAAACACAGAAACATTCTCTGTAGGCTATGTTTAATAGCTTTCGATTGTTGCTGTCCAAGGCCCCTTATAGACGAAGTCATTTGTTTTTTATTTCATTGCACTGCCTTAGATGGCGTTGTTATTGTAATTTTGAAGCTCATTTATCTCATTAAATATCAGTCCCATCAAAATTTTGCATGGAATATAATTTATCGGAAATTATTTTTAAAGAAACTTTTGTTATGTAATATTTTTCATGAAAATTAATAATAAGGGAAATATTTCGATTAATTTAATTCAAGTCCCCTTATAATCCGCCTTTTAAATACAATATTTTGAATGCCATATAGCTTAAATTCTAAGTTACAACGAACTTAATTTATATTCCATATAATTTTCATATAAATCAGTTCAGCCATTATCACGTGAAAAGGTAACAAACATCCAGACAGACAGACAGACAGACATACAGACAAAAATGTCAAAAAAGCGATTTTCGGTTTCAGGGCGGTTAATTATATATGTTAGGACCAATTATTTTTGGAATATCGAAAATTACCAGAAAAATTTCGGCTACAGATTTATTATTAGTATAGATTCCAGAAATAAACTTGTCTTTTTTTAATTGGGTTATTTTACAACGCTTTATCAACTGCGATGTTTGTCAAGCGAATAATGAGATGAAGGCGATAATGCCAGCCAAATGAATCCAGAGTACAGCGCTGAAAGTTTCCCAGCATTTGCTATTAATGGATTGAGGGAAAAACTTGTCTTGAAATTATAAGATTAATAATAATGAAACAACCTTTAGATAACAATATGTTCCATTTAATATAATTCTAACTTCCATATGAGTAAAACGCATGCTCGAGGGACGGGTGAAATTGTGGATACAGTAGCTTAATATATTATTTCCAAGAAAAGAAGGTAATATTAGGCCTGTACTTAAAATGAAAATAACTGGAATATTGTATTTAGTACGAATTTAATATCAGTAAGAAGTCAGAATGAAAGTATCCTGTTTTATTTATTTATTTATTTATTTATTTATTTATTTATTTATTTATTTATTTATTTAATTTTATTTTAGTAGGTTATTTTACGACGCTTTATCAACATCTTAGGTTATTTAGTGTCTGAATGAGGTGAAGGTGATAATGCCGGTGAAATGAGTTCGGGGTTCAGCACCGAAATTTACCCAGCATTTGCTCATATTGGGTTGAGGGAAAACCCCGGAAAAACCTCAACTAAGTAACTTGCCCTGACCGGGAATCGAGCCTAGGCCACCTGGTTTCGCGGCCAGACGCGCTGACCGTTACTCCACAGGTGTGGACTTCCTGTTTTAAGAGAGTAAACTGAGAATAAAATTAATTAAAATTAATTATAATAAAATCATAAGAGAATTAAAATGTATCAGTATAAAATATGATAGTAATTTAAATAGCGTATTCTACATAATTTTTTAATTTTTAATTTGAATTTAAATGTTACATTTTGCAATTCATTTTTAATTTTCAGAGAAGTCTACATTGTATTCCAGATTTGAGGAACAGCATTACCGACAAAATCAAATATACATCATTAATCAACATCAAACAACCCAACGTGTAATACATTGGCATTTATAAAACCATATAAACTTGAAAATGTTCAAATAATTACGTGACACAAACCATGATACATACGTTTCTGAATGGTGGAAATATATATATTAATGTGAAACAGAAATAAAAATATAATACATGTAATTACTGTAATTTTGCAACTCTTCACATATATAATTTTTATCTTAGTTTTATATTTTATTATTTTTATCACTTTTAAATCATATCATTTTATTATCTCATATGTGAAGACTTACATTTATATATATATATATATATATATATATATATATATATATATATATAAATCAATATTTTTTGTAATTTATACGTGTATTTTAAGTAAGTGACAATCAAGGCAGTCATATAGAATGTCAATGTGTATCACAGCAATGTTGGTTTTAATATGTCTCATTTTGCATGCCACTAAATATGTTTTGTATTTGTAGATATTATGTAGAGAGCATTGATATTGCTGAAATGTACTTCGTATCTGATGATATTGGCGTAGATCAAACGAAAACGTTCATACGTCTTTTAAATATGTAATGTAAAGGTGTAGCACCTTAAACATATGCTGTGAAGCCAGTGACTGAAATAAATAATTTTAAAATAAAATAAAAATTAAATGTTACAGTTTTTTATATAGATTCTTCGAAATCGTGTCATTATAAATTTGTCATCCATAATTAAGACTATTTCTTGCCAGGAATTGTGACTCATTTTGTGTCTTAAAATATATATAATATATTAATCATCATCATCATCATCATCATCATCATCATCATCATCATCATCATCATCATCATCATCATCTTCATCATCATCTTCACTTCATGGTTTAGGCTTAGTGCTGTTCCGTCTTCACATTTTATTCAGTTGCACCTCTTCCTAGGACGTCCTACATGTCTTTTGCCTTTAGGTTGGTACTGTTGTATCAGTGTTGGAATTCTTTCGTTATCCATTCGAGACAGGTGTTCTTTCCACTTTTCTTTATAATCTTCAACTTTCGTTTATGTTGTATATATTTAATTCTTTACGGATATCCTCATTTCTTATCAGCTCCCTTCTTGTGCATCCCTTTACTCTGCGAAGAAACCTCATCTCTGCAGCCTGTAATTTACTTTTATCTCGTTCTTTAATTATCCATGATTCGCTTCCATATATGTCAACACGCGTACCGCTATAGTTTTATAGAACATTAGTTTTGTTTCTTTTCTAGTTTTATTTTTTTAGTGTTCTATTTATTGTTCCGCATATCCACTGGAATTTGCTTATTTTTTTGTCAATATCTCTATCTACATCATAAGTTATATTACAACCTAAATAATCAAAATGAGATACTTGTTCTGTGGGCTTATTATCAACTATTATTTATAATATATTAACAGGCTTAGAGACTTTAGACCCGATAGATGAAAACAGTGCGATTTCAAGTTGGATAGCTGGACTGTAGTGGGTGGGGGCAGCGATGGTAGCGACCTACCTGTCGTCCCATGTGCTTTATTTACTCAGTCATACTCATAAGGCAGAGAGAGGAGGTACTGTTCTGACAATAAAAACAGTCCCGTACACCTAGTTCACTTTATCAGAAGAGAGGACAGAAGATAGCTAGTAGTCTAGTTTTGATCTGTACATGTGGTTATCTATGTGATTAGTCTAAGAATATATGCGATATTCTGTGACATAAAAGACATGCTAGCAGGGAAGAAGTCTACGGACACTGCTGGGGTAGCGAAGATACATTTCAATGACTTAGTGCTTTTTTCGTTTTGCATTCATTACATCATCCACACCTGTGGAGTAACGGTTAGCGCGTCTGGCCGCGAAACCAGGTGGCCCGGGATCGATTCCCGGTCGGGGCAAGTTACTTGGTTGAGGTTTTTTCCGGGCTTTTCCCCTCAATCCAATATGAACAAATGCTGGATAACTTTCGGTGCTGGACCCAGGACTCATTTCAGAATGTGTGTTGTAGTAGGCTACATTGTAACAGTACCATGTATTGTACTTCATATGTTGTGTACAATTATTATGTATGTTGAGTAAGTATTGCACTTGTGCTTATGATAGAAGTAGAAAGGAAATGCATATTAATTAATTTTGAAAATTTCGCATGATAGGTTTTTTATTTTAATCTATGTAAAGATTAATTTTTTGGTCCTATAGGATTTTTCTCCTCTAACAATCATTTTATTTTAATGTTTGATAAATTAGTTGCCTTTTTTTGGAACGTCACTGTACAGTACCAGCAGACTGGACTGAACTTGGTTTCGTGTACACATGTCTCTTCTTCTGCCGACTCCAACACAATGATAAAGCTGCCTATAGTACGGACGTAGTAAACTTATTCTATCGGGTCCAAAATCTCGATGTCTGTATATTAATATAATATATTATTATTATTATTATTAATATTATTATTATTATTATTATTATTATTATTATTATTACATTTCTTATTGTAAGTGTTTTTTCATGGAATAAAGTTAATAATGTACATTTAAAATGTTTTTCCAATTGCATTTTGTTTTCGACAGCGCAATGACTTCCAGTTCTCCCAACTCTCCCAGCTTCAATGCTAGTACATACGAAACCTCCAACCAAACCTTGACAGATAGCGCAGTGAATAGTTCCGATAGATGGAAAAAGTAAACAAACCCTCCCCTGTTCTCCTCACCGCCACCCAATACTCTGCTATACCTGTATCTCTTCGACTGGGACCTGAACTTCGAAGTCTAATGATGACTCTTTTAAATCTATGAGTTATGGTCACTTACCTTAAAATAGTGTAGTTTGTTTTCAAAACCATACGAATAATTAATTATTAATTTTAAAAGTTCGTTTCTACTATGCTTTCTGTATGAATTTTTTTATACAATTATGCCACATTTACAATCTGTCTACAATAGACAATAAGTAAATATTATAAAAGAATATGACATGAGTGGAGATGTTATCCCATGACAACACTCCAAAAGAAAAATAACAATGTTTTAAATAGCTGTAGTAAAAATGAATGGAAGGTCAAGAGCATTGGTCCTTTTAAGTCTTCTTATTGTTTGACTATTATCCAGCAAATTTAATGCATGATGATTCGGATGTTGATTTAATCGGTGCAGGTATTTTTTGCTGAACTTAGAGATTTCTTCTTTTACAGTTGAAATGTTAAGATCATGATGAATGACATCATTACGTACATACCATGGTGCAGTGACAATGGAACGTAAAGTTTTGGACTGATACCTCTGCAGTATTTCAATGTTTGAGTTGCTAGCAGCTCCCCACAGTTGGATGCCGTATGTCCAGATTGGTTTTAGTATGACTTTATAAACAATAAGTTTATTTTCTAATGGCAGTTTTGATTTAGGTCCTAATAACCAATAGATTTTGGATGTTTTAAAATTTAATTCTTTACGTTTAGTTTCAATATGTTTACGCCATGTTAAGCGGCGATCTAAATGCATACCTAAATATTTAACATCGTCTGCTTCAGGAAGTTCTTTGTTGTACAGTGTTACAGGAGGACAGTTTTCAGTTCTGGTCCCGAAAGTAAACATGAACTGATTTGTTTTCACTCGCTTGTATTCTCCATTTAATTAGCCAGTCTTCTGTTTCTTTCAATTCATTCTGCAGGTTTTCAGATGCTGTTGATGGATCTTCATGTGAAGCAAGAATAGCAGTGTCATCAGCGAAAGTAGCCACCAATACCTCATTAGAAATTGGAAAATCAGCTGTATAAATTGTATATAGTATAGGGCCTAAGACTGAACCTTGAGGTACACCTGACTTTATATCATAGAATGAGGAGAAATGTTCTCCGAACTTTACTTGAAAAATTCTCGATGTTAAGTACGAGTGAAGTAATGAATAACAGGGTTGCGGAAGTATGACTTTCAGTTTGTAAAGTAGACCAAGATGCCAGACTTTACCGAAGGCTTGTTGAATATCTAAAAATACAGCAGAACAATATTTTTTTTGTTTCTATGGCATCTTCAATTTTATTGACGATTCTATGAATTTGTTCTATTGTAGAGTGTTCTCTTCGGAATCCGAATTGATGCTCAGGTATAACATTGCTGTCAGTAAGAATTGGAGACAATCTCTTTAAAAAGAGCTTTTCAAATAATTTAGATAGTATTGGTAACAAACTAATTGGACGATATGAAGTCACTTCATTTGGTGGTTTTCCTGGTTTTGGAATCAAGATAATTTGAGAAACTTTCCACTGTGCTGGATAATAAGAAGTTTTAAGAATTCCATTAAAAAAGAGTTGTAATAAACACAATTGCTTTTCTGGGGAGTTCCAAAAGAATTGTAGCAGTTAACAAGTCGTAGCCAGGGCACTTCTTTGGATGTAGTTCTGTTTCTATTGCTTTCTTGACATCGTTTGGAGAAAAACTCGGAATTGGTAAACACATCTGAAGTGGGACACTGAGAAATTTGTTAATTTCATTATCATTAGAATTTACTGTAGATGCTGGATTTGGAGTGAAAACATTTGCTAAATAACTTGCAAAAAGTTCAGCTTTCGCTAAGTAACTTCTGGCCCAATCACCATTGCTTTTTCTAATTGGAAGTATCGCTCTCTGAGGACGTTTCAGTGTCTTAGTTATTTTCAACAAGGAATAGTCATCTCAATTTGTGGAGCTTGTTTCCAAAAGGTACCAAATCCACAATTTTCGAAAAACAAGTTACAGATGGCAGCACATTCTTAGCTATCTCCAGAACGGAAACACTAGCCATTTCTCTCGAAAAAGTACCAAATCATGTCTCCAGAAGTCACTGAAAACAGTGTTTTACAGCAGAAAATACCACATCCATGCTGAGTTTGATGCCAAAACATACCAAATCTCTAGCGTGTTCCTATTGGTTCTCGACTTTGTGTCACTGATACGTCACGTGTCATGCAGAAATTTCATTGGCTATTATGATGACGTATTAGTTGTTTGGATTATTGTGACATTAACGAACTTCCATTTTACAATAATATTATAAATTCTGATTCTGTTGTTAGAACAGAGGATGAGGATAACATTGATGTTGATTATGATAATTAGAACAAACATAGCCTCCATTTTATGAAATTTAATTAAGAATGTTTAGTAATATGTAGCCTATTTAATTTTATAGTGCTAATGAATAATTCCTTTACATCCCCATTTATAATACTGAATTATTCCATGCCAATATCAAAGTCATGTTCAGGAGGCTAAGAAAAAAGATTCTTTGTTAGTATCCATGGGCTATTTTGACATTAATAAACTCCAATTTTACAGTAATATTATAAATGTTGAGTCTGTTGTTAGAACAGAGGATGAGGATAACATTGATGTCAATTATGATGATTAGAACAACAAATATAGTGTCGTAAAATAACCAAAAACAAAAACAACAAACATAGCCTAATTTTTTTAAAATGAAAAATGTTTAATTATGTATTCACTTTTACAGTGATAGTAAATAATTCCTGTACATCCTCATTCATAATTACTGAATTATTTCATGCCAATATGTACCTCATCCAATTGTGTTGCCAAAATGTACCAAATCCAAACTAAAATCATTAATAACTTCCGAAAAATGTGTGAAATATCTTAAATATATGCCTAAATATGATTGGCGACACATAAAGAATAATGACGTAAAGCCATAACAATATATAATATTTTTTACAGCCATGAGCAGTTTTTTTCATTTCCTGTAAAATTAGATCTGTTGGATTTGGTACCTTTTGGAAACGAGCTCCACATTTGTAGCACTAAGATTTACAAGATAATCGTTGAAGGTTTCATTATTTAATTTAAAAAGAAGTTGTTTTAATTCTTTGATACTTTTCTTTAGTTTGGTTTTGTCTTCAGGTCGTCTATGATTTTGCCAAATTTCTCGTAGTTTTCTTTTTTCTGAAATTTTCTTGTATGGAATTTGTTAAATGTCAGAAGCACTTGCAATCGAGCAATGTTAAAGGTTGAACTACACATAAATTAATTATACAAATTTATATTTGTTTCGTTGTTCTTTATTGCAAAAACACAATCATATTAACTCATTTGATTTAACATTTTATTGCACACACTTTGTATTGGAAGACATACATTGATCAAAATCAATGTTTAGAATTATAATAATCACATTTCAATGATGAAACTGTGTAATAAAACAGTTGTCGTGTTAAATTCCCATCATATAGCGCCGTCGTTGTCATAGTAACATTCTATTTCTTTCTCCTGGAAAAAAAAAGAGAATTATTGATATAAACATAGAGAAATGTATTCCTCTAAAGTCAGCCTCAAGCTTTAAGTTTCAATTATTTATTATTCGCATTCTGGATGTATTTCTTTCTTGAATGAGGAAAGTTCTACCACTTGCAGTAGGAAAAAGAGGACGGCAGAGAAGAAGTTGGAGATGAGATGGAAGATGCAATAAAGGCTAGGATATTAGAGGACATGATACGTTTAGATAGAATTAAATTAAACTGGAAACAGAGAAACGTCAACCGTAATACAATCTGTATACAAGTTTATAGGTTGAACCGTAAGTAACATCATTATTAATCAGGGGGTTATTCTTTGTTATATTTCAAACAAAAAAAAATTAATACAATTTTGCTCGTTTTTTCCCTTTTAGAGATAAAAATTGTTTTATATGAAACATTTCATAGCGTGTTTTGAAAAAGTCATTGATTTAATTCCGAATATGCTCAGTCAATTTAAGAGAGCAATGTATTATGATAGTAGATTATTGAAAGAATTTTAGTTTTGTCATTTAAATGTGCAGAAAATTGATCCGAACAAATGTAATTTTTTGTTCTGCAACGGAATTTTAAAATGTTACATTTGCTAACCTTATCTAACACTACCTAACCTTGTCGCTAATACAGGGACATCATTTTATTTTTACTAACATTTTTAATATTAACCTGTCTATACCTTTAGAGAACCGGAAACACCGCTTGCTCCCCCCTCCAAGACTGGAGTTCGATGATACTGGCGTAAAACACAAATCACTCTACTAGGTATAGGAAGGAAGAAAAGTAGTTCATCCATTTACGTAAACTAGGAAATATCTCGATTTTGAGTTTGATAATTTTTATTAGGTTTTTGTTTAATCAAAGTACAGTACTGTATTAAGAATAAGTGTTTTTACTCACGAAGTGAGTTATCCATGCGAACGTATTCATTATGCGGTGTATATTATACTGTCTACAGCACATTAGCGTACAATATAGAGAAAGAAGTTAAATTGAAAAATAATCATAATATGAATATTTAAACACAATTTTGAAAGTGGTAGCCGTTCATTTCGATACAGGCTTCAGTTCTTTTGTGCATATTATCGCACTATAGACTGTTGCATCTAATTCCAATTACCAGTTTCGTCCTTCGTACTAGTAACTCATGTTGAAATAATTCTATACCTACTCTACGTACTGTTAATTCAATCTTAACTTCTCCCCGACCCGAAAATATAAAATTACTCAGACATGCTATCTACTGTCCGTCCAAGTGGTTATGCCGCAGGATTGTAGAAAGGGAGGAAATCACGTGACAGTTAATTACTTAACGAGGCCCTTTTATTTAAGTTAAATTAAACAGCTGTATAATATTACGTAAAATTCATGTTTTCAGAAAAGAGCTAAGACAGCCCAGCTTTTACAGAGGGGCGAGCAGAAGTAGGTAGGGGAAATCGGGATGCGACGTAGGCAAACGGACAGTACCTGTGCGAAAATATGATTCAATATTGAAAGCTCTTTCGTCACTGGAAAACTCGAACATATTTCTGGAACGTACTATACTCAGTAACTCAGTACTGCTTACTATCTGCTGTCTTGGCTCTGTGTGGAGTTGGAGCTTCCTTAGTAGAAGGGGTGGGAGTGAAGTACATTCAAAAACTCAGGTACAATAAAAATTGAAGTAAAAATAAAATGATGTCCCTGTAGAAGGACTACTTCTCAGTAAGTTTGAGGACAAGGGAGGGGGAGAAAAAGAAACCAAATTTCTTTTGGAAAGGACAGCACAGGTAAACATCATGTCTATATACAGGGTGGAAGTGAAATAACCTTGCATATTGAAAGGGGCGATAGGGTTCACGTAAACGAATAGAAAACCTATATTACGTTTTGTGATTAAATGCATGGTTAATTAAAAAATTAAGTTTAAAGTTTCAACAGTCCGGCAACATCGTCGCTAACACATTCTACTCGTGATACAGATGTAAAAGGTCAACGAACTCGGTGTGTCCCGGTAGGTGAGCTGTTCTCTGCCTTGACGTTGCCACCAGTTCGAATCATGCAATGGTTTGAATTTAGAGGTTTTTAAAATTAAATTTACACGAAAAGCGTCACTATTGAAATACGCTAGAAGGATAATTTATTCTTTATTAGTTATCCTATCGATATGAACAAAAATCACGAACCTACTCGCAATAGTTACCGAATAAAAGGTTGTTAAACATTTGAAAAAAAAAAAACACATTTTTTTTTCTGAAAAAATTATGAACTTTTCACCAATATGATAGTATAGTTTTTTGTTATATACAACATGGGCTATTCGCTCTGAAAATCTGCAAGGCTATATCACTTCCACCCTGTAAGCTTATTGGCGACATTATATACTTGATTATGAATTGATCGTAACGGCACGGCTGAAAGCTTCCACACCTATTATCCAGTTTAGCATTCATAGCGATGCTGTTTGGGTACAGGCCCCCATATTCTGGCAGAAATTTCGTAAGAAAATTTATTTCTCATGAAAACTCGAACTCGCTCATTTCTTAACGTTAGTCCAAATCATGAGAACTTAGCTATGGCTCGAGACTGTGTTTCTGTAGTAATCTATAAACATAGAGATAATTAATATAGAATGCTTACCCATAACCATAGCTGGAACTCTGACTGGAGCTCGAACTAGAACTCTGGCTGTATGTGCGTCCACCCGACCCTCCACCCCCACAAGTACTACAACCAGAACCGCCAAGCGGTTGTGCTGAAACATAAAATATCGGGTATCCTCCTCCGCCACCTCCACCTCCACCGCAGCTGTTGCAATATCCTCTTCCTCCAGTTCTTTTCATTCGATGAATGCCGGCAGTCTTATCCGTTTTGCTTGTTGTTAGTATCCCACTTCTTAGAGACTTTCTGACGAGAGGAGCTGCAGAAACAGTAACGTGAAAACTTTTATTGTTACATGTCTACAAGTTGGGATATCTCCAGTAATTATACAGGGTGTTTAAAAAATATGGGGCATAATTTCAGGTATGTATTTCCCACATGTAGACAATCAAAATAGTTCATTACAACATGTGTCCGGAAATGCTTCATTTCCGAGTTATGGTCTTCACAACATTGAAATTCACCGGAACGTTTTTCTTTCCGCAGGTCGTTGTCATTACAGAAGATGTTCAAAATGTCCACCTCCTGCTTGAATACAGACCTCACATCGATGTCTCATTGACCTGCGAACACGATCCCAAACTCCAGGAGTATTGCGTATGTCCTCAGAACATGCCACATTTCGATTCCGAAGGGATTCCAAATCAGGCACCGGAGACGAATAAACCAATGATTTTAAATGGCCCCACAAGTAGAAATCGAGAGGGTTCAGATCAGGTGAGCGTGGAGGCCAAGCAATTGGGCCACCTCTACCTATCTATCGATCAGGAAACCTTCGATCCAAGTACCGGCGAGCCGTACGACTGAAGTGTGCAGGAGCGCCATCATGCAAGAAGTGAATGTGTTGACGATTGATCAGTGGAGTGTCTTCTAAAACATGAGGTAGTTTGTGTACGCCTGCCCCGTAAGTCTGTTTACAAGTACATGGGGTCCAACTAATCGATCACCAATGATACCGGCCCACATGTTGAGGGAGAACCGCACCTGGTGATGAGATGGAACAGTTGCACGTGGGTTTTCATACGCCCATACATGCTGATTGTGGAAATTTGTTATGCCATCTCGTGTGAACTGTGCTTCATCTGTAAATAATACTAAGGCAGGAAAGTTGGGATTTACACCACACTGCTGCAAGAACCACTGACAGAACCTAACTCGTGCAGGGTAATCTGCTGGTGACAGGGCCTGTACACGTTGCAAATGATAAGGATACAGCCTGTATAATTGGCTTTGTGTGTTTGTTTTGATACTTAATTCAAAGACCTTGCACATGGGAAACTATTTTAATTACTTGATTAGTCGGTTGATTTTAGGGTGGGTCCATAACGAACCAATAGATCGTTCTCTGGGACATTGTTATAATTGAACGGACTTTTAGATGCTAAAAATGGTTTAAAATAGTTATTTTTATATGTAGGTACAAACAATAGAAAATTATTTATAAGAAAATGAAAAAGTATTTTTATTCGATATTATGTAATAAAAATTATTTTATATGTAAAATGAAAACTATTACTCACCAATAATTATGACGAGACATCGATTGGAGGGAATACTTACTTTGTTGTTGCAGTGGCCAAAGAGAATTGCTAGGGATGTGATTTTGTGGTGATCATTTTACCTCTATTTCGATGCTTATTTTGTCACGATTTCGGTGAATATTTTATTCAAATATGAAACTTTGAGGAAATATTTCGTGAAAATATCAGTTAAGATATGAAATACGAAGTTAATATTACATATGTGAGTCATTCCGAAAGTAATGCCTCCTGTTTATTTACATGGAAACTACAACAGATACAGAGAGCATAATAACAAAATTAAATAGAAATTTCATTTATATAGTTGCTTTATCATATTGTTACCACCATTTTTATGCACTTTTGTCAGCAATGAAGAAGAGTGTATATGCCGCACTCGTAACAATGTGAGCCTTCAGAAGCAAGGGAATGTCTTACAGTTGCTATGACAACATCCTTGTCTGGAAAATGTTGCCCAGATAGTCTATCTTTCATAGGCCAAAGAAATGGAAGTCTAAAGTCATTAAATCCGGACGATATGGTGGTTGTGCTAGGACAGTTCATCCAAATTTTGCAACGTGCTCGTTGGTCGTGAAACTGGTATGGGGTCTGGCCTTGTGTTGCAAGCGAAAGTTTGTGTTCTCTGGCGTGACGCTGGAAATTCGGGCTCTTAGTTTAGCCAGCGTCTTCAGAATTGACCATTTCTCCATGTTCAGGGACATACAAAAGATTGAACCCCGCTTATACCAAAAGACTGTCAGTTTCACCACCGTTGAAAGACACTACCCACCCTCTCTGTGCTCGCATTCTCTATCATCTCTGTACATCTTTAACAAGCCAATGTCAATGGGTGTAATTTATTCGACAGTGAGGAATTCAATAACACACCTCTGTTCCGTACGCACTTCTATGCCAGATGCCATTTTGGTAAATTCACTTTTTTTTTCTCTATGGGGGCGGAGGGGAACATTCCTGTGCACCGCCCCTGGGATGGGTTGCAAGCTCACCGACCCCACCTACGTCAAACTGACCTAACCGCTAACACCCTAACTACCGATTCGGTCATAATTTCAAGTCCGTGTACCATTCCACCCCAACAGCCCCACTTTCCCCCTCAAATGGTCTGAGGTGTAAGCCACCTCTCCCGTCTCCTTCACAGTCTGAGGTGTAAGCCACCTCTCCCGTCTCCTCCACGGTCTGAGGTGTAGGCCCCCTCTCCCGTCGGTAAACTGCCTTACTGCCACTTTCTGTTGCACGAAAATCAAACTAACAGGTCATTAGCGTGAAGGTTCAATTTTTACTACGCCACTAACATCTGGCTCAGGCATTATAGATGAACATAAAAACAAATAGGAGGCATTAATTTTGAAACGACCTTCGTACAACATGTAAACATTCAGTTACTAATTTCAGTTGTTACAAATTTCCTTATAATTTCTACATAAAATTACATCTCCAACATCTGTCGTCCTCTTTTTCTTACTGCAAGTGGTAGAACTTTCCTCATACAAGAAAATACTTGGGGCTAAGAGGGATGAAGTTACAGGAGAATGAAGAAAGTTACACAACGCAGAACTGCACGCATTGCTTTCTTCACCTAACATAATTAGGAACATTAAATCCAGAAGTTTGAGATGGGCAGGGCATGTAGCACGTATGGGCGAATCCAGAAATGCATATAAAGTGTTAGTTGGGAGGCCGGAAGGAAAAAGATCTTTGGGGAGGCCGAGACGTAGATGGAAGGATAATATTAAAATGGATTTGAAGGAGGTGGGATATGGAGATAGGGACTGGATTAATCTTGCTCAGGATAGGGACCAATGGCGGGCTTATGTGAGGGCGGCAATGAACCTGCGGGTTTCTTAAAAGCCATTTGTAAGTAAACATAGAGGTCATAACTCAAAATCATTAATGTGTGACTTACGCCCTTTTACCGTGCACCATAGGAACGTTCCTTTAATCTCAGCAACATATTTATGCAAACGAGAACTAACACTTGACTTGACTTTCGGCATAACCCTTCGCTTTCCGTCTCAGCTAATGAACACAACACAACTATAATGATAACGCTTAGACGAGTTTGTAACGTTGACGCCTGCTCCCCAAAAGAATTTAGATTAAACTAGCCGTACCGGCACCCGTGCGCTCCGCTGCACCCGTTAGAAATAAATATAAAGTAATTACATAAATAAATAGGACATTTGATCCAGGGAACATTCGTGTTTGATAGAAGGATAAATCGTTTAATATGTTACTTAATTTAAATTGGATCCAAATAATTAAAAAGCGATCATTTTGGTCCAGAGACACTCATTTGGTGCAATGACAATTCCTTTAACATGTTTCTTAATTTTTATTACATGCAACCATAGTTTAATGAAGATTGATATCATTTAGATTTAATGTGTATACTTTATTTTACTTGTTATAGGTTTCCATTCAATTATGCTTATAACTTAATTTTAACCCTTGTTTTCTACGTATTCAGTAAATGGCGCTTGGCCCACTATAGTTCTGAACCCTTCAAATAACGTAAATTATATTATATTATATTATATTATACTATATTATATTATATTATATCAGAAGTTACTGTAATAACATTATAACATTATGACCATCTAGAAAAAAAATACACTTTCCAATGGTGAAATAATAATTAATTATACAAATCGGTTAATTTAGCTTCCGATATTACTTCATACAAACACAGAAACATTCTCTGTAGGCTATCTTTCATAGTTTTCGATTGTTGCTGTCCAAGGCCCCTTATAGACGAAGTCATTTGTTTTTTAATTCATTACACGGCCTTAGATGACAATTATTTTAATTTTAAAACTCATTTATCTCATTAAATATCAGTCCTATCAAAATTTTTGAATGAATAAAACTAATCGCAAATTATTTTTAAAGAAACTTTTGTTATGTAATATTTTTCACAAAAATCAATAATAAGCGAGATATTTCGATTTATTTAATTCAGGTTCCCTTATAACCCCCCTTTTAAATAATGTATTTTGAATGCCATATAGCCTAAAATCTAAGTTACAACGAACTTAATTTTTATTCCAATTTTCATCGAAATCCGTTCAGCCATTATCGCGTGAAAAGGTAACAACCATACAGACAGACAGACATACAAACAAAAATTTCAAAGAAAGCGATTTTCGGTTTCAGGGTGGTTAATTATATATGTTAGGACCAATTATTTTTGGAAAATCGAAAATTACCAGAAAAATTTCGGCTACAGATTATTATTAGTATAGATTTTTGGAGGATATATACCTTGAATGTCTCTGTCTGCGCGAACGAGTATATCTGTCATCGTGTCCCCAGATGTGATCCTTCGAGGTGGAGATGATTCGGGCTTGAAATTGAGTTCCGACGTTATAAGCCGGGGCTCAGGAACACCAACTACAGGTTCTGCAACACCGATGTGGTCGCTTCTTGCTGTAATCAAGACAACATACAGACATACTAGTGGCTTGTGCAGCAAATGCTGCTGCAAACTAAGTCCGTTAGACGTTCAAATAACAATTTTTCAGATTTATTTTCAATGAAGAATACTTGTCTTTTTAATAGTTATTTGCTTCCATAATAATGAAACATACTCCCTCTCAATGGATTTTTTTTGGCCAAATACTTTTTCTTGAACCTATCCAACTGAAGTTTTTGCGTTTCAACGCGAAAACGCAAGTATCAATGTCAGGACGATAGCAGTAGCTATTTCAGGTCATTGTGGATTGTAGGCAAAAGTTAAAAAAATGTCAGGTTTGCTAAGCTTTCGAACAATAGCATTTTCGTATAGCTGCTGCATGTAGAACTTGAAATGTAGAGCGTAAAATCATTTTATCCTACTAAGAGATCTTGCTGAAATGATCTGGAGACTACAAAATTTTCTAGGCCTCTTATTTTATCAGTAAGTAATACCGTTTTCCTTAGGAACTGTAATTTTTGCGCTCTCTCGCGCCAATACTGAAGACAATGACACATATCAATATCTACACTACACCGCCATTAAGTATATGAAAAAGACCCAACCCCACTGGTTTAATAAGTATAAAAATATTTGACTTTTAATAACAATATTATTATCTTACTTAAGTTTTGTAGTTATATATAGCAGTCACTCAGTAAATTATAGAAATGAAGATCTAAATTATGATATTTTCTACATTTACTTACATTACCTCAAAACGTTTCACTTTCATGTCATCAATATAGCATCAATATTATGTACAATTAATGAAGAATACACGCATCATGATATTAACTATAATAATATTTAATTTCTAATGGTAATAATGTCATCAAACCACCTCAAGTTTCATAGATTTGAATATCCGATACACAGCTGTACTCAGAAAATTATACACTGCAGAATCAGTTTTTAATATCAAATTGAATTGAGCTCTAAATATGTCGGCAATCCTGCAGGTCATGGCCTTCGTGTAATAGCCTATTGTTTATTGTAGTGTGTGTTTTGTTCTGAAATTCAATCAAGTCGGCCGTGATTCAATAAAATTAGTTCTCAAAACTGACAACAGGTGGATTTTGGAAAATAGGAAAATTATGTAGGAAAATTGACATTTCACTGAAAACTACTACTTTTCCGAAAACTTTTGATGCCAGGCATGAAAATGAGGGGTCACTAATTAAAATCCGTTCAGCCGTTTTCCCGTAATTTCCATTACCAGTTCAAATTATATATATATATATATATATATATATATATATATATATATATATATATATATATATAGATGACTATCCACATTATTTGGCAGAATTTCTGAATTTCAAAGATTACTTAGAGGCAATGAGGCAGCGTTTCTGAAACTATGATCCGCGGATCACCTGTGGTCCTCGAGGCCTGCCCTTGTGGTCCTTCAAAAAAGACAGAAGAAAAAATAAAATTCAAACGAATTGCGTATCACACTATAGCTTAAATTCTCAGAGTTTGGAAATGACACATGGCAATCGAACTTTACTTTTTCTCCCAGTACTGACAATTTATGAAATTTATTACCCTACCCGTCTACCTACTTTCCACTCTACTCTCGCAACAAAAGAGGGAATTAAAGCACTATGAACGTGGTGTTTCTCGCCATCTTTTCCCTGCACATCTGGCGCCGCGCCTATAACCCAGCCAGGGACCACCCGAATTCATAACAAGTACCAAAGTATCGAACCTTAATTATATTTTAATATATGAGTATACTGGTATTAAAATATGCTACAAAAATTCTGCAGTGCTTGGGAACAGTGACATAGGTAAGTCAGTTTTCACAAACCTTTTTTGATAATTTATTGACAACTTACACTGGTTTATGTCGATTTGATATTTTTTTCTGTATGAATTATTGTAATGGGAGGAATACCTATGTATTTTTTTCCCAAGCGAACAGATGTTCCGTACGTTGTCAATAAATTATCAAAAAAGGTTTGTGGAAACTGACTTGTGTCACTTTTCCCGAGCGCTACAGAATTATAAATTTGCTTTCGAAGGGAACAAGAGTAAGGTGGTCCGCGGAACTGTAATGACTTTAAAAAGTGGTCCTCACTTCAAAAACGTTTGAGAAACGCTGCAATGAGGTATTAACGCAGTGCTGATGCGGCACTAATTAAATGAGAATAATAGGTACTCGTAGAATTGATATGCAAGGGAAAAACCTACTTCAAAGATATTTATCACGAAACGTTCCTAAGATATTCCAGATTCTAAGCCTATTGAGAATTTGTTTGTAGAAAGACATACGTTCCTAAGTACAAATTATTTTTATGTGTGATTACTATGGGAATATATAGAGGAAGTGTTACAAATGTGGAATACCATTTTGTTTTTTTTTTTTCATTTTGGAACCTAAATGTTTTGAATACTGAACGTAAAGTATCGTCCTGTTTATTGCTGAATGTCCCTGTGAATGGTATACCGAATTCAGAACTTCGTAAGATGTTATAGAATGTTTAAAAAAATCCTCAAAATCTAATATACTTCCGTCATAAAAATGGAGGTACAAATATGGAATACTATTAACAAGTTACAAGATTAACAAAATTGCAAAGTCAAAATGGCCTCTACTAAGAAAGGCACACAACAAGCATTCAGCATCTTCATTAGAAGGTGTTCTTACAACCGTAATACTGAATTCTGATGAATCGTCTCTCATGTCTTTCCCCGAACTTGTTCTATGGCTTCTTGCATTGACTTTTCATTCCACTGTTTTCTAAGTTTGTTGGAAGGTGAGATTTTCCCTCTTCCTGTATATGCCAACACTAGTAACGAAGCAGAAAACGAGGATATAAAGATGGAATACTAATAATACTAGTATTTCATATTTGTGACGCACTGATGTTGTAAGTCATAACCTCAAAACATATCATAATTTAAAAACGGAATCAATTGAACGTACATTGCCATAACGTAGATTATTTCTCTTTCAGATTATATCAGTAATATTTCTAACATTGAGGAATAACAATGTATATTCAAGAAAAGAATTTACCGCCAAAATTTTCACTTTCCTCGAAAACGCAATAATGATAAACGTTTCAACAGTTCAGCTTCTAACTTAAACTAACACATTTCCGCGAAAGAGAGTATCAGTACACTCTAGTATATACAGTCACGAAGCTTGAGTTGCGAGGGTGCTAGGAACAATAGACTGTGCCGGTGCTATTTCGCATTGTCTGTAATGAGGCGATATTAGCGATCCTAGTGGTGAGCAACGGTCTATGGATGCATATTTACTACGTATTGAGCTTCGTGACTGTATATACTAGACTGTGGTATCAGTGCGTTGTAATTTGGAAGGTTTCCGCTAGAATACAACACGTCTCAGGTCGTATATCACACTACTGAGCTGAACGGTTAATCGAAAAAATCGGGTAATTCGTACTATAGAAGACTTTCATAAATTAAGTGTTGCGTAATGCAGTTTTGTAATTTCCTCCTTGGTCATGTGTTTTAACACATTAGGTAGTGAATCAGAAGTTTTAAATAACTTATAATAACTCTGTTGGAAAGAGTGGGTGAAGAAAGAATAATGCTGAAACTGATCATGAAGAGAAAAAGGAATTGGTTGGGTCACTGACTGAGAAGAAATTGCCTACTAAAGGATTCACTGGAAGGAATGATGAACGGGAGAAGATTTTGAGACAGAAGAAGATATCAGATGATAGGCGGCATTAAGATATATGGATCATATGCGAAGACTAAGAGGAATGCAGAAAATAGGAAAGACTGGTGAATGCTGGGTTTGCAGTGACAGAACGCTATGAATGAATGAATGTCAATGACGGGTTTCTAAGGGTCAAGGAAACTTCCTATGATGGATTTCTGTGGAAAGATAGGTCAGTTCCTCTTTTCCAAAACCACGCAATTATATGCACTTCCCTTCGATACTTAGCACAACATGTATTCTTTTGGCACTTCTGGAAGACGTTTTGCAGAGAAATTAAACAGGTCACTCGAACAGTAGAACATAATGTGTAAGGGCAAAGGCTTGTAATATCACTCTCTATAAAAAAAAGTGCTAATGTATTGTGCAGTACTCAATATTTTTTCTGCGACAAAAAAAGGAGAGAATGACAGACGGATAATCCAACAATCGGTTAATAGGGTGACGGATAATCGGGGTTATACTGTATATATATAAAATTTCCAAGGATATACAATTTTAACAAGAAACGAAGAATTATGTTGGGGTTATGAGATTTTCACCGTTATTTTTAGAGGAGTCAACGTGAATGTTTTATATTGTTCATAGTCAAGCCTGTACTGTATACTTTCTCTATTATATTGAAGTGTATTATGCTTCATTTGTTTCCATCATCAAATAATCCTAATGTAGATTAAATTAAATTTACGCAAATCCGCGGTGTCAAATGATTTTTTTTTCTGGAATAAAACAAAAATATGTATACACAGCAAAACAAATTCCCGGAATTGTCACTGACAGTAAGTTACAAACAGCAAAAGAAAATAGAATGACCATTTATATAAAGATGCCATGAGCCTGAAGTCAGTAGCAAAAAGAAGAACAAAAATAATAAGAAAGAAAACAATTAAGTACAATTTGTCCTCCTGTTTTGTTTTGACGTCATAAATATTGGCTTTCATATTTGTCAACTATGTGACCAAAGAGTCTGTCAGAGAATGGAATTCTCTACCTCAGAAGATTAGGGGCTGCCAGACAATAACCACTTTCAAGAAAAGGCTAAACGATTTCTTACGGACGCAGTCAAATTAAAGTCATAATTGTGATCGAGTTTAATAATTTAATTTAATTTAGGTATGACTATCATTACTATTATTATTATTATTATTATTATATTATTATTATTATTATTATTTTATTGGTGTTGTGAAGATGAAAAGAGTTGTCATTGTATTATATTAATTATGTATTATATTGTCTTGTATTGTAGTAGTGTATTGCTTTGTATTGTATTGTATTAATTATATTATATTCATAGCATTGCAGTAATTTTCTATCATACTGGTTGAGTGGAAGAGAAGGCCGAATGGCCTTAACTCTGCCAGTCAAAATAAATCATTATTATTATTATTATTATTATTATTATTATTATTATTATTACATAATTATTTTATTGGTGTTGTGAAGATAAAAAGAATTGTCATTGTATTATATTAATTATGTCTTATATTATCTTGTATTGTAGTAGTGTATTGCTTTGTATTGTATTGTATTAATTATATTATATTCATAGCATTGTATTACTTTTCTATCATAATGGTTGAGTGGAAGAGAAGGCCGAATGGCCTTAACCGTGCCAGTTAAAATAAACCATTATTATTATTATTATTATTATTATTATTATTATTATTATTATTATTATTATTATCACTAGTGAAATTTTAACTTACTATTTTTGTACATGATCGTCACAGGAGACGGACAGAAGACAATATTAGAGAGAAAAAATAAAGATAGAGAAAAAGACGAAGATGAGAGAATTATAAAGGTGATAAAGATGAAAAGTAAAAGCAAAGTTAAGTAAAATTATTTAATTTTCTTAATTGGTTATATTATGACGCTTTATCGACTGATATGGTTATATAGCGTCGGAATGACATGAATGTGATAATGCCAGCGAAATGAATCCAGGGTACAGCGCTGAAAGTTACACAGCATTAATTCTTAATGGGTTGAGGGAAAACCTTGAAAAAAACTTCAACCAGATAACTTGTCCCAATCAGGATTTGAATCCGTGCCCGCTCGTTTTACGGTCAGGCATGATAGTCGTTACTTTACAGCCGTGGACTGAATAGACTTATGGTCTTACTAATAAAAACTCTATATACAGACGTTTAACTGTCTTATACTTATACAATGAGTAGCTCATTTATACGTCGTGTGTAAATTCCTTACTAATAATCACTACATACGTCGTGTACAACAGTATAACTGTTACACAGCTACGTCATAGTTTCGTCATTACTTCGTTACGAAAGGTAATAGAATATCTGAGGTTCTCTATTGCATCCGGTAGAGTGCTTTAGTGTGCCGTGTTAAATATCGATAGTACAACTGGCTCTAATCGATTACCACACTACATTTTGGTCAAAGAGTACAAACTACAGCAATATTATTCTAATAATTCTATGATCTTTGGTTTGTTCTTCTGTGGTTACAAGGTAACCATCATCATAAAATGACAGTCGATACGAACAGCTGTTAGATGGGCGGCCATTTTTTCTCTATATACAACTCTTAAACAAGGGGTTTCATGTATATAACTACTGCAAAGCAATTCCCATTGTATAGTTACAGCCTGTTTATACGTCCATAGCTTATTCACGGTTTATTAGTAATGTTTTCTGTCTCAACTCTGCATAAGTCTCGTATAAAAACTATACACTGTTTATTAGTAAGACTGTTAAATAGTAGAGCGAAATAATAATAATAATAATAATAATAATAATAATAATAATAATAATAATAATAATAATAATAATAATAATAATACTAATAATAATAATAATAATAATAATAATAATAATAATAATAATAATAATAATAATGAGAATAAAATAACAACGGTGATAAGAAAAGAAGAGACGAGTATTGTAGAAAAGAGAATGAAAACAGAGAATAGAAAATGAAGATGGGAAAATTATAAGGATGATAGAAATACGGAATGTCAAGGTTATGAAGAAGACGAAGAAGAAGAAAAGAAGAAGAGTATGATAATTGTGACAGTTAAGAAAATTCATGAGAAGATAATGTAGAATATACAGGGACAAATAAAATTATTAAGAAAATGTTGACTGTGAAGAATATGATTATTAAAATAAAAAATAAGCAAGAAGAATTTAGGAACTGGTCGTGTTGTTGTTGTTGATGGTGGTGCTGCTGCTTATGATGATTATGATGAATATGAAGATACTGATGACAACTTACTACAGTCTAGTATATACAGTCACGAAGCTTGAGTTTTGAGGGTACTAGGAACAATAGACTGTGCCGGTACTATTTCGCATTGTCTGTAATGGGGCGATATTAGCGATCCTAGTGGTTAGCAATTATCTATGGATACATATTTACTACGTATTGAGCTTCGTGACTGTATATACTGGACTGTGAGCTTACCTTCTGACTGGCCTACAATATAGTTTTGGATGACTAGGTACAGACTGCATATCACACAGAACAACTTCATAGTTGAAGTTGAGAGTTTTTCGCGCAAACTTCACTCGCTGTCTAGAATTTTCGCATCGCCATCAATATTTATATATGCCTGTAGCACTTCATTAAAAATTAACACGGTCTTTAAAATTGCAAAAAAACTAACCTGTGGAAAGATCCTGTAATGGACCGTAAATAACTATACACCGATTCTTAACTTCACTTGCATGCTACTTGCTAAACGCTTATTTCTAATTCGCCATAGAAATAAACCTCGTCCTTCACTGTACTCAGTGTTTGTACCTGTCAATCAGTCTGACCCCCTGATCGAAGCTCTGCAAAAGACGCTCATATTTATTTTGTGTTCCATCGGAAGATACTCTGTGTGTTTCCTTTTTCTGATAACTTTGTTATTCCAGGTGATATTCTTTTTTTAAGTTTATTTGTTCACGCTTTAACATCTCTAGTCAGATCGCTTGTTTAGGATGTGTGGGTATATCAGAAAGCCCTGGTTACTCTTGTGTGTGTGTGTTTCCAGTGCCTACCCACTTCACTTGCGTGATTCGGGTTCCGCACACTGCGGATAAATGACAGAACTGTGACCCATTTTCAAGTTGTACACCACTTCGGCGGTCCACGTTATGCATGATGTGTATCTGTGAAGAGTTATGTCGTGTATTAGGGTGAGTGTATGTTAAGTGTTCGTGTAAGTGTAGTGTAGGGAATGGGTGAGAATGATGATGGTCAGGAAGGGAGAAGGGGAAACCTGGTGCCGGCACGTAGCCTACTCCTGTCGAATAGCACCAAGGGGGCCGCCAGGCTTAACGTCCCCATCCGACGGACGAATTACTAACAACAGTGACATATGCCTTCTCTTCATATGCACTGCGGAGAGTTTTGGGATTTAACCCAGGCATATTTGGTGCACAATTTAGTGATCAGAAGTTGTGCACCGCCATCTCTCCTAGTCCCGAGGTAGAAATTTTACAAGAAAATTTCTGACCCCGCTGGGAATCGAACCCGGGCCGGCTAGTCTGGAGGCAAGCCTGGTTACTATTGTTGAGTTTGTTTCTGTTGTGTTTTGCAGATGGCTTGTGTCCATGTAACTGATTTTCGATTTTGATTAATGTTTATGATATTGATGAATCATGGTATGTACATTTGTGCGAGATCGTGCGTATTTGCTTGTTTTCCGCACAGAACAGTACGCGGTAAGTGTGAAATACCACATTCAGTATTCCCAACGTAACACACATAACAATTTCCCTCTTCTTACCGCTTAAGCGCGACATTCATTTTACTGCTTTAGGCTTTTAACATATTATTTTTAGAGACGTTTAACATAGTAATAATTATAAATTGGAAACTTACCACTGCAATTTCACCTAAATTGCAATGTTAATTATTGTTTTTAAATATTTGCAAAAATTAAGTAAAGTCTTCTACTCCACGAAACTTATTGCATTCCTGATACCAGTAACATTAAGGAAGCCGTGAAAAAAATCAACAAGATTCCAGATACGGATGTTATTACTGCAATATGTTATATAAATAATATTGTTAAATTATTAAAATGAAAAATAAATCATTACATAACCTTACCGTTTGTTTTAAGTTCGCATTTATATACTGGGGGAAAAAAAAAGACAGACGTATATCACGGTCTGCTGGAGTATAGTAAACAAAGAAAACATTTTATAGCAACAATGTTGAAGAAAGATATTTTGGTTTTCCGAAGTTGGCCGTCATTAAACAGAAACCAACATGGAGATTTCATTGCAACAAATTAGAAATTCGTCTTTCAGGTATGTAATAAACGATCTTCGCACAAAATAATGTACGATACACGAGCGGTATGTTTGTTTTCATGTTCTCGGAAACTAAAAAAGCTCAACTACGTTTCGCTTTTTCAATCTTTTCCTCGACCGTGAGAACGTCAACATACCGCTCTTGTAACGCATATTACTATTTCAATCCAGCATTTGCCTTTGTGACAGGGAAATCATGAAAAACCCCACTTAGGTTCGCCGGCAACAGGATTTGAACCTGGGACCTCCCGAATGCGAGTTCCAAAAGCTACCGTCTGAGCCAACTGTGATGTTCTTGTCCCAGGGTGAGACCACAACAAGGGAGATATAATGATTTAGTGTTAGTTTATATTCTTTAAGGGATGTATCGGTCTAGAAAAGAAATAAAGATAGAGAAGGAAAAGAGGAGAGTAGAAAAGAGAAAGAATGGAAGTAGGAGGGGGAAACGAAAAAAATTAGCAGAAAATAAAGAGAAGGTACAAAAATTGAAAGAAGAAAAGTAATGACAAGAAAGGAAAGAGAAAGGAAGACTGAAGGAGAAGAAGTATAAGAAGGAAGATGAGATAGGAGAAATAATAAAAACGAATAAGGAGAAAGAAGTGAAAAAAAAAATGTAGCCCTATGAATAATTACAAATAGCAGTGTGAGACAATTGTAAAAGAGAGAAGAAGACTTAGAGAAGAGGTTGAATGAGTGAAAGAAAGTAAAATAATGAGGAAGAAAGAGAAAAGATGGGGATGAAGATGATGAAGGAAAAGCAACAGAAGTATAAAAATGAATGTGAAGAATAGAAAGAAAAAAAAGAGAAAATGAAGATGAGTGAAAAAGGAATACGGTAACCAACTAACTGTAGAAGGAAGAGAAAAAAATGATCACAAGAAAGAAGATGAAAAGAAGGAAAAGAATGATTCGAAAACAGAATATGGAAGGAAAAAATAACTAACAGAAGGGAACAGTAGAAAAAATAAACGTGATAGAGGGAGGCAGAAGAATAAAAGAATAAGATTAAGAAGAAAAAGAAAAATAAAGAAAAAGAAGGCAGGAGACGGAAAAGGAAAGGAGAAGAGATAAAGGATGTGACAATGACCTTTAAAAGTAAACAGCCTTGTTTCTTTGTTCGACAAAATTGTCTTTGCTTTTCGTAACAAATTCGATAAATTACACGTTGTTTCTTGAATTATTGCATGTCTTCGCTTATTCAACAGCCTTGTAATAAGTTGGTGGGAGATTCCACAGTTCCACACAACGATTTCCATCCTAGTTAGCGAGTCCTGCATAGAAGTCTAGCGTGTGGTTGAAAAGTTGGTTATTGTTTATGTATTTTTGTGCGAGATCGTGCGTATTTGCTTGTTTTCCGCACAGAACCAATACGCGGTAAGTGTGAAATACCACATTCAGTATTCCCAACGTAACACACATAACAATTTCCCTCTTCTTACCGCTTAAGCGCGACATTCATTTTACTGCTTTAGGCTTTTAACATATTATTTTTAGAGACGTTTAACATAGTAATAATTATAAATTGGAAACTTACCACTGCAATTTCACCTAAATTGCAATGTTAATTATTGTTTTTAAATAATTTCAAAAATTAAGTAAAGTCTACAACTCCACGAAACTTATTGAATTCCTGATACAAGTAACATTAAGGAAGCCGTGAAAAAATCAACGAGATTCCAGATGCCGATGTTATTACTGCAATATGTTATATAAATAATATTGTTAAAATATTAAAATGAAAAATAAATCATTACATAACCTTACCGTTTGTTTTAAGTTCGCATTTATAGACTGGGGGGGGGGAAGACAGACGTGTATCACGGCCTGCTCGAGTATAGTAAACACAGAAAACATTTTACAGCAACAATGTTGAAGAAAGATATTTTGGTGTTCCGAAGTTGGCGTCATTAAACAGAAACCAACATGGAGATTTCATTGCAACAAATTAGAAATTCGTCTTTCAGGTATGTAATAAACGATCTTCGCACAAAATAATGTACGATACACGAGCGGTATGTTTGTTTTCATGTTCTCAGAAATTAAAAAAGCTCAACTACGTTTCGCTTTTTCAATCTTTTCCTCGACCATGAAAACGTCAACATACCGCTCTTGTAACGTATATTACTATTATCCAATATTTCATGTAACTTTTATCCATGGCGAAAACAACAAAATTATTCCCAATAAATTCTTGAATAGGTTTGAGTATCCACTTAGCCAGTGGTCGTCAGCACTCGCTGAAGTGGGTGAAGCGTAACGAGTGCAAAGTAATATGCTCCGTCGTGCGGAAGGGAAAGGTAGAAAACATACCCGCCAGCAGCGAGGGATGCACGCCAGTGCAATGTCTTATGCGCGGTTAAAAGCCCATTCACAATGAAAATTAAACATAACCGTAATATAAACACACAAGTTTGCGCCCAGGCTACCAAATGGGATCATTCACAATGATTCATATAAGCATTGACATAAACATTACCGTAAGACGTTAACATGAAAGTTTGCAAACTCCAAACTTTCATGCTTATGCTTACGTGATTTGCAAACAGAACACAATCGTGGAGCGCTGAAGTATACGACAGACTATGAGGAAATGGCGTCGTTGTTATGTTTCCATGGTTACCAAGTATGTTTGCGGTTATGATTATGTTCCCATCGTGAATGATGGTATGACTTCTTGATTTTACCCTAACGTTTATATTCTTAAGTTAACGCTTAGGTTATGTTTAATTTTCATTGTGAATGAGCCTTAAGAGACGCTAGCCCGAGGGTGCATTCTGCTGATGACCACTGCACTAAGCCTTATGACATTCTGACAAACCATGAGTAATATTAAGTGATACGAAGACATTTTTACTCAATCAGTTAGCAACTTCTTACCAAACATATCAATAGTTTTATCTCTGGCATACGGTAAGTTTTCTTTTTTTTGGCGGGGGTGAAGTCGTAGCATAGTACCTTCCAGTATTTCGGTCAGTGTTGTGATATGGACGAGCATTTCCTTCCGCGCATTCAAATTGGAATATCTGAATGGAAATCGGCATAATTACGTTTAGGCTATGCTCGACCATGCCGAAATGTAGTAATTATACACCTGGTAGTAGCCCTTTAATGCACCTCATTAAAGTACACCTATTCATTATAATTCAGTTGTTCCGCCAGTGACAAATCACCTTTGTACCGTTACAAACCCGCAAGTATCGATTATTATCGGATATGCAATCGAAAGACAATTAGCGAAAAGTCACGGAGGCTGGAAATCCAATACTGTCGCAGAAGGTTATGTTCTGTTACTATAATAATTAGCGTTAATTGTAAATAATATTCAAATAAATTCAATTTGTCATCTCGTTTTTCAATTCTAAATCAATTTCCAGGTTATATCAAGACTAATATTCTCTAGGTTATATCAAGGTCAATGATATTCGTGCCTCGGAAAAATCAATACTTTCGCGTCTGCGCACATCTCACAATTCAGGTCAGTTCCGTTCGTCACTTACGTAACATAACATGAAAACTTATGAATAATTTCAAGTTAGAAATATGGTCGAGCATAAAAAGTCGTATGAAACTTGCCTATAATGGTAATTAAGACGCTCGTATGAAAATTATGAAACTCGCTTGCGCTCGTTTCATAAACATACTCGCGTCTTAATTACTACCATTATAGGCTCGTTGCATAATGTACTATTTATTCATGACGAATTTAAATTATATGACGAATTGTCTCTGTGACCAATTTCTTATGACAAGTTGTCCCCAACCTGTATCTAAACTGATCTTTATTTTACTGACCTTAGCAACCTAAACAATGGCTTTATTCAGAGTAGTGAATTAAAAGTTTTTAATTCAAACGTGTATTAAAATTGTTAAACCACTTTCTCCTTGACAACCAAAACCATGTCAGGTCATGTCATGTCATGTTATGTCATATGTGATAGTATGCCGTACCATTTATGTCAATTAATCTGTAAAGTTAATAAAAGATATTAAATAAACAATTACAATAATTACAGATAGCAGGTTTAGGCCAAATCAACAAATATACTCATAGTGTGCTCGGAAGACACGTGTATTCTATTGTGTAACGCCTTTTCAAAACCTTCTTTCCTTCCAAGGCCAACCTTCATCCACTGTCAAGGTAACAATGATGCAATGGTTAATCCCAGTTTTATCTTAGTTATAAATGACAGCGTTTCAGACGATTAATGCAGTATCTAACCAAAACATATAGTTTCACAGTCATTATCTCTGACGGATACGATAGAAAAAATAACAAATTTAGCACTAAGTGACGTAATTTGTCGGTAAAAATTGTACCTGTGTCTAAAGGTCAAATGCCCATATAATTTGACATTATATTTGTTAGGCCGTATACGGCCGAATACCGGACGACCGACAGGAGAGCCGATCGATCGTCCACTGGAGCCGACGCTTCGGCCGTCAATTACCAGTTGTATGTCCTCGTGCTACATGCTTATACTTAATACATTCATACATACATACATAAAGCCACCGGCGTGAATCAGTCGGTTAAGGCGCTTGCCTGCCTGTCTGAAGTTGCGCTCGGGCGCGATTCGATCCTCACTTGGGCTGATTACCTGGTTGGGCTTATCCGAGGTTTTCTCCAACCGTAACTTGAATGCCAGGTAATCTATGGCGAATCCTCGGCTTATCTCGCCAAATACCATCCCGCTACCACCAATCTCATCGACGCTAAATAACCTCGTAGTTGATACAGCGTCATTAAATAACCAACTAAAAATTACATACATACGTACGTACGTACGTACGTACATACATACATACATACATGCATGCATACATGCATACAAATGGCTTTTAAGGAACGACGAAAATATAGGGTATATCCGATGCTTAGAGAAAGGTGTCGCCTGGGTAATTTTCATCATCTACGCCTACACAAAAAATTCTAGAGGATAATGCTATGTTTTTCGATTACTATCGGATGAATGTTGATACATTACAATAGCTATATTTTAAATGTAATTCGTCCATCAATCTCAAAATGGTCAAATTTCAGAGAAGTTGTACCACCTGAGAAACGTTTGCCAGTGATCTTAAGGTAAGTAGTACATGAATAATAATTTGTTAAACCTTAAAAATTTTATTTCACTTGTTTAACGAAAAAAAAAAAAAAAACACACACACACAAGAACTAATTAATTTTTCGGCGTTCATGGCGAAATTTATGGAAACAGTCATCACGTGTTGCTCTGTTCGCCCGACTGAGACCGGAAAATCCCATCTGAATTGGATCGAATCGGCATTCGGCCGCAAACGGCCGAATAGGACGAGTGTAATGGACGCGCGCCAATGCATTCTCTTGTTGTGGGATCATTCGGCCGTGTACGACCGTAAACGGCCGAGTTGTTATTCGGCCGAATTCGGTTCCAGTGGACGGCCAGCCTAAGGGGTACAGGAAATAGAGAGCCAGGGCTCTCGTACTTTACGTAGGCCTACCTCGGTACTCTCGGCTCCACAAGTAAAGAACCCTGGCCTCACACCACTTCTGCACAGATGACAGTGATTGACAGGCCAGTTAGGGGAAGCTGTTGCCACGTTTGCTCTTGGCTGGACTCTTTGAATGTATTTTCTTTTGCAACTGGTTGGATTCTTTCAAAAATGGAAAATTCACAACACAGCATTCTCGGCGATCTCCTGGCGGTATCTTTGTCCACAGTTTCACTAATTGGGGGAGCGTGTCAGTCAGATTTATGGCTTCCTGAACCCAACCCTGCAACGAAGGTTCTTTACTTATGAAACCAAGAGTACTGCAAGAAGTTCATGTGAATAGCACCACTCTGTACTCTTTTGATATAATATAATATAATATAATATAATATAATATAATATAATATAATATAATATAATATAATATAATATAATATAATATAATATAATATAATGGTGTAATTATTGTTTGTCTTATTTGAACTGTTGAAGCGAGGTGAGTCAGTGAAATTATGGTTTACAGTGGCAGTGAATAGTTTCGGTCAGTGATAATTTATAATGTCAATTAGATGTGATCTATAATGTCAGAGGCGGCCGGGTAGCTCAGTTGGTACAGCAGCTGGCTACGGACTCGAAGGTCCGGGGTTCGATCCCAGGTGGTAAAAGGATTTTTTCTCGTTGCCAAACTTTCAGAACGGCCCCGAGGTTCACTCAGTACCGGGTCTTTCCCGGAGGTAAAAGGCGGTCAGAGCGTGGTGCCGAGCACACCACCTCATTCTAGTGCCGAGGGCTCTACCTCCATGCCCCCCAAATGCCTTCATGGCATGTTACGGGGATACGTACCTATAGTGTCAGTGAAATGTGTCAGAGTGTCAATGGAGTGAGTGAGATGAGAATGGAGTCAAAGATTATGAGTACCAATCTGAAACTTATGTAGGGTATATTTGTTGGAAAATTAGGTTCACTTATTAATTATAATTAATTAGGTTATTTTATTTATTATTAATTATTGTGTATTTTGTAGTTATTGTGTATTAATTGTATTGTGTATTATTTTTATTGGGTGTAATTAAGTTATCACTGCCACCGGGTGTTTGCCCACTTGCAGTGTAAATAAGTACATATATGCACATAATATGCTCTACTCTGGTAACTTTCATTGTATGTTTATTTGTTTGCTTGTTTACTTGTTTGTCATTTGTCTTACTGTGTTATCTTTCATTGTCTATTTGTTCTTTTTTGTTTTGTATGCTTTGTCTAATGGCAGCCTCAGGTTTGAGGAAACACTGGTATATAAATAAATAAATAAATAAATAAATAAATAAATAAATAAATAAATAAATAAATGAATGAATGAATGAATGAATGAATGAATGAATGAATGAATGAATGAATGAATGAATGAATGAATGAATGAATGAATGAATGAATGAATGAATGAATGAATGAATGAATGAATGAATGAATGAATGAATGAATGAATGAATGAATGAATGAATGAATGAATGAATGAATGAATGAATGAATGAATGAATGAATGAATGAATGAATGAATGAATGAATGAATGAATAAATAATAAAAATAAATAATAAAAATAAATAAATAAATAAAATGCTATACTGATCTATACATTATCATGTCAGTAGATTTACTGGCATGTAAAAGAACTCCTGCGGGACAAAATTCCGGCACATCCGGCGACGCTGATATAACCTCTGCGGTTGCGAGCGTCGTTAAATAAAACATAACATTAACTTCTATGCATTATGGTACAGTGCAGTGTTGTATAGTACAGGGACATCATTTTATTTTTACTTCAATTTTTATTGTACCTGAATTTTTTAATGTACTTCATTCCCACCCCTTCTACTAATGAAGTTCCAACTCCACACAGAACCAAGACCGCAGATAGTAAGCAGTACTGAGTTACTGAGTATAGTACGTTCCAGAAATATGTTCGCGTTTTCCAGTGACGAAAGAGCTTTCAATACTGAATCATATTTTCGCACAGGTACTGTCCGTTTGCCTACGTCGCATCCCGATTTCTCCCACCTGCTTCTGCTCGCCCCTCTGTAAAAGCTGGGCTGTCTTAGCTCTTTTTTGAAAACATTAATTTCTGTTTGGAATTGGACCTTTACATAATATTATACAGCTGTTTAATTTAACTTAAATAAAAGGGCCTCGTTAAGTAATTAACTGTCACGTGATTTCCCCCCTTTCTACAATCCTGCGGCATAACCACTTGGATGGACAGTAGATAGCATGTCTGAGTAATTTTATATTTTCGGGTCAGGCAGAAGTGAAGATTGAATTTACAGTACGTAGAGTAGGTACAGAATTATTTCAACATGAGTTACTAGTACGAAGGACGAAACTGGCAATTGGAATTAGATGAAATAGTCTATAGTGCGATAATATGCACAAAAGAACTGAAGCCTGTATCGAAATGAACGGCCACCATTTTCAAAATTGTGTTTAAATATTCATATTATGATTATTTTTCAATTTAACTTCTTTCTCTATATTGTACGCTAATGTGCTGTAGACAGTAGCCTATAATATACACTGCATAATGAGTACGTTGGCATGGACAGCTCAGTTCGTGAGTAAAAACACTTATTCTTAATACAGTACTGTACTTTGATTAAACAAAAACCAAATGAAAATTATCAAACTCAAAATCGCGATATTTCCTAGTTTACGTAAATGGATGAACTACTTTTCTTCCTTCCTATACCTAGTAGAGTGATTTGTTTGTGTTTTACGCCAGTATCATCGAACTACAGTTGTGGAAGGGGATAGCAAACTGTGTTTCCGGTTCTCTAAAGGTATAGATAGGTTAATATTAAAAATGTTAGTAAAAATAAAATGATGTCCCTGTATAATACAATATAAAATCTTGTTATATTATATTATGCTATGGAGACTGTCCAGAGGCAAATTCCAACTTATATTAACTTATAAATCTAAGAGGATATTTTAACGGTAAATCTTCGTTTCACTTTATTGAGATCGTAATTCAGTTAATTATTGGAGATGTAACTGAACTATATTTCTTCATACATTGTTTTTTTTTTCACTGTTACTGCTTGAACGTAGAATTTACGACTGTAAAAAGAATTTATTTGAGATTGAGACTTTGTGAACTCATCCATTTCACCGCTGTAGGAGGTTAAATGGGATTTGTTGTTTGTAAGTCACTTCTCTGGTGATGGTAGAGGAAAGTAGCCTAATATGGGGTGGTGCTTAATATGGAATACATAAAAATCTCAGCTGTTTGGCGCTGATATCGTCTGGAAACTTAACAAACCACAAGGGCACAGGTAACAACACCTTTCAACTTTCGAACAAGTACTGTCACCATGAAGCACAAAATTACATGCCTGATTACTTACTTACTTACTTACAAATGGCTTTTAAGGAACCCGAAGGTTCATTGCCGCCCTCACATAAGCCCGCCAGCGGTCCCTATCCTGTGCAAGATTAATCCAGTCTCTATCATCATACCCCACCTCCCTCAAATCCATTTTAATATTATCCTCCCATCTACGTCTCGGCCTCCCTAAAGGTCTTTTTCCCTCCGGTCTCCCAACTAACACTCTATATGCATTTCTGGATTCGCCCATACGTGCTACATGCCCTGCCCATCTCAAACGTCTGGATTTAATGTTCCTAATTATGTCAGGTGAAGAATACAATGCGTGCAGTTCTGCGTTGTGGAACTTTCTCCATTCTCCTGTAACTTCATCCCGCTTAGCCCCAAATATTTTCCTTAGCACCTTATTCTCAAACACCCTGAACCTATGTTCCTCTCTCAGAGTGAGAGTCCAAGTTTCACAACCATACAGAAGAACCGGTAATATAACTGTTTTATAAATTCTAACTTTCTGATTTTTGGACAGCAGACTTGATGATAAGAGCTTCTCAACCGAATAATAACACGCATTTCCCATATTTATTCTGCGTTTAATTTCCTCCCGAGTATCATTTATATTTGTTACTGTTGCTCCAAGATATTTGAATTTTTCCACCTCTTCGAAGGATAAATCTCCAATTTTTATATTTCCATTTCGTACAATATTCTGGTCACGAGACATAATCATATACTTTGTCTTTTCGGGATTTACTTCCAAACCGATCGCTCTACTTGCTTCAAGTAAAATTTCCGTGTTTTCCCTAATCGTTTGTGTATTTTCTCCTAACATATTCACGTCATCCGCATAGACAACATGCCTGATTAGCACAATGAAATTTCACCTGGCTCTATTTCAGCTCACAACGTTTACTCAACTTGAATCCATCATATAAAAGATACACGTTATCATTTTGTGGAAATCGCTTATATGATTCTGTCCTATTCCTGTTGTACCATGTTTCGGATGGTGCTCTGCTATATCTCTCCCCCTCCTGTTTTGGACCTTTTCGATCCAAAATTTCTCTGGGTTCTTTCAATAGAACGACAACAAACGGAGTGAGACAAATGACCTACGGCTAAGAGCTCACTCCAGAGCCCAAACTCATCTTTCAAGGGCGCACGTTTGCGTACTTTTTAGAAAATTTTCCCATCTCTATTCTCATTTGATTGATTGATCACATCAAATAATTTTGCTTCTTGTGAAATTCAAGTAATGACTGAAAATGTTCACAAGAGAAGGACGAAGGATGTCAAAGGCCTGAAATGTGTGCTTATAATGATTATTGTGTATTTATGTTCATTTCAGCATTATTTGCATGCATATTTTGATTGTTCCTTTTGTCACTAGAGCAGTACAAGTAACATTTTCAGATAATTTTTAATAACACTTTTTTACTTATCAAACATACCTGTTACCTGTGGAGTAACGGTTAGTGCGTCTAGCCGCGAAACCAGGTGGCCCGGGTTCGATTCCCGGTCGGGGCAAGTTACCTGGTTGAGGTTTTTTTTCCGGGGTTTTCCCTCAACCCAATATGAGCAAATGCTGGGTAACTTTCGGTGTTGAACCCCGGACTCATTTCACCGGCATTATCACCTTCATCTCATTCAGACACTAAATAACCTAAGATGTTGATAAAGAGTCGTAAAATAACCTACTAAAAAAAACTTATGCCTACCTGTTTCAGGAATAGTTGTGTTTCTTCTGTTCAGAATGTCAGTAAATTAGGCCTACATCACATAGAAGATTACATTCTTATCAATGAAGAAGTGATAGGATGCCTAACCAAGAAAAATAAAGAATTGTAACGTTGAATGCTGTTTTGTTTCTTCAGCTTTAGAGTCATATGATTTGAATATGAGAAGGAAGGATTTTGTGAAAGAAATAATGGAAATAAGAGACTAATAATGATAAAAAGAAAATATTAACATGTGATAAGATTACTTTTTTTTAATTAACAAACAACCTTTTATTGTATCCGAAAAAGAAAGTTTATTACTTGAGATAAGACACTGTGGTGGTGTGGTTCAGAAATATTTTGAGGTGGGATACTCTCTTTTGTTGGTTATGTAATACGTTGACACAGGACTCTGTTTCACTCAATTACGAAATTTTTATTTTAATATCTTGATGACGAAATTTTTTAGTCAGGATGAGACAATTTTTTGGTTACGAAGTATGTGCCGATGGGACATTTTGGTTGGTTTGTTTTGATATTTGGTAAGATAAAGTATTTATAGCTGCTTGAATAACAAGTGTTTTTAGACAAAGTAGTCTCTTCTATGGTCATGAAGTTTTGAAGCAGAGCTAGGATTAGAAACGAAATACTCTTGGTGATACAGGGATTCTGATTGATCGTTTGCAAAATACACTGTGTCCACACTAAAAGTATACAGAAATAACAGCTTATATCGTAACTTGGGTAAGGTTTATTAAATAAATTTCTTCTCCATTGTATAGAGTAACTGAAAAAGTTTTTATTTACACTAGTACACTTCAACATGAGCACCATTTATAGCTCGACAGGTACCAAAACGATATTCAACCTCTCGTCAGGTGTTCACCATCATATCAGGTGTTACAAGCTCAACTGCTTGAATGATACGCTGTCTCAAATCAATCAAATTACGAACTTTTCTGCTGTACACAAAATTTTTAATAAATCTCCACGCGAAAAAATCCAAAGGAGTTAAATCCGGGGATCTAGGCGGCCAGGAAGTTGCCCCACCCGTACCAATCCAATTACTTGAGAAGGTTACATCCAAAAACGTTTTAACATTACGATGGAAGTGTGGTGGAGCACCATCCTGCTGAAATGTTAAACCTGTCGTAAATTGCGGAATAGCAAAGATCTCCAGCATATCAAGGTACGTGATTTACGTGGGCATTTAGCAATTGATTCACGCACCTGATCCACAGTCATTTCGGCCACATGTTTTTTAGAACGTTTCCCTGTCTTTGAAATCAAGCTTCCATTATCTCGTAGAGTTCTATCCCACTCGTAAATGGATTTGCGTGTAGGAGGATCCACATTCCATTCCCTTCGTATGCGCCGCTGAACACGCGTAACTGAATTCAATTCTGCAAACCAGAGCACGCATTGAACTTTTTGCTGTACCGTCTACATCTCTATTGACAAGGAACTAGACTGGTAAATGCAAATTTTCATTCATGCAACAATACGCTTGAAACGAAACATTTCACACAACAATGACCATAGAAAAGGTACGAAACGAAATCTTGGGAGAGTTTTTCTATTGATTGAGCTTTATCTTAAGGAATTATTATACGGTTGTGAAATTATAAGCTATTATTTCTGTATACTCTTACGGTCTTACTAATAAAAACTCAATATACAGACGTTTAACTGTCTTATATTTATACAATGAGTAGCTCGTTTATAAGTCGTCTGTAAATTCCTTACTAATAATCACTACATACGTCGTGTATAACAGTACAACTGTTACACAGCTACGTCATAGTTTCGTCATTACTTCATTACGAAAGGTAATAGAATATTTGAGGTTCTTTATTGCATCCGGTAGAGCGCTCTAGTGTACCGTGTGAAGTATCGATAGTACAACTGGCTCTGATCAATTACCATACTATTATTTGGTCAAAGAGTGCAAGCTATAACAATATTAGGCCTATTCTAATTATTCTATGCTCTTTGGTTTGTTCTTCTGAGATTACAAGGCAACCATCATCATAAAATGACAGTCGATACGAACAGCTGTTAGAGGGGCGGCCATTTTTTCTCTATATACAACGCTTGAACAAGGGGTTTCGTGTATATAACTACTGCATAGCAATTCCCATTGTATAGTTACAGGCTGTTTATACATGTATCGCTTATGCGTGGTTTATTAGTAACATTTTGTCTCAACGCTGCATAAGTCTCGTATAAAAACTATACACGGTTTATTAGTAAGACCGTTAGTGTGGGCATGGTTCATATTTACTTACAACTTTCTTGTTGCTTGGTTACCAAATTGTTAAACAGAAAATTTGATTTTTATTTTGTAACATTCAGAAAGGACTTTTTGTTCATTTGTGTACGTGCTATTTAAATTTTTAACATGCAACGTTGATAAATATTAGTAAGAGCTCACCATGTGGAACTATAACTGGTACTAGAACTCTCGGAATGGGAGTAAGCCCCTGAATGTCTCGATCCTTGTCCACATATGGAGCAAGTGTTCGTTTCTTGCACAGGAGCACAACCTCCACTTCCACAAGGATCGAGGTGTGTCTCGTAATTATACGACGGTTTTGGCTTAGGCGGCGGATTATATGATGGTGGAGGTTGGTAACCACATCCACCGTCTCCGCAAGGATTGTAAGATGGCGGTGGGGAAGGTGCTGGTTGATTACAGCCACCCCCTGCACAAGGATTATAAATTGGTTGTGGTTTTGGCTTAGGCTGCGGATTGTATGATGGTTGTGGTGGTGGTTGGTAACCACATCCACCGTCTCCACAAGGATTGTAAGATGGCGGTGGGGAAGGTGCTGGTTGATTACAGCCACCCCCTGCACAAGAATTATAAATTGGTTGTGGTTTTGGCTTAGGCTGCGGATTGTATGATGGTTGTGGTGGTGGTTGGTAACCACATCCACCGTCTCCACAAGGATTGTAAGATGGCGGTGGGGAAGGTGCTGGTTGATTACAGGCACCTCCTGCACAAGGATTATAAATTGGTTGTGGTTTTGGCTTAGGCTGCGGATTGTATGATGGTTGTGGTGGTGGTTGGTAACCACATCCACCGTCTCCACAAGGATTGTAAGATGGCGGTGGGGAAGGTGCTGGTTGATTACAGGCACCTCCTGCACAAGGATTATAAATTGGTTGTGGTTTTGGCTTAGGCTGCGGATTGTATGATGGTTGCGGTGGTGGTTGGTAACCACATCCACCGTCTCCACAAGGATTGTAAGATGGTGGGGAAGGTGCTGGTTGATTACAGCCACCCCCTGCACAAGGATTATAAATTGGTTGTGGTGCTGGCGGAGGATTATACGATGGTTTTGGCGGACTGTATGATGGTTGCGGTGGTTGTTGGTAACCACATCCACCTTCTCCACAAGGGTTGTATGTTGGTGGTGGTAGAGGTGGTGGTTGACCACACCCACCCCCTCCACACGGACTGTAAATTTTTATTGGTTGCGGTGGGGGTTGATTACTGCAGGCTCCAAAATCGCAAGGGTTTATCGAGGGTTGTGGCTGAGAGGGTGGGCTATACGATACTTGAGGTTGTTGGTAGCCACAACTACCCCCGCCACAAGTGCTGTATGAATACGAGGGTTGTGCTGGTACAGCAATAACAACCTGTGAAAAATAAAAATCACATTTCAGTTATAGATTTTGCAAGGTATACGAGTATAAATGTATCTTAGATGTATGTAAATCCCTTCCGATTCTTTGCGTCTTATTGGCTATTTGATGTTTTACGCAACCATTACAGCATAATATAGGCCTAATATATAGATTACATTATATTATAAGGATTTTCAAGAGTTTGCTCACTTAAAACAGTTATTTGGATCCTGTTTGCACTTTGTATCATGTTTGTAAAATGAAATCGACTTATCTCTGGAACCCGTATTACATTTATTCAATATATTTTTATGTTTAAACAATGTTAGAGTACGGAGAAGGAACACTGCTCATCTCACGTCAAACAAAATCTTGGAAAATTTAAAATAATTCCTAAACATAATTTTAATAAAATGTTCAGAAACACAGACAATAAACTAAATCAAATTGAAAAGATTAAGAAGTATTTCTACACTCACATTTCAATTGAGTATTCAAGATAACGTAAATAATATTGATGCTTATTTCACGCATAAAAAAAAACGAAGTTTTAAAACATTTAAAACGCTACAGGCGAAAAAAAATTGATATGCTTATTTTAGGTTAAACGAACGGAATTAAAAATATTATTTTTAAACTCTTCGATTTAATTTTAATTAAATATTCTGTGAACACAGGCAATAAGAAGTTTATTTTATGTTATACAAATCTATTCATGATTTAAAAATCTTCGTTTGTCATACTGCGAATATTTTCTTCAATCAATTAGAAATAGTTCCCTCCCACTTTAATTTTCAAAGTAGTAATCGGTAAACTTTCATACAAGAAATTAAATTTCCCGAGCAATCTTTAAAAGCAATTGTGTGTGTTATGTTCACATTTCTCATTGTCTCATCTATCCCTCACACATGCGAGCTGTTCAGGGTAACTGGGTCTACGTATATCTTCCTGTCTCCAGGCAATAGCCTTTACAGCGTTGTCAGAGTGCATTACTTACTTACTTACTTACAAATGGCTTTTAAGGAACCCGAAGGTTCATTGCCGCCCTCACATAAGCCCGCCAACGGTCCCTATCCTGTGCAAGATTAATCCAGTCTCTATCATCATACCCCACCTCCCTCAAATACATTTTAATATTATCCTCCCATCTACGTCTCGGCCTCCCTAAAGGTCTTTTTCCCTCCGGTCTCCCAACTAACACTCTATATGCATTTCTGGATTCGCCCATACGTGCTACATGCCCTGCCCATCTCAAACGTCTGGATTTAATGTTCCTAATTATGTCAGGTGAAGAATACAATGCGTGCAGTTCTGTGTTGTGTAACTTTCTCCATTCTCCTGTAACTTCATCCCGCTTAGCCCCAAATATTTTCCTAAGCACCTTATTCTCAAACACCCTGAACCTATGTTCCTCTCTCAGAGTGAGAGTCCAAGTTTCACAACCATACAGAAGAACCGGTAATATAACTGTTTTATAAATTCTAACTTTCAGATTTTTGGACAGCAAACTGGATGATAAGAGCTTCTCAACCGAATAATAACACGCATTTCCCATATTTATTCTGCGTTTAATTTCCTCCCGAGTGTCATTTATATTTGTTACTGTTGCTCCAAGATATTTGAATTTTTCCACCTCTTCGAAGGATAAATCTCCAATTTTTATATTTCCATTTCGTACAATATTCTGGTCACGAGACATAATCATATACTTTGTCTTTTCGGGATTTACTTCCAAACCGATCGCTCTACTTGCTTCAAGTAAAATTTCCGTGTTTTCCCTAATCGTTTGTGTATTTTCTCCTAACATATTCACGTCATCCGCATAGACAAGAAGCTGATGTAACCCGTTCAATTCCAAACCATGCCTGTTATCCTGAACTTTCCTAATGGCATATTCAAGCGCGAAGTTAAAAAGTAATGGTGATAGTGCATCTCCCTGCTTTAGCCCGCAGTGAATTGGAAAAGCATCAGATAGAAACTGACCTATACGGACTCTGCTGTATGTTTCACTGAGACACATTTTAATTAATCGAACTAGTTTCTTGGGAATACCAAATTCAATAAGAATATCATATAATACTTCCCTCTTAACCGAGTCATATGCCTTTTTGAAATCTATGAATAACTGATGTACTGTACCCTTATACTCCCATTTTTTCTCCATTATCTGTCGAATACAAAAAATCTGATCAATAGTCGATCTATTACGCCGAAAACCGCACTGATGATCCCCAATAATTTCATCTACGTACGGAGTTAATCTTCTCAAAAGAATATTGGACAAAATTTTGTACGACGTCAACAAAAGTGATATTCCTCGAAAGTTACCACAGTTGGTTTTGTCCCCCTTTTTAAAAATAGGTACAATTATGGACTCCTTCCATTGTTCTGGTACAATTTCCTTTTCCCAAATAGCAAGTACAAGTTTATAAATTTCGCTATATAATGCACTTGTTCCAATTCCTCATAGAAGCTATTCTTTATATGGTCGTCTTTCTCTTCTGTAGGGGCGTGAGCATTTATAACTATGATGTCGCACCATCTACCCTTAAGTACTAAATATGATAACCTGTCACTGATAAATTCGACCTTTTTTACTGCTGATTTTATTCTTTTATGAACAAAGAATCCTGTTCCTAATTGGTGATTATTGTTTTCTTCCCCATAATACAACAAGTAATCTCCTATTTATGATATGCCATTCCCATCTAACCTAACCTCTTGTACTCCTACGAAGTCTATTCTATATCTAGCTAGTTCTTTAGCTACTAATGTTACCCCTCCTGTTCTATAAAGACTAGTTACGTTCCAAGTGCCAAATCTCAAAACCTTATTCCTTTGCTGTGGTCGTGCCAGAGAATCAGTCCTATTCCGAGGCTTATTATAGGGATACGTAACAAGCTGTTTTTTACGGTGATGGGTTGTTAGCCCTTCGCCCAACCCCCAAGCTGGAGGACCACCCCTTATCGGCTGTCCACGACTGCTTATTCAATATATTCGCAGCTACCCTCCATATCTGGAGGCCGTCTCCTCTATCCGTAACCTGAGGACGCGCCATGCCGTGGTGATAGGGACCCACAATACATGGTGTCAGAGTGCATTACGTTTTAAAATTCATCTGTAAAACGAGAAGTTATACTTGTTCAGATAAAATTTATACACATTTAAAGGACAAAACTGAAACTCTTTCAATTGTTTAGGCCTATTATCATAATACGCTGCTCTCTTGAATTGACTGAGCATATTGGGAATTAATTTAATAGCTACTCAAAAATACTCCGTGAAATCTTTCATATAAACGATTTTTTCCTCGAAAAGGAAGCAAAACGAGCATAATTGTATTAAAACTGTTTAGTTTGAAATATCTCGAAGAATAACCGCCTGAAATTAATGACAGTACTTACGGTTTACCGTGTATTTCATTCTGGACCGTAGAGTTTTTTGTAAGAAGTTTTCTATTTAATGAATAACCCTGTACATAATATGTTAGAAATTTAATTTTTTCAGTCGTTGACTTTACTACATTATATATTTTGTTAGGTGTTAACCTTTACATAATAAATTGTGTGATGTATGAACGTTTTCGTTGACCATGTCAACATCATCAGATACACTCTGTCATTTTACAATATCAATACTCTCAATGTTATCTACACAAATTCACATACAATACATGTTTTCTGTCATATGAAGGTGAAACCTATTGAAAAATTATATGAATTAGTTTTATAATGTTGAATTGTGGATACCCCAACTGTCAACAATTAAAATATACTTATATTATTATGGGTATATTCTTTGCAAATCATCATATGTGAACGATAATATGAACGATGTAATGATATGAGGCTAAAAGTAAGATAAAATATAAAAATATAAAAATGATGAACTAACTCTATTTAATGCTTTACTATGCATGTGAGGATTTGCAAATTACAATATTTTGTTACAAGGTATTCACTTTTCTATATCATAGTATAAAATTCTGGCCTGTTATAACTGCCTATATTTTGTAGATCTTGGTGTTATTGTTTATGCCAATAAGTTGAGTTTGACCTGTTTATAGTTAATCAGATGATGGGCGTATGTTCTGTTGTTGTTCATGTTACACTGAAAAATAATCATAATAATTAATTTTTGTAAAATAAGAATTTTTTCGAGACATAAGGTCAACGCTATTTTGTTACTTTGCCTTATAATTGAAGTCGTTGGAATCGTTTTTATACTGTAGGCGTATAGGCAATCATTGTAATTACGTTATTTATAAAAACAGAAACCCTATTACCTATTGAATATCAGTGGTCATAATTAATGTGCATCTGTCATGAATAAACTGCTTCGCATATAATAGATATGAAAAAAATAAAACCTTGCAATAAGAAAAACGCAGACAGAGAAACAGCATGTCAAAAACATTTTATCCGTTTCATATGTGTAATGTCCAGGCTTCGAGATTTTGGGCCCGATACAATAAGTTTACTGTGCATGTACCGTTGCTCACACACGCGAGCTGAGCAGGGTAACTCGGTATAGCTGTCCCTCTCCAGGCATTAACCTTTATAGCGTTATCAGAGTCCATTATGTTTTAAAATTCCTTTGCAGAACGATAAGTTTCATTTGTTCAGATCAAATTTCTGCACATTTAAAAGACAAAACTAAAATTCTTTCAATCATTTAATATGACTATTACACTCTTACTACGTCATACTACTTTAGACCAATAAAACGGTACGAAAGGACGTATTTCAGCCAATCATGGCTGTTTATCGCACAATTTTATCGCGTCCCTAGCATTTGTTTAATTTTATCGCGTCCCTAGCATTTGTTTAATTTCATCGCGTCCCTAGCATTTGTTTCTTTGTTTGCCAACATTTGAAACTGCGCTGGTCTGGACGTCAAAAATATATATAAAATTACAAACCACTCCAGTCGATGCACAGCAGTTTCAAATATGGCATTCAAGAACAAGAATTAATAAAAATCACTGATCATACCTATGCATCTTCTGAAATCCGATTTACAAATAAATGAAGAGCAACATTCTGAAACCCTGAATAAGTTGAATACACCATGTAGGCCTAAATCAATGAGTTCTACTTCTATTAGTCCACACCTGTGGAGTAACGGTCAGCCCGTCTGGCCGCGAAACCAGGTGGCCCGGGTTCGAATCCCGGTCGGGGCAAGTTACCTGGTTGAGGTTTTTTCCGGGGTTTTCCCTCAACCCAATATGAGCAAATGCTGGGTAACTTTCGGTGTTGGACCCCGGACTCATTTCACCGGCATTATCACCTTCATTTCATTCAGACGCTAAATAACCTAGATGTTGATACAGCGTCGTAAAAGAACCCAATACTTCTATTACGCACACGTCCAATATAACATCAATTGAACCACCAGCCACATTCAAATTTGAAAATTGTACATTCAATAATTATTCCTTTTAAAATTATTCATTCGGAAATCCTGAATAAGTTGAATACACCATGTAGGCCTAAATCAACGAGTTCCACTTCTATTACGCACACGTCCAATATAACATCAATTGAACCACCAACCACATTCAAATTTGAAAATTGTACATTCAATAATTATTCCTTTTAAAATTATTCATGTTTATTTTTTATGTCATCGTCGTTAATTAAAACTTTTCTAACACTTGTGTATATTAGTTAGGTTATGTTATAGCTTCTGCTCTGAGAGAATAAAAAGTACTTCTGCTATATGATATTATGGATAGCCACGTATCAGAGATTGTTTAATATTAAGATTTATTGAATAGTAATCATTACAGTGTCTGTATAAAGACACTACTGCCATCTAGCATGCATGAAGCGTAATATTTGTAATGTTGAGATGGTACAATAATACATTTGAAGACAGTTGTATTTTCGTAAGTCAATTAATATTTTATTGTATTGGAGTACTTCGTTACTTCTAATCTTTATATACTTTCTTCTAATCGTGTAATAGTCAATTAAATCCCACTCGAGTTTTGATTTTGTCTAGATAAATCAAAACGTCTAGTGAGATTACTGTTGATAATACAGTGTTCTCTTAAATTGACTGAGCATATGGGGAATTAATTTAATAGCTTTCCCAAAACACGCCATGAAATCTTTCATATAAAAGATTTTTTCTCGAAAATGAAGCAAAAACGAACATAATTGTATTAAACTTGTTTGTTTGAAATATCTCAAAGAATTACCCTTTGAAATTAATGGCCTTACTTACGATTCACTCTTTATTTCGTTCTGAACCATAGAGTTTTTTGTAAGAAGTTTTGAATTTAATGCAAAGCCTGTACATAATAATTAATTTCTCCGACATAAGAATTTTTTGGAGACATAAGGTCAATACTGTTTTGTTTCTTTTCCTTATAATTGAAGTAATTGGAATCGTTTTTATACTGTATAGGTAATCCCGGGTTCGATACCTGGCCCCGGAACAATTTTTCCTCGAAATTATTCAAATCAACTCTACGGGGAGTTATACCTGAAAGCTTGATTTGCATAATCATCATAATGTTATTTAAAAAAATAGAAGCCCCATTACCTATTGAATATCAATGAACATATTTAATGTGCATCAGTCATGAATGAACTGTTTCGCATATCTATAAAAGGTAAAGGTATCCCCGTAACATGCCATGAAGACACTTGGGGGGCATGGAGGTAGAGCACCATGCTTTCCATGACCTCGGCACTAGAATGAGGTGGTGTGGTCGGCACCACGCTCTGACCGCCTTTTACCCCCGGGAAGGACCCGGTACTCAATTTTATAGAAGGCTGAGTGAACCTTGGGGCCGTTCTGAAAGTTTGGCAACGAGAAAAAATCCTGTCACCACCTGGGATCGAACCCCGGACCTTCCAGTCCGTAGCCAGCTGCTCTACCAACTGAGCTACCCGGCCGCCCGTTTCGCATATCTATACTAATAATAAATCTGTAGCCGAAATTTTTCTGGTAATTTTCGATTTTCTAAAAATAATTGGTCCTAACATATATAATTAACCACCCTGAAACCGAAAATAGCATTTTTGACATTTTTGTTTGTATATCTGTCTGTATGTTTGTTACCTTTTCACGCGATAATGGCTGAACCGATTTATATGAAAATTGGAATATAAATTAAGTTCGTTGTAACTTAGATTTTAGGCTATATGGCATTCAAAATACTTTATTTAAAAGGGGGGTTATAAGGGGGCCTGAATTAAATAAATCGAAATATCTCGCTTATTATTGATTTTTGTGAAAAATGTTACATAACAAAAGTTTCTTTAACAATGATTTCCGATAAGTTTTATTCTTTACAAAATCTTGATAGGACTGATATTTAATGAGATAAATGAGTTTTACAATTAAAATAACGCTATCTAAGACGGTGCAATGAATTAAGAACAAATGACTTCGTCTATAAGGGGGCTTGGACAACAACAATCGAAACAGGGGCCTTGGACATCAACAATCGAAAGCTATTAAACATAGCCTACAGATAATGTTTCTGTGTTTGTATGAAGTAATATCAGAAGCTAAATTAACCGATTTGTATAATTAATTATTATTTCACCATTGCAAAGTGTAGTTTCTCTAGATGGACATAATACTATAATGTTATTACAGTAACGTCTGAGTAAATCGAGGACAGGTAAGATTAAAATAGCTTCTTATGCACAGAAAATTTGATAGGCTATTTTGTACATTCGTTTTCTGTATTTCTTAAAATAATATTTATGTACACTCATTTTAATCTCAGAGAATTAACGAACAACGAGAGTGTATTGATTTAGTATGCAGTAATAGTACGTTAGCTTAGCAATCCATTATTTTATAATTCAGATTTTAACTATGCTCAATTGAATCGTGTTAAAATACATAAAATAGACTATATATGCAATAAATGCAATGCAAAAAAAAATGGGTAATGAGCGAAGCAGATTATCTTGCGCTGTTGTAAAAGTTATTCCCTGGATCAAACGTCCTATTTTAATTATGTAATTACTTTATATTTATTTCTAACAGGTGCAGCGGAGCGCACGGGTACGGCTAGTAATAAATATTTTAAAAAATATCTTGCAATAAGAGAATCGCAGACAGAGAAACAGCATGTCAAAAGTATTTCATCCGTTTCATATGTGCAATGTTGTGAATTCTTGTAAACATTTTGAACTTATTTATTTCTATTATCACAATAATGTTGTATTCACATTTACTACATTTTGCCAACTTACCGGTGCAGGTGCTCCGCAGACATCGCATGTCTGAATCGGAGGCGGACTGCCACCTCCACAGCTTCCACCCCCTCCACAGCCGCCTCCGCCTTTACTGATAGAGATAGTTGGTAGTCCTATAGAGAAATGAAATCCACCACCGCTACCGCCGCCGATACTGCCACCTCCACCGCCGCACAGCCCCAACAGACACTTGAGGCCCCTTTTCGTCCTATTTTTCTCCTCTGGCTCTTCACTGATTGTCTTAGTAACAGAGAAAAACTTAAATTCATTGCATTGTGACTGAAAACACAATTCCTGCTGCTTATGATTATATGTAATAATAACAGGGGCGAATGCTAGCCACGAAAGTTAGGCTTGCTCTTTTATTCATAGGGGAAGATGGGAGGATGTAATAATTCATAATTAATAAAAATAATCAGACCCACATAAATAATTTATTTTATAATTATGAAATCATTATGAGTCATGGATCATATTCGCTTATCAGATGTAGAAGTTCGATATAATATAACAAACATGGCCAACAAAACAGTTTATTTAGTTTTTTTCGACCCTGCCAACCAATGCACATTGTTGTATTGAGATGCACTGAACGAGCGCACATATTCTCTATAATGTCTGTCTTCTCTTGAATAGTCTTCGGGAAAATGGATTTAATAATAAGTTTCAATGTAAGTGCAAGTTTGAACCAATAAATTATTGAGATTTGCGATAAAATAATGAGTCTAGGAAATTGTATATTTAGTATGTAGTATGTTGTTCATAGATCTTTTGTTATATTAGTAAGTTTTGTACTGGTACTTGTGAACTATATCAATAAATCAATATCAATATCAATAAGTTTCAATGAGACACAATTTCGAACTCATTGCAATGTGGTACTTCAAATTAATGTTTAAGAATTAATAATACATGCAGCAGCTAACACATGCATTCCGCTCATACAATTACATTGCACTAGCAAATCACAGCGCATTCCGGCTGCCAATACTGGTCTGTGTAGCTCTCGGACCAGAGCTTCAAACAACACATAACAGAAGCATGTGCGCCTAGGACGGACTAAGGAGGAAGGCACTTGCGCGCGCATCATATTCTCGCTATTTCTACGTCTTTCCTGTAGCTCCAAGAAACGAGCAAGCGTTGCGATATTTGCTGTGTGCAACCTGCGGATGGTATTACGCCTATACAGTATTCCAAAACTCAAAATAAAGTTTAATGTACATAACGCCATTTTGAGAAATACACATTCCACGAAAATATTGGGCTTGCGCAGCAAGCATAGCATGCCCTGAGAAATCGCCCCTGAATAATAATAATAATAATAATAATAATAATAATAATAATAATAATAATAATAATAATAATAATAATAATAATGGCTTTATTTAACCTGGCAGAGTTAAGGCCGTAAGGCCTTCTCTTACACTCAACCAGGATTAAAACTTGCTCACACAGTTGAACATAAAACTGGATCGGAATTAAGTAATTATATACTGATATAATTTAGGTACATAATGAGATCAAAAGAGGTAGTTACATAAAATTTACCTCATAAAATAAAAATAAACATAGTGAAATACATATTAATGTTGTTAGAATCAAATACGAATCACATAAAAACAGAAGCCGATAATTCAATAAAGAAAATGTACACAGTAAAAATAAAAATAAACACATTAGTATACTTATTAGTATTAGATTACAATTAAGTAGGATTTACATAATTAAACCAGAAACCGACAATTGAATAAAATGTACACAAAAATAGATTAATAATAAAAAACAACAACACAGTGGGATACATATTGGCGTTAAGTGATAAATAAACACGATTTAGATAATAAAAATAAGAAACAAAAAATAATAATAAATACAGTGGAACACATTCCATTAAATATTTGCAACGCGTTAGGTCTGGCAACTCATCATAGGATATTTTTCTAATTTACATTTAAAGGAAATTAAAGTTCGGCAGCCCTTGACTTCAGGCGGCAGAGAATTCCAGTGACGAGAAGTAACAACAGTGAAAGATGAAGAATAAAGAGATGATGCGTGGAGTGGTATTTCTAGCGTGTTATCATATTGTGACCGAGTATTTAAGTTATGATACCGAGAAAGACTGTGGAATCGGACAGATAAGTAAGAGGGAGTAGAGGTGTGCGAAATTCGGTATAAGAGAGAAAGAGAATGTAACTTTCTCCTCTCATTTAACCTGAGCCACAATAATTTATCGAAAGAAGACTATCTTTATGCACCAACTCTAAATGAGATCCCATACAGACAGACGAAGACAAGGATATTAAAAAGTGTAAAAAAACGTTATGTTAGTGCGCTCCTTTTCCCTCCGGCCTCCCAACTAACACTCTGTATGCATTTCTGGATTCACCTATACGTGCTACATGCCCTGCATATCACAAACGTCTGGATTTAATGTTCTTAGTTATGTTAAGTGAAACAAACTACAGATTTATATGAAATGCTTGGCGTGCTATTCCAAAATTGCTCTATTCTGAGATATTAATCATAGGAGGTTTCTGAAATTCTATAAATTAGAAAGTCGAAGGATGAGTTAACACTTCAGTAGAACAAGAACTCTGCACTAATTTACCGAAATATGTTACTAGTTCTGTAGAATAAGAATCTTATCTGACTTATCACAAGTTACTTGTTCTGTAGAAAAAGAACTATGCTCTTATTTATCTAAAGATAAGTTAATTATTCTTTAGAAAATGAACCTGCTCTGATTTATCAAAAGACAAGTTATCAGTACTGGTTCTGTAGAATAAGAACCAGTATTCAAAGCGAGTTCTCAGGTATTTTGGAGTAGAAGGTGTGATGAAAGATTTGAACATGTATCCCGACCGTTTCCAGAATTTTTCTACAATGTCCCACCAATATTACCAGCCTATACCATATTACACCATCTCTTCACAAAATCTAATATTAAATTCAAAATCATCGGGAATTTTCTTTTACAGTCAGACGCCACGTGTTGCTTTAAAGGTCCACTCGTGACTCGAAAGAGGCGAAGCGCTGACTTCGAAGTGGCGCGCCCCCACCCCGTCCTCTCTGTGTGCATTGATACATTTGTTTACATGGGAGAGACTCGAAAAGCCATCATGCCTCCGCCCGATCTGACTTATCCCTGCTCTGACTTATCGAAAGATAAATTACCACTCGGTAATGAGTTTTGGAATAATATTCTGGGGAAATTCCACAGATAGTAACAATATATTTCTATTACAAAAAGAGTAATTAGAATAATAGTAGGTGCCAAATCTAGGGAATCATGTAGGACTATTTTAAAAAAACTACAAATAATGCCCATGGCTTGTCAGTATATCTTTTCATTAATAGTCTTCCTCGTATGTAATCGTGAAAACTTTGTAACTAATTCAACAGTTCATAGCATAAATACACGTCAAAAAATGACTTTCATACTCCATCGGCAAGTCTATCGTGCTATCAAAAAGGAGTGCGTTATATGGCAGTAAAAATTTTTAATAGCCTCCCTATCGATATAAAAAATGAAACTCAAAACATAACATTATTTAGGGCCAAATTAAAGAAGTACCTAATTTCTCACGCCTTCTATTCTGTAGGTGAATTCACGACATTCAATAACACTTCATGAAATTGATACTAAAACTTTGTGTTGTACTAGTAGACTATATTATAAATCTCGTCTGTATATATTTCATGTAGACTGTGACTATAAATTAAGATTTTATAATAGTATTAAGTTTTTTGACTTGTTCCATATTCTAGCTGTAAGCATGTATGAATACCATGGAATGTTAATAAATGCAATACGATACAATACCATTACTAGTTCTGTAGAAAAGGAAATTGCTCTGACATAAAAAATAACCAATGTTACGCTGCAATGAGGTACAGAGCAATCATCTGCCTTCCTACAAAACATCAGCATTATGTTCCTCAACAATCTCAATGCAGCGACTGAATGTATATATTGTAACTACATGTAGTCAAACTCAAAACCCAACACATGTACTTCACAACTTAGTAACCACACTATAAATATTTATAATTATAGCACAATGTATAACAGCAAGTTTTAATTGTCCTTAAAAGATTTTACCCATGGTATAACATTACGAAGATACGAGTAAATAGTGTCTACATCACTACTCTGGCAACCTCATACATTGTATCAAGTTTGTCCATTTTATCGTAATTACTTACAAATGGCTTTTCAGGAACCCGAAGGTTCATTGCCGCCCTCACATAAGCCCGCCATCGGTCCCTATCCTGTGCAAGATTAATCCAGTCTCTATCATCGTATCCCACCTCCCTCAAATCCATTTTAATATTATCCTCCCATCTACGTCTCGGCCTCCCTAAAGATCTTTTTCCCTCCGGTCTCCCAACTAACACTCTATATGCACTTCTGGATTCGCCCATACGTGCTACATGCCCTGCCCATCTCAAACGTCTGGATTTAATGTTCCTAATTATGTCAGGTGAAGAATACAATGCGTGCAGTTCTGTGTTGTGTAACTTTCTCCATTCTCCTGTAACTTCATCGCTCTTAGCCCCAAATATTCCATTTTACCCTAATGATTATTTTATTCAATGTTTAATTTTATGCAATTGTAGAGTAAATAATGTATGTCAAAGATTTGCCGTTCAGCCATAGCGCCAGAGATCTTTCTACTACTTTTGAGACATCGGTGAACTTCCTAGCAAAATACCCAACCCCGTGACATTCAGTGACAAAAGCGTATCACGGAATTAGGCAACTTTACCCTACACTGTACATAATTATGTTAATTGTGCTAACTCTCAACCAAACAATATTTTCGTACATGATTGTGTTTTCACCTAATTACCATATCTATAGAGCCCCTTGTGTTCATATAACTACTCATCTATTGTACACCACCTGGGGCCTGTTTCTCAAAAATACTATTTAGCAGTTCACCAGTTAGTAGTTACCAGAGTATATTTCACCAGCTCTAGTAGATTCTGTTTCTCAAACTATTTCACCAGTCTAGTAACTTGTGACAATTTTTTACTAGTCACATGATCTGTTTCACTAGTCAGCTGATAGAGTTCATTTGTTTATAGTCATTGATAGGTATTGTTATTTGAGGTTAGAAGGCTAAGTTTTTTGTGTTTCGGTTTTGATTTCTCTTTTCGGTTAAAATTCCATCGATTGAAAGCAAATTAACTATACTCAATATGATTAATGAATCAAAGGATATACTATTCGGTGCTTTTTCAAGCTCAATAAGAAAAATTATAAAGTAAACGAATGGATAAAAAATGTTGTAATGTGTGAGGCTGTGGAACTGATACCTCAGAACAAAGATTATGCATATGTTAAGGACACTTACTGGCCCAACATTAAGAAAGCAACTTCGATAAGTACCAATTCAAGTTCACAATATCATCGCAGTCTAGTGTATACAGTCACGAAGCTTGAGTTGTGAGGGTGCTATGAACAATAGACTGTGCCGGTACTATTTCGCATTGTATGTAATGAGGCGATATTAGCGATCCTAGTGGTTAGCAACTATCTATGGATGCATATTTACTACGTATTGAGCTTCGTGACTGTATATAATAGACTGTGGTATCATAATATAAACATATTATGTAGCTAGTGGGTCTACTGCCAACATGAATGCCACTTATAACTTGATGAAAAATTCGCTATTTTTTTTTCAGTTTTAAATTTGATCTATTCATAAATTAGTATCGTTTTATATTTAATTTGTAGGCTAAAGTTGACAATGCCAGAAGAACTGGCAGTGGAGGAGGAAAGTCAGCAAAAATTACTACAGTTGATGAATTGGTATTAGATTATTAGGACAATATTCTGCATGTGTTGCTGGTCTAGGACAGAAAGACCTGATGGCATTGGAAAATAATCAATATCCCAATTTGTAGAGCAATTTGTATTTGAAGCTTTGCTGATAATGCATGACTTCTAGTATATGTCTTGTTATGACAGGTTCCACTATATTCATCAACTCTCCAAGCTTTTCAAAATTCAAATTATGGTTTATTTAACGATGCTCGCAACTGCAGAGGTTATATCAGCGTCGCGGGTGTGCCGGAATTTTGTCCCGCAGGAGTTCTTTTAGATGCCAGTAAATATACTGACATAAGCCTGTCGCATTTAAACACACTTAAATGCCATCGACCTACGTCGGAATCGAACCCGCAATCTCGAGTATAGAAGGTCAGCGCTATACCAAGTACGCTACCAAGGCTGACTCCAAGCTTTTGAGCACTTTACCTAAACTGTTCATTATATTTAAATAAATGCTCCCGTAAGGGAATAATAATTGTTCTTTCTCGATATAGTTTTAGCTCTTTTCACAACAACTTTATCACTTCAATCGGAATCACATGTATTAAAAAATAAATGCAATATTTTATTTCGATTATCTGAGAAAGGTTGTCACTGGTAACTAATAATATAGAAATCACCAGTCTTTAGAGTCTTATAGGAATATTCCTGTTGAATACTAGTATAATCAACTAGATTAGCATTTTGAGAAACAGAATCACTTATGAACTGGTGAAATCGACCAATGTTACTAGTCTGTGAACTGGTAACTATTACTTTACCCTTGTAGTTTCTAGAAACACAGACTTGTAAAATAAACTAATATTACTACTGTACAGACTAGTATTAGTATTACTAGTCCATGAGTTTTGAGAAACAGGCCCCTGAAGATGACCTACTGAAAGGTTGAAAATATTTGTGGAGTACTGTTATGTTCTCATGAGCTGATAAGTTTTTAACCTTCACCTCATCTTAATAATGATAAGTTGTTGACTGATGTAACTATACAATAAATTCTTTTAAATAAAAAATAAGTTACTTTTTGTTCTCTTGAATAAGAACTCTGTTTTTGGCTTATCGAAATATAAGTTATTTGTTCTGTAGAATATGAAATCTTTTGTAACTTACTGAAAAACAAGTTACTTGTCCTTTAGAGTAGGCTAAGAACTCTGGAATTACTTATACAAAGAATGTTCGTTTAAAGTTTTGACGTACATTTCAGTTACACCCTGTATATAGGAAGCGAAGGAAAACCTCTTTAATCAGAAGGGAAAAACGACGTTGCGACAAAAGTAATCAAAGTTACACTGAAATGACTCAGACCTTTAATTTTCCTCTCTTGATGACTTCGAGCGGAATGCAGCTATTCTCTTCAAATACTATGTTTCAGCGTTGTATTGTTGTGGTTTTAGATAAACATATGCTTTTGCGGCTGCTGTAAACCGTAATGTTATTTTATTTGCTCAAACTTGTATCATTGGGGAAAGCCAAAACGAAATTCGTGAAAGTACCTGTTCATGTGTTTACATAAGATTGCAAACTGAAACTCCTGACGTAGTGTGCATGACAACCTGTGTGCAGTTGCGACACTATGTGGAGCCAAGCACTGTTTATCTTTCGCTAATTTGATGCCCTGTGCTATCCTTGATAGGAGCTAGGCATCGTGCTTACCGCACGTCACGGTAATCCCTTTGTATTTTTTTCATTGAAAAATCCATAGTGACACTTGGGGCGTACAAGGTCGCACTTGGGGTTCTTCTCAGAGTTCTCCTGTTTTTCCCCATAGGCTACTAGGCACCTACTTCATTCTGTCTCTATTTCTCCACTTTGTCATCATTCCATAGCATTCCCTGGTCACCTGGAAGGGGCTGGCCTAGGACGAGGGGGATTGCCTGCTCGAAAGGTGGGTACGCAGCTAGGGTTGCCAACCCTCCCGTATTTCCCGGGATCTCCTGTATTTGACACTAGTTTTCAATAATCTCCCGGCTCCCGTATTTTTCTTTTATTCGAGCATTTTCCTCCCTTATTTTTTCGTAATATAGAAGCTCTATTTCAAACATTTAATTTTTGCGTGAATGAAGATGATTTACGTAATGAATTGTGTTGCTCCAGAGATGCATTAAAATAGTACAGTCTACTGGATGTTCATTTCAAATTGTGTCATGACGTCACTGTTGTGAGTCAGCGATTTGAAGCGAGTTTCAACTTTTATGTCAGAGAAGTTGCCTATTAATCAAGGCGTTCTTCAATCTGAACTTGAGAACGTGTACTGTAAAACTTGAACGTTGTAGCAACAGATGGCGGTCTGTACGGTCTGTGTGCTACCATAACCTATTTCGAACTGTGTTTTGCGCGGGAAGTCGTACGCAGAGTATTTGTTATCATCGGTTGCGTACGGCAACATTCAACAACACGAATCGAATGCTCCGTGTCCATGTTGACCGTCGAAGTTAATGTCAACAAATACTGTACGTAAGTAATCGTCTTAACCCTCTCCCCATATCCCTACAGTAAGAAAAAAACTCACCTCAGTACGTGTTTCCAAACAGTTCACATTCCTGCCACTACCGGCGTTACCGTACGTATCGGTACATACTCTTCAGAATGAACGCCGTACTTGCAAGGAAACTTCTCTGGAACATAGGTAATACGCCTCTGCAGAAGTGTAGGAAGATTGAATTCTCTAGGCCCATCGACCAGCCATATGACGGCATACAGCGACGCACGACACACTTTGAACTGAACACGCAGTATATAGAAGGTGAATGCTTGGTAGAAATGGGTTTCAATGTTGACCAGATTAAAGTAAAAAATGATAACATTTGAAAAACTGATGAATTTTGTTCTAAGCTTACCAGGTAGGAAGGATGAAAATTGTAGTGTACTTTGTAAATTTGTAGTGTTTTTTGTAACGCAGTTTTACTCCTGATTGAGTGTTAGAGAAGGCCGTATGGCCTTAATTCTGCCAGGTTAAATAAACCATTATTATTATTATTATTACTTTACACATCCCTGATTAGAACGCTGTAATACCGAGTTCAACCTCTGCTTTCTATACGTATACGCAGACAGGTAGAATATTTGTGGAGGAATAGGCTAAATGAAGGGGTGTTGTACCGTATACAATGCCCGCGCGGGAACATAGTGCCCATCCTGCCTTAGACGCTAATACACATTAATAAGTAATTAAATTCAGGCGTATCGGTAGCGCAATCACTTTGTGTTCTGGAGAATCGAAGTTTTGTACGTAAATCAGCTATTCTTAGCAAAATTTTGATAGTTTTTCTCAGTCCCTCCAGTTATAGGACAGGTTTATATTTTAAAATAAGCTGGAGCCGATACATTTAAAATCCCTTTCAAGTTTATCTCATCTTCTAGCAGTTCCTGAATATATTTTGCAATTGAAAGCGCCATAAAGACAGTAAATAATAAATCATAACTCATTCCGTCACTGTCTTATCGCCGGATCAGACGTGCTCACCCGAGTGTTTCTGAGCGATCCGGGTTGTCAAATAATTGACCGCGGGATTCCTGCACGATGGATGCTGGGAAAACCAACATCCTGTTGGCATGATGGACTCAACGTGCTCCTTTGGTGACAGCTATCAGATTTCCTAGAATATGCCTTAGGACGTGGAGGATCCTCCCTCAGGTCTTTCACCTTCTTCCTCCCTCAACAAGAAAGTGAATTTGCCATTAAGCGAGAATACCTAAGTCCTCACAAAGTATTTTTTTAACCTATGGCCAGAGCAAATTCTTTAACGTTAAGCGAGAAATGTGAAATAGTAATAGAAGAAATGAATAATAAATTTAAAGTACGCATTTACTGTATATCGAAAGAAAATAATAAAAAACAACAAATTAAGACTGGAATAAAGTAGAAAGAATAAACAAAGAAGAAAGCGAAGGCAGCAGAAAAAAAGAAAAACAACAGAAGGGAAAAAAGGAATAAAACATAAAATGAGTGAAAAATTAAAGAAATAAAGGAAAAAGAAAATAAAATCCAGAGACCATAATGTAATTAAGAAAGAAAAAATGGAACATAGAGGGAATGGAAGGAAGATAAAAGATAATCAGTCAATTAATCCATTGCGAAATGTCCACTGCAAAAATGTTCATCTTCATTAATGTTCACTATCAAAAATGTCCTCAGATATCAAATGTCCAGTATAAAATATGTCCACAGTCAGTAAATGGTCATTATCTTAAATGTCCACTGCAAAAATGTTCATCTTCATTAATGTCCAGTATCAAAAATGTCCTCAGTTATCAAATGTCGAGTATAAAATATGTCCACAGTCATTAAATGGTCATTATCTTAAATGTCCACTGCAAAAATGTTCATCTTCATTAATGTTCAGTATCAAAAATGTCCTCAGTTATCAAATGTCGAATATAAAATATGTCCACAGTCATTAAATGGTCATTATTTTAAATGTTCACTGCAAAAATGTTCATCTTCATTAATGTTCACTGTCAAAAATGTCCTCAGTTATTAAATATCCAGTATAAAATATGTCCACAGTCATTAAATGGTCATTGTCTTAAATGTCCATTGCAAAAATGTTTATCTTCATTAATGTCCAGTATCAAAAATGTCCTCAGTTATCAAATGTCCAGTATAAAATATGTCCACAGTCATTAAATGGTCATTGTCTTAAATGTCCACTGCAAAAATCTTCATCTTCATTAATGTCCAGTATCAAACATGTCCTCAGTTATCAAATGTCCAGTATAATATATGTCCACAGTCATTAAATGGTCATTGTCTTAAATGTCAACTGCAAAAATGTTCATCTTCATTAATGTCCAGTATCAAACATGTCCTCAGTTATCAAGTGTCGAGTATAAAATATGTCTACAGTCAATAAATGGTCATTGTCTTAAATGTCCACTGCAAAAATGTTCATCTTCATTAATGTCCAGTATCAAACATGTCCTCAGTTATCAAATGTCGAGTATAAATATGTCCACAGTCATTAAATGGTCATTGTCTTAAATGTCCACTGCAAAAATGTTCATCTTTATTAATGTCCAGTATCAAACATGTCCTCAGTTATCAAATGTCGAGTATAAATATGTCCACAGTCATTAAATGGTCATTGTCTTAAATGTCCACTGCAAAAATGTTCATCTTCATTAATGTCCAGTATCAAACATGTCCTCAATTATCAAATGTCGAGTATAAAATATGTCCACAGTCATTAAATGGTCATTGTCTTAAATGTCCACTGCAAAAATGTTCATCTTCATTAATGTCCAGTATCAAACATGTCCTCAGTTATCAAATGTCCAGTATAAAATATGTCCACAGTCATTAAATGGTCATTGTCTTAAATGTCCACTGCAAAAATGTTCATCTTTATTAATGTCCAGTATCAAACATGTCCTCAGTTATTAAATGTCCAGTATAAAATATGTCCACAGTCATTAAATGGTCATTGTCTTAAATGTCCAATGCAAAAATGTTCATCTTCATTAATGTCCAGTACCAAACATGTCCTGAGTTATCAAATGTCGAGTATAAAATATGTCCACAGTCATTAAATGGTCATTGTCTTAAATGTCCACTGCAAAAATGTTCATCTTCATTAATGTTCAGTATCAAAAATGTCCTCAGTTATCAAATGTCGAATATAAAATATGTCCACAGTCATTAAATGGTCATTATTTTAAATGTTCACTGCAAAAATGTTCATCTTCATTAATGTTCACTGTCAAAAATGTCCTCAGTTATTAAATATCCAGTATAAAATATGCCCACAGTCATTAAATGGTCATTGTCTTAAATGTCCACTGCAAAAATGTTCATCTTCATTAATGTCCAGTATCAAACATGTCCTCAGTTATCAAATGTCCAGTATAATATATGTCCACAGTCATTAAATGGTCATTGTCTTAAATGTCAACTGCAAAAATGTTCATCTTCATTAATGTCCAGTATCAAACATGTCCTCAGTTTTCAAATTTCGAGTATAAAATATGTCCACAGTCATTAAATGGTCATTGTCTTAAATGTCCACTGCAAAAATGTTCATCTTCATTAATGTCCAGTATCAAACATGTCCTCAGTTATCAAATGTCGAGTATAAAATATGTCCACAATCATTAAATGGTCATTGTCTTAAATGTCCACTGCAAAAATGTTCATCTTCATTAATGTCCAGTATCAAACATGTCCTCAGTTATCAAATGTCGAGTATAAAATATGTCCACAGTCATTAAATGGTCATTGTCTTAAATGTCCACTGCAAAAATGTTCATCTTCATTAATGTCCAGTATCAAACATGTCCTCATTTATCAAATGTCGAGTATAAAATATGTCCACAGTCATTAAATGGTCATTGTCTTAAATGTCCACTGCAAAAATGTTCATCTTCATTAATGTCCAGTATCAAACATGTCCTCAGTTATCAAATGTCGAGTATAAATATGTCCACAGTCATTAAATGGTCATTGTCTTAAATGTCCACTGCAAAAATGTTCATCTTCATTAATGTCCAGTATCAAAAATTTCCTCAGTTATCAAATGTCCAGTATAAAATATGTCCACAGTTATTAAATGGTCATTGTCTTAAATGTCCACTGCAAAAATGTTCATCTTCATTAATGTCCAGTATCAAACATGTCCTCAGTTATCAAATGTCGAGTATAAAATATGTCCACAGTCATTAAATGGTCATTGTCTTAAATGTCCACTGCAAAAATGTTCATCTTCATTAATGTCCAGTATCAAACATGTCCTCAGTTATCAAATGTCGAGTATAAAATATGTCCACAGTCAATAAATGGTCATTGTCTTAAATGTCCACTGCAAAAATGTTCATCTTCATTAATGTCCAGTATCAAACATGTCCTCAGTTATCAAATGTCGAGTATAAAATATGTCCACAGTCATTAAATGGTCATTGTCTTAAATGTCCACTGCAAAAATGTTCATCTTTATTAATGTCCAGTATCAAACATGGCCTCAGTTATCAAATGTCGAGTATAAATATGTCCACAGTCATTAAATGGTCATTGTCTTAAATGTCCACTGCAAAAATGTTCATCTTCATTAATGTCCAGTATCAAACATGTCCTCAGTTATCAAATGTCGAGTATAAAATATGTCCACAGTCATTAAATGGTCATTGTCTTAAATGTCCACTGCAAAAATGTTCATCTTCATTAATGTCCAGTATCAAACATGTCCTCACTTATTAAATGTCCAGTATAAAATATGTCCACAGTCATTAAATGGTCATTGTCTTAAATGTCCACTGCAAAAATGTTCATCTTCATTAATGTCCAGTATCAAACATGTCCTCAGTTATCAAATGTCGAGTATAAAATATGTCCACAGTCATTAAATGGTCATTGTCTTAAATGTCCACTGCAAAAATGTTCATCTTTATTAATGTCTAGTATCAAGCATGTCCTCAGTTATTAAATGTCCAGTATAAAAATGTCCACAGTCATTAAAAGGCCATTATCAAACATTTTCGGAGTTATTACATGTACGGTATCATGAATGTCCAGAAGAATACTTATCAAATGTAAATTAATAATTTAACAATGAAATGTAACGTAAATTTACAATATCCTATAACTAATTTTATTTTTTACTAATTTTTTTCTGCACTTAGGTCAGCAAGTAGGTTCGTATGATATGAAAGTGCCCGCAAATATTGTTTCATATTATTCTTGTCCTTATATTGGTTGTATCGGACTACAATACCTTCAATTTGCTGTTTATTTGCAATATACTGTATTTATTGTTTAGGAAGTGTCTTCCATTTTATGTGACCATATTGAATTTGGATTTTGGTATTCTCTGTCTCAATCTGTTCTTGTATTACGTTTTCTATAAATTTCCAAATACTTACTTGGTGTCCAGCAACCATTTTTGAAATTTAGAATGGAGACCTTCCACTACATTATTGATTCTATGACCACCTTGCAACGTTATTTCCTAGGAATTCCACATAGAAGGAGGGAATCTTGACGGTGTAGCTCTTCAAAAAGAATGTTACGTGCTTGGACAATGCCCTAAAGGCGAGCTGCTGATCAATGCTAGACATCATCGTGTACGACATTCTTTGGCGACATCATTAAAAACTTTAAATTGGGAGATTCATGAGGAAGTACATTCTGTATCATCAGATGGTTCTTTTAGACGGGCAGACATTATTGCTATTAACGGACGCTTAAAACGGGCTCTTGTTTTTTTTATTGGGTTATTTTACGACGCTGTATCAACATCTAGGTTATTTAGCGTCTGAATGAAGTGAAGGTGATAATGTCGGTGAAATGAGTCCGGGGTCCAGCACCGAAAGTTACCCAGCATTTGCTCGTATTGGGTTGAGGGAAAACCCCGGTGAAAACCTCAACCAGGTAACTTGCCCCGACTACTATCCGTTTCGAAAGGAACCTAAATCCGGCCACCAAAGTTGATATTGAGAAGAAGTCTATATATGAACCTTGTCTGCCTTATCTTTCTCCCTCTTAAACAATGGTCTATCATTGGTTTGCTGTTTGGCAGTAGAGATTCAATTTCCAAATTCACATGGAATTATCTTAAGGAACTTCACATTCCTTTTGATTATGTAATGTCTATTCTTATAAATATTATCAAGGATTCTCTTCAAATATTACATCATCTCTATTTAAATTAATTCACTTATATTTGCCTTCAACAACTAACCTTCTTTTTTCTTTAATGTATCGCATCACATTATATTGTACATGTTGATTGTATTCAGGACCCTTGTGGTCACTCAAATTCTTTGAGCTGATGTCTTTAATGAATAAATAAAAATCGTTCGTATACATACCATATATTGCACATTTCTGTATATTGAACATTTTGATTTGTGGATATTTGTATATAGTGAACATTTTGACTTCTGAACATTTCTATACAGGGTGTCCCGCAGAGGGATGTTCATAGCTTACTTACGTGTTCCTGGGATTAATTTGAGAGAAAAAGTTCTAATCGACATGGGTCCGAATTGTAACGGTATCTGCAGAAAATACAATTCTAAATTAATAATTGTACTTGTGATTTACTTAAAACAGTATGCAACCTCGTCGTAAAGATGTAGTTCACTTAATTCTGAACAGAATGCTCTCAGCTACATTTACGTAATTGTTGAGTTTCCAAAAACTTTAATAGCTCAACATTATCTGCATTTCCTGCAGGCAGAGTTAGCATTGCTGTTGGAGGACGTTTCTATTCTTATCATAGAAGCCATGCGGCTGCAGCAAACTCTGGCAGCTGTATGACTGCATTTTCAAATCAACATTTTCCACATTGTTGGATCGGCCGAGGAGGTCCAGTGACTTGGCCACCAAGATCACCAGATCTGTCTCCATTAGATTACTTTCTTTGGAAGTACATGAAATCAGTTGTGTATGTTGGTCAGTCGAACACAAGTATCGAATTTATCGGGAAAATAATGAAGTGCTGTGAAAACTTGAGAAATTATGGCTGTGTTATAATGAGGGCGATAAACTCTCTTGCAGACAGAGCACAAAGATGCCTCGACAACTATGGTGGTCATTTAGAACCTCAAATGTGGCAATTCAGAATGTGCATTCATTAAAACAAAATTGTAAGTCAATCACGAGTAATAAAATTATTAATTTAGGATTGTGTTTTCTGTAGATACCGTTGCAATTCGGACCCATGTTTATTAGAACTTTTTCACTCAAAATAATTTCAGGAACATGTAGGTAAGCTACGGACATTTCGCTGCGGGACATTCTGTATATTGACCATTTTGATTTCTGCACATTGTATTTTGATTAGTGCCCTTATATGATTGGACATTTTGGTTGTGTATATTTTTGTAGTCGACTTTCTGTATATTGGACTTTGTATTGTGGACGAATTGACCTGGAATGAAATAAAAATATTGAAAGAAGGAGATAGGATTAGGAGAGGAGAGGAGAGGAGAGGAGAGGAGAGGAGAGGAGAGGAGAGGAGAGGAGAGGAGAGGAGAGGAGAGGAGAGGAGAGTAAGAATAAAAAACAAAGGGAGAAAGAGAGAAGAAACATGAAGAAAAATGAAGAAGAAAGGAGAGAAGATAGATAGATAGATAGATAGATAGATAGATAGATAGATAGATAGATAGATAGATAGATAGATAGATAGATAGATAGATAGATAGATAGATAGATAGCTAGATGGATGGATGGATGGATGGATGGATGGATGGATGGATGGATGGATGGATAGATAGATAGATAGATAGATAGATAGATAGATAGATAGATAGATAGATAGATAGATAGATAGATAGATAGATAGATAGATAGATAGATAGATAGATAGATAGATAGATAGATAGATAGATAGATAGATAGATAGATAGATAGATAGATAGATAGATAGATAGATAGATAGATAGATAGATAGATAGATAGATAGATAGATAGATAGATAGATAGATAGATAGATAGATAGATAGATAGATAGATAGATAGATAGATAGATAGATAGATAGATAGATAGATAGATAGATAGATAGATAGATAGATAGATAGATAGATAGATAGATAGATAGATAGATAGATAGATAGATAGATAGATAGATAGATAGATAGATAGATAGATAGATAGATAGATAGATAGATAGATAGATAGATAGATAGATAGATAGATAGATAGATCGGTGGGTGGGTGGGTGGATGGATGGATGGATAGAGAAAGTAAATAATAATAGTAAGAAAAAGTAAGAAGAGAAAGAAAGAAGAGAATGATAGAAGAAAAAGTTAGAAAATAAAAATTGAAAGTAGACAGGAATAAAATATAGAAAAGGAAAGGATCAATGTAGAAAATTAATGAGTAAGTGACCGAAAAAAATTAATGAAGCTATGTTAGGCATCCAGCTGCAGGTTAACCCAGAATAGAATGTCGAAAAAAAGAATGTAACAAAGATGAAAAAAGAAAAAATGGAAAATGTACCTTACTTTCTTTATCCTGTGGAACAGAATCTTCATAAGTCCATCCTTTCAGCACAACAAGTTCTTTAGGAAAGTAATCTTCAGAATGTGTTTGCACCGTGTTATTGTTTGCAGGATCAAGGAACGTGTCCAGGAGCTCCTCCCCTGGTATCAGACTTGGTTTCTTCTCGATATCTTTAAAAATGAGATATTCTTTTAATTGTATACTAAGATATTACGTGCCAGATATGTGTTAGCTTTCGCTTGAATGTTGATAATTATTGTATTCATACATCCGTGCATTCATATACTAATCTATATTCCCACTTACTTTTTTAACCATCCGCTCATACTGTATAACTATCCAGACATTCATCTTTCAACCCATTTATCCACCGTGCATTTCTTAAATAATTAATTTATCCGTCTATTCATTTTTATATTATTTTCGTTAATTCATTTGTCCTTTCGTTCATTTTTCATAAGTCCTTTTCTACATTCATTTGTTCGTTTACTTATTAATTTTCACAATCGAAAAAAGTTGTTAAATTACTTCATTCAATCTAATTAATTAATTAATCAATTAATTCAATCATACATTCTTTCATTTATTTTTATCCAGGTTCCTTCTTCTATTAATTCGATATATCATAAATTTATATTTATACATAAATTCTTCATTAATTAATTCATCCATTCATCTATCCAACCATCCATCCATTTAATAATAATAATAATAATAATAATAATAATAATAATGATTTATTTAACCTGGCAGAGTTAAGGCCATACGGCCTTCTCTAACACTCAACCAGGAGTAAAGACTGCGTTACAAAAACACTACAAATTAACAAATTACACTACAATTTTACACACAAAACTGAATAAGATAATAATAATAATAAAAAATAAACAACAAATAAGAAGAAATCAGACATAATATATAACATACAGAAAGAAAGAAAAAAGCATAATAATATGTGAACAGCAGGTCAAAATAAATGAGGCATACAAAAAGAGACAATTATTCATAATAATAATAATAATAATAATAATAATAATAATAATAATAATAATAATAAAGAGGAATAGTAATAATGATAATAATAATAATAATAATAATAATAATACTAATAGTAGTAATAAAATAGTGCAGTACAAAGTATACAGTGAATACAATATTTCTAAGTACACACAATAAGGAAAATTAAGATTATATATAGCTCAACTTATCACATTAGAGATATAACATTATCGGAAAATATGAAAACAAAAATATAAAATAAGTTGAATATCATTAGAACATAAAAAAAATGTGAATACGTGGAAACATGCAATACAACACTTGTCATAATAGTAAGTTAGTTTGGCAACTCGTCATAAGATAATTTTCTAACTTGGATTTGAAAGAATTCAATGTTCGGCAGCCCTTGACTTCAGGCGGCAGAGAGTTCCAGTGACGAGAGGTAGCAACAGTGAAGGATGAGGAATACAGAGACGATGCGTGAAGTGGAATTTCTAGCGTGTTATCGCGTTGTGCTCGAGTATTAATATTATGATGGCTAGAGAGAGTATGAAATCGAGCGAATAAATAATAGGGGGATGAAGAGTGCATAATTCGATATAAGAGAGAAAGTGAGTGCAGATTTCTCCTCTCATGTAACCTAAGCCATGATAATTATTCATTTATTAAACGGGAAGGTCATATATTTGTCGATTAGTCATTATGATATGATATATTAATAATCTATCATAGCCTATATCTGTAAGACAGACCTGTTACAATTCTATATTATCTCAGATCTGCCTTACTTTACAATTTTAATCACCTGTGCCAAGTCTCACAATTAAAAAAATAAACAAAAACAAAACAAAAAAACACACACACATACACACTTCAATATCAATTTAATACATCATTACTTGTAACTTTCTCTTCCCATTTCATCTTCACTATCATTAAAAATTTGCCCAATTTATTTAAGTCTCTTATGTTAGTTACATTACATATTTTCTTATATGCTACATATCTATTCATATTCAAAAATTTATTATTTATCCACTTTTCCCTTGTATTGTCTGTTACTTGACATTCTAAATAAGTCATTTATTATTTCATTTAATCATTATTACATTAATTAATTATTGTACACATGCATGCATAATTAATTAATTAATTCGCTCATAAATTCTTTAGTTCGATAATTAGTATGTTTATGCTCGACCACGCCGAAATGTAGTAATTATACACCTGATAGTAGCCCTTTAATGCATCTCATTAAAGTACACCTTTTCATTATAGTTCAGTTGTTCAGCCAATGAGAAATCATCATTGTAGCATTATAAACGCGCAAGTATCGATTATTCTCGGATATGCAATCGAAAGGCAACTAGCGAAACGTCACGGAGGTTGGAAATCCAATACTGTCGCAAAATGTTATGTTCTGCTACTATAATAATTAGCGTTAATTGTAAATAATATTCAGATAAATTCAATTTGTCATCTCGTTTTTCAGTTCTAAATCAATTTCCAGGTTATATCAAGATTAATGTTCATGTTATTCTCTAGATTATATCAAGGTCAATGACATTCGTCCCTCGGAAAAAATCAATACTTTCGCGTCTGCGCACATCTCACAATTTAGAAGGTCAGTTCCGCTCCTCACTTAGATAACCATAACATGAAAACTTATGAATAATTTCAAGTTAGAAATATGGTCGAGCATAAAAAGTCGTATGAAACTTGCCTATAATGGTAATTAAGACGCTCGTATGAAAATTCATAAACAAACATACTCGCGTCTTAATTACTACCATTATAGGCTCGTTGCATAATGTACTATTATCTATTCGCCATTCATTAGTTTATTTAATCATTCTTACATTAGTTAGTTTTTTCGCTTGTACACACATACTTTTATTCAGAAATTAATAAATTTATTCATTTTCGATTGATTCATTAATTCGGTAGTTGTAGGCTATAGTTGTCTGTTCGCCATTCATTAATTCATTTAATAATTCTTACATTAATTATTTTATTTTCACATACTTACTTTTATTCAGTAATTAATTAATTATTGTCACTCACTCACTTACTCACTCACTCACTCACTCACTCACTCACTCACTCACTCACTCACTCACTCACTCACTCACTCACTCACTCACTCACTCACTCACTCACTCACTCACTCACTCACTCGGTATTTCGTACATTTATCCTGTCCATTCATAATTCATTAAACATTCTTACTAACTTACTCACATATAAATGGCCATTACGTCACCAGAATAGTAAACAAGACTGCATCACGAGATATGGACTGACTAACGTCTGGACCACAGACGGCATTATTTTTGTTAAAATTGGGAATGTAAAACACAAAATTTTAAAAGCTTCTGATCTGCCGTAGTTAATATGCAAGCACTAGGTCATAATATCATACACTACCACATTTTCTTAGTTAGTAATTCAATTTTTAGTGGTAGGCTTGTAATATTCACTATTACTGTTATCATATCAATATTATTATTAATCTGTCATTATTGCATTACTATTAGTTTATACTAATTTAGTTTCTGTAAGTTGTCAGTATCGACTGCTTCGAGGTGAATGACTTGCTGTCTGCAGCCCCTCACACAAACGACTTTCACTTTTCTGAATTCCCTTCCACAGCCTCACCCCCACCCACCCCAGCCACCCCTAACCCACTACCTGCTCTTTCGACCAGTGCCCTGTTAAAATCGTCTTTCAGCTCGCATCCTAACACTTTAAAAGTAGCCCACATAAATTCTCAAAGCCTTCTCTGTCATTTCAATGAAGTTCAATCTATTTTCTCTCCTTTGTCTCTTCACGCTATTCTTATCTCTGAAACGTGGTTGAAGCCTTCCCTATCATCTTCTCTAGTAAGTTTAGATAATTACACCCTCTGTAGAAATGACCGAATCGGTAAACGCGGAGGTGGTGTTGCGATGTATGTGCGATCGGACTTACCGTTTAAAATTGTCTACCAGTCTTCGAATGAAGTCTTAGAACATCCTGAATATCTATTCATCGAAGTCGGTGCAAGCAACAAAAAGTGCCTCCTTGGAGTTGTATACAAACCCCCTAAATCAGGATTCTTAAGTGACCTTGAAACACCTTTGCTTAATCTTGTGCCTCACTATGACCATACTGTTATTTTAGGCGATTTCAATACAAACTTATTAAATTCAAGTAATTACGCTACAGTTCAACTTAAGAACATGTTTGAGTCTTACAATATATCCATCCTTCCTTCCGCAGCTACCCACCATACCCAGGAATCGGAGACACTTCTTGACATTATTGCCACGACTAATCCTCAGCTAGTATTAACGAATGGACAACTACCAGCGCCGGGTATCTCAGCACACGACATAATCTTTTTAGAATATTCCTTGTATTGTCCAAAATATAAACCTCGCATCACATCATACCGGGACTTAAAGCATATTGAGCATGAGGAATTAATCAATGACGCACTTAGCCTGCCTTGGACTGAAGTGTGGAATTTACCAGACATTGACGACAAAATCGAAAAATTTAACGACCTAGTAATTCAGTTATACGATAAACACGCACCTTTGAAAACCAGACGAGTTGGTAGACACCCTGCGCCTTGGATGTGCGATGCCATAAAATTACTCATGACAGACAGAGACACTGCTTATCGTAAATACAGACGGAGCAAGGACGAATTAGATTTTAATACTTACAAAGTTTTAAGAAATAAATGTAATCAAGCAGTAAGAAATGCTAAATTACGCCATGCACATTCCCTTATTCTACCTTCGGTCAGTGCGAAAGAATTGTGGCGTAACCTTAATAACCTGGGTCTAACAAAAGCAAAGCCTCGGGTAGATAACATCAACTTGTCACTCAATAGTCTAAATGAACATTTTTGTCACTGCTCCACCTGAACCATTACATAAGCAAGAGACTCTTGAATTTCTCAGATCTTACCCCCAACCTGTGTGGGATAAATTCTTCTTTAAATACATTAACCCGACTGACGTAATGAAGACGCTGCGACGTATGAAATCTAAAGCCCAAGGTATAGACAATATAAATATCACTCTCCTGTATAAAATAATAGATGTGATCCTGCCGACCATCACACATATATTCAATGCATCTATTATGACTGGGTCCTACCCCTCACTCTGGAAAATGGCATTAGTGAAACCTTTACCTAAATCTAACACACCTTCTACAGTAAACCAATACAGACCGATATCAATTCTTCCCACTCTTTCAAAAGCATTAGAACATATTGTACATGGACAACTTATGAACTATCTCGACGAACACAAACTCCTTGATGACTATCAATCGGGTTTTAGACATGGACACAGCACTTCTACAGCCCTACTTAAAGTGACTGAGGACATCCGTGAAGCTATGGATAGGGGTGAAGTAACGGCACTAACTCTTCTCGATTTCAGCAATGCCTTTGGTTCTGTTGATATCGACTTGCTTCTTGCAAAGATGAAGGCTTTGCACCTGTCAGACAATACCTTGAGCTGGATGGACTCCTACCTACGTGACCGCCAACAGTGTGTTTCACTTGATAATCAATTCTCCCAATGGAGATGCACAAAGGCGGGAGTGCCGCAGGGCTCCGTATTAGGTCCACTACTTTTCTCTATCTACATTAATGACGTATCAAAGAACTTACAGTATTGCCGATATCACCTCTATGCCGACGACCTACAACTTTACATACATTCCAGACCCAATACGATCAATGAATCGATTGACAAGTTAAATTGTGACCTAGCCACTGTCTCCACTTGGGCGGCCAATTTCGGACTCGCACTTAATCCAAGTAAGACTCAAGCCATAATTATTGGACATAAGCGTTTAGTTAACTCCCTTAATAACAGTAATCTTTCAGTTGTTACTCTTAACAACACGCTAATCCCTTATTCATCTGTCGTAAAAAATCTTGGCTTCTTTTTTGATAATAATCTAAGTTGGAATTTTCAAGTTAAAGAAACGATAAAAAAAATCTGTTCCTCCATTCACTGTTTGAGTCGCTTGAGAAACTTCTTGCCCCAGCAACTAAAACTTACCCTAGTGCAAACCCTAGTAACGCCGCACTTCGATTATTGTGACGTTTTGTTAAGTGACCTAAGTTCTGAATTGTCAGTCAAGTTACAGCGAGCTCAGAATATGTGCGTCAGATACGTGTGCAACATCCGACGGTATGATCACATATCACCGTCCTTCGCAAGTCTCTCGTGGCTCCGACTTAAAGAACGTAGAACTTTACACTCTTTGTCTTTACTCTTTCGAATTCTGCACACTTCAACACCAAATTACCTTTCGTCTCGTTTCTCTTATCTATACTCTAACCACGATGTAAATACCAGATCACTTATCTGTGGCACGCTAAGTATACCTCTTCATAGAACATCTTGTTATTCATCATCTTTTACAATATCCACCTCGCGTCAATGGAATTCCTTGTCACAAAGTATTAGGGGCTGCAAGACAATAAACACCTTTAAGAACAGCTTAAAAGATAACCTTATTAGCATTTCACTCCAATCATACTGATTTAAACTATCACTGACTACATTGTTACTTTTTTCTTTAGACATCATCCTGATTGTGCTGTATTTTAATTGTCTCGTAATAATCTCTTTCTATTATCTAATATTATTTGAAATATATTAACATTCTATGTATTTTAGTTTAATTCTGCTACACAGTTTATTTCAGTGTTTAATTAATAGTTCATAGTATTTTGTTGTTTAATTTGTAAATAACTTTTGTATACATGTAACTCTCATCTCAATCAAATTGTTGGATTCTTTGTAAGTTCATGCATATGTATATACACTTTTTGCTGATTGAGTGGAAGAGAAGGCCTTACGGCCTTAACTCTGCCAGCTAAAATAAATCATTATTATTATTATATTATTATTAAACAACATATTGCACAAAAACAGCTTAGTAATCGACGACAGCGTCACATACTCAGAAGCTATAGAGCAAAGTATCGGGGTGTTGCAAGGCGACCCACTAAGCCCCACGTTATTCAATGTAGCAACAGCTGATATTGTGAACAGTGTCAAGCTAGATGGAGTCAGCATGTATATATATGCCGACGACATGGCCCTAGCGTCCACATCACGGCAAAAGCTTCAGTCCTCGCTAGACCAATTATCAATATGGGCCCGAGAGAACGAATTAGCCATCAATGTAGACAAAACCGTATCCATGATCTTCCGCCGAGGAGGAAGAATAGCAGCTGAAGATACATTCCGTCTGGAGCACAGGGAGCTACAAAATGTAACCCAATTCAAGTACTTAGGAATCACCCTCCAGACGCATGGGGATACGTATACACAACATGTAAATGAAAGAACCATACATGCTATAAAAGCAATGCATGAAGTACAGCATGTAAGCAAATTATCGCCAGAGACAGCCATGACATTATTCAAAGTCAAAATCAGCCCTATATTGCAATATGGTCTGAACATCATATGGGAGAACCTTACAAAGAGCAATTTAAAACGCATAGAACGAGTGAAGGCAACATTTATTAAAAGAGCCCTATCCATATCAAAATATGCTCCATCACGACTATGCTACGAAATGTCAAGGGAACCCTTCTATATCGAAGATTTGAGACACCAACTACTGCTCCCGTCCACTGCCCAGTACGAGAATCTCCTACAGGAACTCCGAACGAAGAGGTCACAAATATGGAGCGACTTCTATACAGCAGAGGCCATGCTGTCCGACGAGTGGAAGAGACCGTACTACGAACTCAGACACACCATCACACGCTTCGCAGTGCACGGTTTTCATTTCAAGATCTGCAAAACGACAGGCTACCATGAGCCCAGTGCAGAGTGCGTGTGTAAATTGTGCGAAGGTGCCTGTGAAAGATACCACGCCCTCTCATGCAGACTAAGAATCGAATCACTAACGAGTTTCTGTAGTGAATAAGCATCCATGGAACGAACACACAAAATATGCATATTTTGCGCTTTTCTACCTATTATTATTATTATTATTATATAAATGGCTTTTAAAGAACCCGGACGTTCGTTGCCTCCTCCACATAAGCCCGCATTCGTTCCCATCCAGTCCTTAACATCATATCCCATCTCCTTCAAATCCGTTTTAATATTATCTTCCCATCTACGTCTCGGCCTCTCCAAAGGTTTCTTTTCCCCCTCGAATCTTCCAAGTAATACTGTAATATACATTTCTAGATTCACCCATACGTGCTACATGCACTGCCCATTCAAACCTCTGGATTTAATATCCCTAATTAAATCGTTTACCTCTAATTCTGATTCTGGCTGATATGTACAGCTATTATCAGGCAGTACATCTCGCTTGACGATATGTGTCAGAGGAAGAACAATAATTGTTTGTATGCATCTGAAGCCTGATTAGTGGAATATATAGCTAATCGGCGATGTATGCATTGAAGGGGGAAAGGAACTGGCCACCCTACCCCATTATTTCTTGACTTAGTTACCTCATGAATGATGCCTTATTGGTGTTACTTATGAGGTTCAAACCTGTCTTCGGACAGTTGACTAAACAGAAACAATTAAATCATTCTTATAACCCATTAATTTAATTCTTTCATTTATACACACATACATTTATTTATTTATTTATTTATTTATATCGTAAATTAATTAATTCATACATACATACATTCATTCATTCATTCATTCATTCATTCATTCATTCATTCATTCATTCATTCATTCATTTATTAACCCGGTAGTTAGTACTTTTATATATATGTCAAACCATGAATTCATTTAATAATTCTTGCATTATTTCTTTCATATGTACATGCATGTTTTTATTCAATAATCTATTCATTCATGTATTCGTTCATTTATTAAATCGGTAGTTCCTATATTTATTCCTTCGTCATTCATTACTTCATTTAATCATTCCTATACAAATCATTATTTTATTTGTACACGCATAGAATAGGCTAATTTTATTCAGTATTGCTTACTTATTTATTAATTAACTCTTTAGTTGGCACATTCATCTATTCGTCAATCATTAATTTACTTGATCACTAACTCAGTTGTACATACACGCTTTCATTCAGTAATTAAATAATTAATTCAGCAGTTCGTCCATTTGTCATTTATTCATTTAATATTTCATACATTAATCAATTCTTTTCTTTGTAAATGCATGCTGTTACTTAATAATTAGTTAATTAATTAATTTATCCATCACTCACTCATTAGTTCACACATTTGTCCACTCGTCAATCATTAGTTCATTAAATAGTTTATGCTCGACCATGCCGAATGTGTAGTAATTATACACCTAGTAGCAGTCCTTTAATGCATTCATTAAATATTATGTCATAATATTAATACTCGATCACAACGCGATAACACGCTAGAAATTCCACTTCACACATCATCTCTGTATTCCTCATCTTTCACTGTTGCTACCTCTCGTCACTGGAACTCTCTGCCGCCTGAAGTCAAAGGCTGCCGAACATTGAAATCTTTCAAATCCTAGTTAGAAAATTATCTTATGACGAGTTGCCAAACTAACTTACTATTATGACAAGTGTTGTATTGCATGTTTCCACGTATTCACATTTTTTTATGTTCTAGTGATATTTAACTTATTTTATATTTTTGTTTTCATATTTTCCGATAATGGTATATCTCTAATGTGATAAGTTGAGCTATATATAAACATAATTTTCCTTACTGTGTATACTTAAAAATATTGTATTCATTGTATGCTTTGTACTGCACTATTGTATTACTACTATTAGTATTATTATTACTATTAGGCCTGTTATTATTATTTTATTTGTTATTATTATTATTATTATTATTATTATTAATATTATTATAATCATTATTATTATCATTACAATTTTTATTTATTATTATTATTATTATTATTATTATTATTATTATTATTATTATTATCAATAATTGTCTTATTTTTTATACTTTGTAGGCCTCATTTATTTTTGACCTGCTGTTCACATTTTATTATGCTTTTTTCTTTCTTTCTGTATGTTATATATTATGTCTGATTTCTTCTTACTTGTTGTTTACATTTTATTATTATTATCTTATTCAGTTTTGTGTGTACTTTGTTAATTTGTAGTGTTTCTATAACGCAGTTTTTACTCCTGGTTGAGTGTTAGAGAAGGCCGTATGGCCTTAACTCTGCCAGGTTAAATAAATCATTATTATTATTATTATTATTATTATTATTATTATTATTATTATTATTATTATTAAAGTACACCTACTCATTAAAGTTCAGGTTTTCGATTATTCTCGGATATGCAATCGAAAGAAAACAAGGGAAACGTCACGGAGGCTGGAAATCCAATACTGTCGCAGAAGGTTATGTTCTGTTACTATAATAATTAGCGTTAATTGTAAATAATATTGAAATAAATTCAATTTGTCATCTCGTTTTTCAATTCTAAATCAATTTCCAGGTTATATCAAAATTAGTTTATGTTATTCTCTAAATTATATCAAGGTCAATGACATTATTGTTCCTCGGAAAAAATCAATACTTTCGCGTCTGCGCACATCTCACAATTTACGAGCTATGCACAAGGTCACTTCCGCTCTTCAGTCAGATGCGAATAAAATGAATACTTCTGAATAATTTCAAGTTATAAATATGGTCGAGCATAAAAAGTCGTATGAAACTTGCCTATAATGGTAATTAAGACGCTCGTATGAAAATTATGAAACTCGCTTGCGCTCGTTTCATAAACAAACACACTCGCGTCTAAATTACTATCATTATAGGCTCGTTGCATAATGTACTATTTTGCATTACTGACAGTTAATTATTTCATTTTACACACATACTTCCATTCATTCATTAACGTTTTATTTCGTACATTTCTCCATTCGTCATTTATTATTTCATTTAATCATTCTTACATCAATTAATTATTTCATATGTCCATGCATTCTTTTATTCAGTGTATAATTAAGTAATTAATTCATTCATTAATATTATAATTTTCGTCTACACATACAGAGATACACCAGCTCATCCAACAGCTTGTCCATTCATTCGTTCGTGAACCCAGCCATCCATCCGCCCACCCGCTTTGTCAAGTACCGGTAAATCATTCACGGATCCACTCGAGACTCGGACCTGAACCCACCTTGAGCAGAGTGGCTGAGCTGCCCCGCCATATGACAGGCGACGAACACGAGACCCCAGACGCGCGCTCCTGACATGTCTCACGGCTGCAGACTACGCCGGCGTTACGGAGATAAACGCTTATAAGATCCAAGAGATAATTGAGAAGAAAGAGGCGGTCCTCCCAGTATTAACATTATAATGATTACAAGGCTAGGCTGTGGCCCTCGCAGCGGTTCCTCTTCCTCTCTGCAAGGCGCTGCCAACCATTGTTCCGCATGGAAATGTATCAGCCCGTATCTGGAAATTAAAATTGTGAACCTGGCCTCAATTCGCGTAATACTCCCAAATCGTTATTTATAGCCGGATTTTCGGACGAATTCATATGCCGGTACAGTTGAATCCCCATTGTGTGTACTTTCTCTGTATTTCTGTTTGTAGAATAATATAAGGTAGGCTCTCTTATCTCTTACTATGTATTGTGGATCCCTAAGATTGTACCACTATCCAGCTAAATTAAAGCAGACGCTTGTACAGACTCTTATTATGCCTCATTTCGATTATTGTGACGCTTTATTCAGTGATCTCAGGGTGGATTTATCCCAGAAACTGCAACGTGTTCATAATGCGTGTGTTCGTTTCATTTGTAATGTCCGCTACTACGATCACATTTCGCCTTCTTTCGATAAATTATTGTGGCTCAGGTTAAACGAGAGGAGAAAGTTACATTCCCTTTCTCTCTTATACCGAATTTTGCACACCTCTGCTCCCTCTTACTTAATCTGTCCGATTCCACAGTCTTTCTCAGTATCATAACTTAAATACTCGGTCACAATACGATAACACGCTAGAAATACCACTCCACACATCATCTCTTTATTCTTCATCTTTCACTGTTGCTACTTCTCGTCACTGGAATTCTCTGCCGCCTGAAGTCAAGGGCTGCCGAACTTTAATTTTCTTTAAATGTAAATTAAAAAAATATCTTATGATGAGTTGCCAGACCTAACGCGTTGCAAATATTTAATGGAATGTGTTCCAATGTATTTATTTTTATTTTTTTTTTGTTTCTTAATTTTATTATCTAAATCGTGTTTATTTATCACTTAACGCCAATATGTATCCCACTGTGTTTTTTTTATTATTAATCTATTTTTGTTGTGTACATTTTATTCAATTGTCGGTTTCTGGTTTAATTATGTAAATCCTACTTAATTGTAATCTAATACTAATATGTACAGTATACTAATGTGTTTATTTTTATTTTTACTGTGTACATTATTTTTATTGAATTATCGGCTTCTGTTTTTATGTGATTCGTATTTAATTCTAACAACATTAATATGTATTCCATTATGTTTATTTTTATTTTATGAGGTAAATTTTTATGTAACTACCTCTTTTGATCTCATTATGTACCTAAATTGTATCAGTATGTAATTACTTAATTCCGATCCTGTTTTATGTTCAACTATGTAAGCAAGTTTTAATCCTGGTTGAGTGTAAGAGAAGGCCTTACGGCCTTAACTCTGCCAGGTTAAATAAAGCCGTTATTATTATTATTATTATTATTATTATTATTATTATTATTATTATTATTATTATTATTATAAATCACGGCATGGCGCGTCCTCAGGTTGCGGATAGAGGAGACGGCCTTCAGATTTGGAGGGTAGCTGCGAATATATTGAATAAGCAGTCGTGGACAGCCGATAAGGGGTGGTCCTCCAGCTTGGGGGTTGGGGGAAGGATTAACAACCATCACCGTAAAAAAACAGCTTGTTACGAAGCCACACAATAAGCCTCGGAATGGGACTGATTCTCTGGCATGACTACAGCAAAGGAATAAGGTTATGAGATTTGGTAGGCCTACTTGGAATGTTGGACTCTCACTTTGAGAGAGGAACAGAGATTAAAGGTGTTTGAGAATATGGTTCTTAGGAAAATATTTGGGGCTAAGAGGGATGAAATTACAGGAGAATGGAGGAAGTTACACAACGCAGAACTGCACGCATTGTATTCTTCACCAGATATAATTAGAAACATTAAGTCCAAACGTTTGAGATGGGCAGGGCATGTAGCACGTATGGGTGAATTCAGAAATGCATATATAGTGTTAATTACGAGTCCGAGACGTAGATGGGAGAATAATATTAAAAAGGATTTGAGGGAGGTGAGATATTATTGTTGTTGTAAATGGAAAGGAAGCAATAGGGAAGGGAATAAGTTGAAAATAATAATTGGAAAGATGAAAATAGATGATTAGAACAAAGAATAAAAAGAAGAAAAGCAAGGGAAATAAGACAATAAATACAGAAAAGAAGAAGGAAAACAAGAATTGAAGAAGGAAATAGAAATGGAAAAAGGAGTAAAAGACCAAGAAGGAGAAGAAGAAAACAGAATGAGAGAGTGAATAACAAAGAGAAAATGAACAAGGAAATATGAAGGAATAATTAGGATGAACATGAGGATGAAGGCAAAGAAGAAGAGGTAGTAGAAAAATAAGAAACAGTAGAAAGTAGAATAAGAGAGAGATACAAAGAAAACGAGGTTTAAGATGAGTAAGACGAAGATGAAAGAGAAGGAAAAAGAGGCGAAGAATAACAAGGTAACAAAAGAGAGAAGAAAAAGAAGGATAAGGAGAGAAAGGGAGGAAAGGAAAAGTAATAGGCCTATTCAGCAAACGAAAAAGAAGAATAAGAGAAATAGCACCTTAAAGAATAGATAATGGAAGGGCAGAATAGGAAAAAGCAAGTTGTAGAAAGGAACAAGGAAATTTAAAAGAAGCGTAGTATAAAATGGTGAAATGAGAAGCGAAAGAAGAAGAAAAGGTGACAGGTTCTGTGTGGGAGTGCCGGTGTGGCAGATGCGTGACGAGGCCTCCACTGAGACAGGAAGCGGCGGCACGTGACTCGGAACCGCAGGCTGTAAGGCCAAGCGTCAATCAGCGGAGGCGGAAGGATTCAGGTTCCAGACCTTTAACGACGTCGTCCAAAATATCACGTTCTCATTACTCTGCATCCGCAAGATTAGGGAGACGTAATGGAATTTCCGTGACCAAATAGCTGAAATGGTAGTTCTTAAAGTTTTTGTCGTGAGCCCTTCCCTCCTGAGGCTTAAATTTAGATTTAGATTCAATTTGAGATGAGAGGTAAGCTTCTGTTATGTTAACCTGTTGGCTTTGTTTACGTATCTGGGTGCATATCACTATAATAGTAATATCACAGTCTACTATATACAGTCGCGAAGCTCAATATGTAGTAAAAATGCAAACATGGGTAGTTGCCCACCACTAGGATCGCTACTGTCGCCTCATCATCACAGATCTCTCCTAGCAGATGACAAAATATGTTACACTTTCGTTGTCGTGTTCTTTTGGAAAAATTAACACCTTCCTTCCATTATTGAAATATTAAGTGGATAAAGTTAATTTATTATTTTAATGAAGTATATTAAATTCCACCATAAACTCGGAGATACCTGCAAGAAATGGGTTAATATTATTTTTGTTTGTGCAAAACGAACTGAAATTTACTATAATCGCTTCACTCATTCCAGATTATAGCGATAACGAACTATGACACCAATAAATATTAATTTTCATTTCCCTTTACAACAATAATATAATAACAATAATAATGGAAATATGAATTAATGGGAGTAACTTACGTGTACCGGTACTTGTAGTGTAGGCTTACGTAGTTAACAAAGTGAGATGAGGTTAAGCAATAATAATCACACCAGAATTGGAAATAAAACGTGATCAATAAATTTTATTGTAACAGACTTACTTTTTCTACGTCTCTAGTAAAGTAACAAATAAAAATAACAACAAAATTAACAGCTATAATTAAAAACATATACTTTGAAAAAAAGTAGGCCTAAGATGTCTGAAAATGTACAATTATTCAAGGAATCAGCTGATACAGACGTAGAATTAATGCAAAGCTTTTGTTTCTCAGCTGCAGGTAATAACAGAACAGGTTTATTTGAAACATCAAATAAAGTTGGAACTGCATTCCAGATTAATTAATTTTTGTTTTCATTCATCAATTGTGTGTTTTCGAAATGAAGAGAGCAAAACTTTATATTATTATAAAGATATGCTTCATTCTTTGTCATTAGATCTTCCCTCCTGCTGTTTATTAACCACTTTTTGCATCTAGAAGTAAAATAAGAAATAGATGTTAGGATTTTTCTTCACGAGCATCAATGCGAAATACGCAACGACTTAGCACTCGATGGAAATACGACTCAGTCCACTCTAAATCCAACATAGACAAATAACAAATCCAAAGTCGACTGTGGACAGTCTATTGTTTCTAGTTGTTGACCCCTTGGAGCGCTTTATCGCGAGATTTGCAAAAAATCACCTCAAGCTTCGCGGCTGTATATAGTAGACTGTGGTAATATGCGTTACAAGAGCGGTATGTTGAAGTTTTCATCTTCGAGGAAAAGTTTGAAAAAACGAAACGTAGTTGAGCTTTTTTAATTTCCGAGAATTGAAAGAAAACATACCGCTCGTGTATCGTACATTATTTTGTGCGAAGATCGTTTATTACATACCTGAAAGAAGAATTTCTAATTAGTTGCAATGAAATCTCCATCTTGGTTTCCGTTCAATGACGGTAAATTTGCAAAACAAATATATCTATCTTCAACATTGTTGCTTTAAAATGTTTTCTGTGTTTATTATACTCCAGCAGGCCGTGATATACGTCTGTCTTTTTTTTCCCCCAGTCTATAAATGCGAACTTAAAACAAACGGTAAGGTTATGTAATGATTTATTTTTCATTTTAATATTTTAACAATATTATTTATATAACATATTGCAGTAATAACATCGGCAAGTTTAATTTTGCCGGTCAAGGAGATGTTTAGAAATGGAAAATATCTTTGACATCTAATTCTGCACATTGAAATTAATTGTTACATTTGTGCAGTTATTCAGAGTCACTGGAGCACCACCACCAGATTTTTCTATTTTCTTCAACTTCAAGATCCACATCTCCTTCGTTCAAAGTAGCCGCCATGATGAGTCTGGAATCTTGTTGATTTTTTCACGGCTTCCTTAATGTTACTTGCATCACGAATGCAGTAACTTTAGTGGAGTTGTAGAATTTGCTTAATTTTTGCAAATATTTAAAAACAATAATTAACATTGCAATTTAGGTGAAATTGCAGTGGCAAGTTTCCAATCTATAATTATTACTATATTGAACGTCTCTAAAAATAATATGTTAAAAGCCTAAAGCAGTAAAATCAATATGTCACTTAAGCGGTAAGAAGAGGGAAACTGTTATGTGTGTTAGGTTGGGAATACTGAATGTGGAATTTTAGACTTTCCGCGGATTGGTTTTATGCGGAAACCAAGCAAATACGCACGATCTCGCACAAACTTATTTACGCGTCTTTTACAAGTTTTAATGACCCTGTAACAGTCTTCAGCAGCTCACAGTAATGCTGGGAACTGATTTGTATTTTCCAGATTCGAGTATCACAGACCACATCAGTTTGCACACTGCAAAACAGATCCTGTAATATGCGTGGAGTCCTTTCTACAGAGACGGAAGAGTTATCTTACGTGCCATAGGCCTAACTCTGCGATGGTGATGGTAAGTCCTTTTGACGAAATTATTCTCCTTGACTAAAGGTTTCCGTCTTTTGCCCGAATATTACTCAATTTCATGTTGACCCAGCCCTCAAAACAAGAGTGAAAGGTACGTTTCAGAAATAAATTAACCTCTAAAACACCTTAATTGCAGCGTTTAACGAGAAGTTTTAAGATAATGAATAATTCATATAGATTTTACGGTCTTACTAATAAAAACTCTATATACAGACGTTTAACTGTATTATACTTATACAATGAGTAGCTCGTTTATAAGTCGTGTGTAAATTCCTTACTAATAATCACTACATACGTCATGTATAACAGTATAACTGTTACACAGCTACGTCATAGTTTCGTCATTACTTCGTTACGAAAGGTAATAGAATAACTGAGGTTCTCTACTGGATCCGGTAGAGCGCTCTAGTGTGGCGTGTTAACACAATACAACTGGCTCTAATCGATTACCACACTACATTTTGGTCAAAGAGTACAAGCTACAGCAATATTATTCTAATAATTCTATCATCTTTGGTTTGTTCTTCTGTGGTTACAAGGTAAACATCATCATAAAATGACAGTCGATACGAACAGCTGTTAGAGGGGCGGCCATTTTTTCTCTATATACAACGCTTAAACAAGGGGTTTCGTGTATATAACTACTGCAAAGCAATTCCCATTGTATAGTTACAGCCTGTTTATACGTCCATAGCTTATTCACGGTTTATTAGTAACGTTTTCTGTCTCAACTCTGCATAAGTCTCGTATAAAAACTATACACGGTTTATTAGTAAGACTGTTAGTAAAGAAAGATAGTGTATTTATTTATTATATTATTAATTAATTAATTAATTTATTTATTTATTTGACCTGGTAGAGATAAGGCCCATGTATTGTGGGTCCCTATCACCACGGCATGGCGCGTCCTCAGGTTGCGGATAGAGGAGACGGCCTCCAGATATGGAGGGTAGCTGCGAATATATTGAATAAGCAGTCGTGGACAGCCTATAAGGGGTGGTCCTCCAGCTTGGGGGTTGGGCGAAGGGCTAACAACCCATCACCGTAAAAAAAACAGCTTGTTACGAATCCCTACAATAAGCCTCGGAATAGGACTGATTCTCTGGCACGACCACAGCAAAGGAATAAGGTTTTGAGATTTGGCACTTGGAACGTAACTAGTCTTTATAGAACAGGAGGGGTAACATTAGTAGCTAAAGAACTAGCTAGATATAGAATAGACTTCGTGGGAGTACAAGAGGTTAGGTTAGATGGGAATGGCATATCACAAATAGGAGATTACTTGTTGTGTTATGGGGAAGGAAAATGGATTTGAGGAAGGTGGGATATGATGATAGAGACTGGATTAATCTTGCACAGGATAGGGACCGATGGAGGGCTTATGTGAGGGCGGCAATGAACCTTCGGGTTCCTTAAAAGCCATTTGTAAGTAAGTAAAGTAGAGATAAGGCCATTAGGCCTTCTCTTCCCCTCTATCAGGGGATTACAACTACAATATTAAGAATACAATTACAATTATAATTACAAGTAATATTAAATTTACAAATACAATAAAAATCAAAGTACTAAAAGATTAAGGGTGCTATTCATAGACATTTCGCAGTACGCGCTACGAGCGTGTTAAGCTAGCCCCGGCTATCCTCTGGTTACTAGTACAGAATTCAAATCATATCCTATCGCAAACACTAGTTTATGAATACGAAAAACGCTGATCATCCACCGGAAACCCGCGCTAAAAATGTCTATGAATACGGCCCTAATTGATTAATAAAAGCTAGACAGTTTATTGTAAAAGTTAAGAAGAGAGAAGCATTTCTTTTATTGATTAAGTAAAAATTAAACCTACTCTACGCAGTAAGAAAATGCTTAATAAGTTTGTTTTTTGAACGCTACTAAATTCCGACAGTCTCTGATGTCACTGGGTAGGGTATTCCACAAGCGCGAGAGCGAGATTGTGTATGATGATGAATACGATGATGTCTTATGTGTTGGTATGGCTAGTATGCGGCTATTTTGCGTGCGTGTGAAGAGATTATGTTATGATGACAGGTAACTGAAGCGGGAGGCAAGGTATGTAGGTGTAGAAGTGTGAAGGACTTGGAAAAGGAGAACAAGAGAATGAAAATTTCTACGTTCGTTAAGTCATAAGCAGATTGTGGATTTATACTTACTTGGAATGGAATGGAATTTAACTGAGGGGGGCACGGATGACCCAACACTGCGACCTATAGATATCTATTGCGCTAACCCTCGATATGGAATGAGTTGCATGCCACAGATCCCCTACGCGCACCGTTCTAACCACATGACTCCCTTAACGACCGTTACCTACAGCCAACAGAAATCCATGTACCATTCCTGCTTCAGCAAATTCCCCCAAGACCCCCTGTCGGTCCGAGGCGAAACTCCTCCCCCGAGTAGGTCCTCTTTGGGTGCCATTGCAGAAGCCATCCAACATCGCTGAACTACAATCCACGGAGGCCGATCGAGAGAGTCAGCAGCTTCGGAAGGCCGCATTTAGAGTGATCTGAAAAACCAGATACGGGGTGATGAGGAAATGATGATTGGGGAGGAAAGAAAGTGGCGAAGATGAGTGGGGTTAAAATCGCCTGATAAAGTTACCTGGTATTCATCAATAGGAGTGAGAGGAAAACCCTGAAAAAAACCTCACCCAGGCAACTCGTCATTAACTCGTAGACATCTTTAACCCCTCAGCCACATCGTCGACTACATACTTACTTACTTATGGCTTTTAAGGAAGCCGGAGGTTCATTGCCAACCTCACATAACCCCACCATCGGTCCCTATCCTGAGCAAGATTAATCCAGTCCCTAGCATCATATTCCAACTCCCTCAAATCCATTTTTATATTATCTTCCCATCTACGTCTCGGCTTCCTCAAAAGTCTTGTTCCCTCAGGTCTCCCAACTAACACTCTATACGCATTTCTGCTTTCGTCCCTTCATGCTACATGCCCTGCTCATCTCAAACGTCTGGATTTAATGTTCCTATTATGTTAGGTGAAGAATACAATGCGTGCAGTTCTGTGTTGTGTAACTGTTTCCATTCTCCTGTAACTTCATCCCTCCTAGCCCCAAAAATTTTCCTAAGCTTCTTATTCTCAAATATCCTTAACCTCTGTTCCTCTCTCAAAGTGAGACTCCAACTTTCAATTCTAATTAAGTTTTTTTGGAAGCAGACTAGATTTATAATAATAATAATAATAATAATAATAATAATAATAATAATAATAATAATAATAATAGTGTATATCAAATTTGCCTTAACGACGCGGGTTCGATTCCTGATGGAGTCATAATTTTATCCAACTGACCAAATCTTTTCAGCTGGACAATGACCTTCGAGTCAACTCCATTTCTCACATAAATGTGTACCAGGAAGTTTTTCTTTGAAGATAAAGGCGGCAAGCACATAGAACTGACATGTCTGCGGTTACAAATTCCAATTATTTGCAAAAGTTAGTGTCTTAACCCCCTGCTACCCTGTGGGTCTCTGTGGCCTCTAATAGAATTTAATTGGATTTATTTTTTATTTATTTTAGTTGGTTATTTAACGGCGCTGTATCAACTACTAGGTTATTTAGCGTCGATGAGATTGGTGATAGAGAGATGATATTTGGCGAGATGAGGCCGAGGATTCGCCATAGATTACCTTGCATTTGCATTATGGTTGGGGAAAACCTCGGAAAAAACTCAACCAGGTAATCAGTCCAAGCGGGGATCGAACCCGCATCCGAACGCAACTTCAGACCGGTAGGCAAGCGCCTTAACCGACTGAGCCACGCCGGTGGCTAATTTGATTTATTTATATGATTTACTTTGCTGATTAAATGGTATGTTTGCACAACAAATTTAAATAATCTAAGGATAAGGCATAGGGAACATCATTTTATGTAAATAAAGAATCACAATGCTAGTACATTACTTTTATTATAACAAACAACAAAATTACATAACATATTTTTGTTTTAAGACTTGAAACTTTAGTACACTGTATTCATGTGCTTTTAGTAAATATGCATCGTCATGGAATTAAAATACATTTCTATCAGTTAGTAATAAAGTACAAAAATAATCTAAATATTATAAAATTTGCTTCTTTGTATGTGGACCTCTCTGTCCTTAAAATTGACAATTGACAGGCCCTAATATTGTTAGAGATATAATTAGGTAGTCTACTGGAAAATAATATGTTTTATGTTGATAATGTACCGCGCCGGGCGTCGTAGTCTAAGGCATCCTGCCTAGAACTCGCGTTATGGAATGCGCGCTGGTTTGAGTACTCATGAGGGAAGAAATTTTCTCATGAAATTTCGGCCAGTGTATGGAACCGGTGCCCACCCAGTATCGTGATGCACTTCGGGAGCGACGATAGGTAGCGAAAATCCGATTTCGTAAACCAGCTATAACGGCTGGGGTGATCATCGTGCTAACCACACGATACCTCCATTCTGGTTGGATGATCGTCCACCTCTGTTTGACATGTGGACGTGAGGCCAGCAGCCGGCTGGTCGGACTTGGCCCTTCACGGGCTGTAGCGCCACGGATTTTTATGTTGATCATTGTTTGCAAAATTCAGAATTGTTGTTATTTGGTTAACTCTCCGAAGACAAGTCTAACCTCACAAGTGATACCAACAAGGCAACACTCATGAGGCAACTTCCCCCTTCACTTCATAATCATCGCAGACTAACTGCATATTACACTAATCAGACTTCAGATGTATATAAACAATAATTGTTCTTCCTCTGACACGTACCGTCAAATGAAATGTACTCCCTGATAATAGATGTGCATATCAACAAGAGCCTCAATCAGAGGTAAATTCAGAATTATTCACGAAAATTGAAGGGTTCAGAATCATAGTGGTCCAAGCGCCATTGAGTAAAACCGTAGAAGACACGGGTTAAAATGAAGTTGTTAGGTCTACCATAATTCAATGGAAACATATAGCAAGTAATGTAAAGTAAACACAATAAATCTAAACTATGGTATTCACTTAACAACCCTTGCTTTCTCCGTTTTTAATAAATGGCGCTTGGGCTACTATGGCTCTGAACCTTCAGTTGTGCATTTATACAGGGACATCATTTTATTTTTACTAACATTTTTAATATTAATCTGGCTGTGCCTTTGAATTAACGGATCGAGAACCGGAAACACCGTTTGCTACTCCCTTCCACGACTGAAGTTCGATGATACTGGCGTAAAATACAAACAAATCACTATACGAGGTACAGGAGGGAAGAAAAGTAGTTCATCCATTTCCGTAAACTAGGAAATATCGAAATTTTGAGTTTGATAATTTTCATTAGGTTTTCGTTCAATCAAAATACAGTACTGTATTAACAATAAGTGTTTTTACTCACGAACTGAGCTATCCATAGGAATGTATTCATTATGCAGTGTATATTATACTGTTTTCAGCACATTAGCGTACACTATAGAGAATGAAGTTAAATTGAAAAATAATCATAATATGGATATTTAAACACAATTTTGAAAATGGTGGCCGTTCATTTCGATTCAGACTTCAGTTCTTTTGTGCATATTATCGCACGATAGACTATTGTATCTAATTCCAATTATTATCTGTTTCGTCCTTCGTACGAGTAACTCATGTTGAAATAATTCTGTAACTACTCTATAAAAGAGTACCTTACGTACTGTAAATTCAATCTTAACTTCTGCCCGACCCGCAAAGATAGAATTACTCGGACATGCTGTCTACTGTCCGTCCAAGTGGTTTTGGCGCTGGGTCGTAGAAAGGGGGAAAATCACGTGACAGTTAATTACTCAACAAGGCCCTTTCATTCCAGTTATTTTAAACAGTTGTATAATATTAAGTAGACGTCCAATTCCGAACAGAAATTATTGTTTTCAGAAAAGAGCTAAGACAGCCCAGCCACTAGCCTTTACAAACGGGCGAGCAGAAGCGTACGGGGGAAAAAGGGATGCGACGTAGGCAAACGGACGACAGTACCTGTGCGAAAATATGATTCAATATTGAAAGCTCTTTCGTCACTGGAAAACGCGAACATATTTCTGAAACGTACTATACTCACTAACTCACTGCGGTCTCGGTTCTGTGTGCAGGACATTGGAACGTCATTAGTAGAGGGGGTGGGAGCGAAGTATATTCTAAAACTCAGGTACAATAAAAATTGAAGTAAAAATAAAATGATGTCCCTGTACAAACTGAACCACGTGCTGGAGGGTAAGCTGGGAGAAACGGAGGTGGCTGTGAAACTCATTATCTTGTTATCTTGACGCCAAATAATTTTATTGCGATTCTTCATGACCCGTTCTTAAAATACACTTTATTCGTAACAGTGATATAATGATTCCAGGTAATAGAGAAACTTGGGATCAGAATGACAGGGGAAACCTTTTATCTGCTTGAGTTTATTATTAACATACGATACCGTAATTTCCCATAACTATGGTCCAGGCACCCAACTATGGTCCAAAACGCATTATGTACTACTTAGTCCGCCAAAGGTTCGGTGTTTGCTATTTAATGCGCCACTATGATGGAATTATGTTCCCCATAGATTCTTCTATCTACCATTACACGTGACAATGACATGGATGCTTAACAAGGTCAGTGTGCATCGTTCTATTGAATGTGTGAAGACACGAAATCATTCAGTTTGTGATTGTCTGTTTTATTAAGATCTCCTCTGTAGAACTGGTACGTTGTAGACATATGATTCTTTGTACAATTAAACCTGGCTATGTAGTGTTTACTTTCACGTAATAGACTGGCAGAGGTTAAGGACTCTGCGTGAAAAATGTTTAACCTCAAGGCTACAAGTCAGTCCTCAACTATGTACCACAGTTTTTCGTGGACCATAGTTGTATTTCATTTTGAAATATTTGTTTTAATGAAATGTGAACAATTTGATTATTTACTTCTGCAAATACGGTATATCAGTATATTCTAAAACACCATTTAACATTATAGTCCAGTAAATAAAGAAACAGGCTGTTTCAGCATCAATGGTACTAGCACGAATATTGGTCCGGTAAAACGAAAACTTCAGGGTAGAAGGATCACAACCGTCCCTGTGACTATGAGAGCGATGAAATTGAATTAGATACAGATTATGATGTTTCCGGTGTACTCTCCATATTTACAGACAGTGAGTCAGATGTGGAAAAGAAGACGAAATCTGTTAAAATAATGCTAAAGGCACATAGTTATATGGTAGTTACTTATGAGGAGGAATTGTGGCCAGGGAAAGTTTTGGAAATGAAGAACAATGGAGCTGTTGTTTCATGTATAGTAAGAAGCGGCAATTACTGAGGTGGCGAGAAATGGAAGACATTTTATTCTATAGAAAGGAAAACACAATAAAACAAATTGAAGACCTCATATTCGTCTCGAAAAAGAGAGATCTATTTTCAATTTCAGAATTACAAGAGAAGTGGAGATTCAAAGGATAGGAATAAGTCTAGTGAATATAGTTCTCAGTATGGTAAATAAACATTATCAGTGAATTTATCTGCATAATATTTTGCTAAGAATGTGTTAGTTTATTTTGATACCGTACTTTTGTTCTTTAATATATTGTAGCTGTTCATTATTGCAGGAAAATGACTTTCAGATTTCACTTGTTTATTGTGTGTTTATGTAATGTGTACCAATAAAAAGAATCCATGTACTTTTCATTTATTTTTAATATTTCTGTGTTAGATTGTATTTCTGCACTTAAATTAAAAACTCAATTTATTGATTTACGAATAATTACAGATCCAGCTGTAGTCCATTCATGCTTTCAAGGATGAATACATGAGTTGATCATAGTTGGGCAACTCAGAATACAACTATGTACCAATGCTTATTATTTTTTTAACACTTCTAATTAAATAATTTCAAACACATATGTCAATATTTATTTAATATAAACTTACAAGAGTCCGAAGCCAAAATTTCACTTAATCTGGATGAATAGTATTGAATATACAAAGAAAAATGTTAGAAATGTGGACCATAGTTAGGGGAAACTACGGTACGCAAACTAATTCTATAGCTTAAAATTTATTGTACTCGTACGAGCTATGACCGGATGTCGTTGGAATGATGAAAATAGTAAAAACATAATTATATCAATGATAGGTGATTCGCATTCGTCCTTCTATCCGGCCCTCAGACGAATATGAGTTACCCACATGAGTGTGTGGGGCACATTGGCCTACCTCCGCCGCCACTACAACCACCGCCTCCGCCTCCGCCGCCACAGCCTCCTCCTCCGCCCCCACCACAACTACCCCCACCCCCACAGCCTCCTCCTCCGCCCCCACCACAACTACCCCCACCTCCACAGCCTCCCCCTCCGCCCCCACCACCTCCGCCGCCTCCGCTACTGACGACTTGCACAGTAATGGTTGCTGGCACACTCATCAACAAGGACATCAGAGATGCAAGACTCATTCCGCCACCTCCACCGCCCCCACTTCCACCGCCTCCACAACCGCCGCCTCCTCCGCAACCACTGCCGCCTGTACTAACCGTACCGCCACAACCACCACCCCCACCACAACCACCGCCGCCTGTACTAGCCGTACCGCCACAACCACCTCCCCCTCCCCCACAACCACCGCCGCCTCCACCACCGAACATACTCATAAGACCACCCATTCCGCCCATTGGTAACATTCGTCGTCTTCTTAGTTTTCCTTTGTTGTTATCCATGTCTGGAGTTCTAGGGCTAGGTGAAGGAACGTCATCGTCTTTCAGAAGTTGTATTACTGTGCCTAGAAAAGAATTAGGTGAGTTTTAGTTCGGTTTCGAATAACAAAAAGACAGAGTAGTTTAAATGTGATTTATGATAAACAGTGAATTATTTTTTTAATTGGGTTTCTTACATGAATAAATAAAGCAGGTTTAAATTATATTTCTAACAAGAAAACAGCAAAGTTCTAGTACCCTGTCTTACAGCAAAACATCTAATTCTGTTTTAATTCGGTGTTAATTACAGTAGCGTGCAAATTAATCCGAACACGACATATTTTTACATTTTCTGTCATTGTTGGCCTCACAGCTGCTCATATCGCTTTAATTGACATCTGTAGTACGTGTAATTCCATTGTTGAAGGTCTGTCGTTAACATTTTTTTTATAATATGTGACATTTTGCCTGTGGTTTTGTACTTACAAGCATTTCAGTTGTGTTGAAGACTTAATACTGCAATCCTGTGTACATTCTGTCGTCTTCACAAATGGATACAACTCCACGAAAACGGTCTAAAATTATAACATTAGCAGAGCATTCTTCTATGACACAGAGGCAAATTGCTGCAGAATGTCACATCGGTTTGGCTACTGTTAATTCGATCATAAAACGATACAGGGAGACTGGATCCATCACACCCCAGAAAAAAGGAAACTGTGGCCGGAAAAGGAAGACTTCACCTGCAGATGATCGTTTAATTGTCTCCGCCGTCGCTTACATCCACGAACTCACGGCGTTTTTAGTTTAAATATTGTGTTTAACAGAAGAACAATAAATTTGGGTTAAATCTGTTTTTAACTGTAAAACAAGGTAGATTTTTAGATCCACTTTCTGACGGAAGAACAGCTTTGTTGATTTGCGTCAGATTTCTAATGGGAGAACGACAGAGTGTTTTCAGTTGTTTCTTGCTTAAAACAGCAACGTTTATTTACGTTATATTTCTGGCAGGGAAATAACAGATTTATTTCAAGTTCGTTTCTGATAGGAAAGGACACGATGCATTAAAATCAAATTCCCAAAAAGAGGATTGGTAAAGATGTTTTTGTCCGGTTTGTGTCAGGGAATGAGCAAGTTGTCCACACCTGTGGAGTAACAGTCAGCGCGCCTGTCCGAGAAACCAGGTGGCCCGGGTTCGGGTCGGGACAAGTTACCTGGTTGAGGTTTTTTCCGGGGTTTTTCCTCAACCCAATTTGAGCAAATGCTGGGTAACTTTCAGTGCTAGACTCCGGACTCATTTCACCGGCATTATCACCTTCATCTCATTCAGACGCTAAATAACCAAAGTTGTTGATAAAGCGTCGTAAAATAACCTACTAAAAAAAAGAAATCGCGAAATTCCCTGAGCACTGCTATCAATGTACTGTTTGTGATTGTTTTCTGTAACAGTAACACTAATCTTGGCTGCAACATCACCAGATAAACACAAAATTCTTCTTCGACAAACAAAAGCGTAGCCTATTTCATTTTATTGGCTTTATGTTCGTCAAACAAGAAAACGTATGTTCCGTTGATAACAAAAACACATCTAATGACTCTTTACTTAATCATTTTTATTGTGCGATCACATTTAGTTCAGCCAATTTAGCTGAGTATTAACTTGAGTATTCTGCGGAAAGGTTCCTAATCGAATAATACACAATGTAAACACCCGGTTCTATGTGAGGTAATAATAATAATAATAATAATAATAATAATAATAATAATAATAATAATAATAACGATACAAGCATTAAAAGGACTGTTATCTACCTGAGCTTAATACTCAAAAGTATTTATTTATTTATTTATTTGTTTATTTATTTATCTATTTATTTATTTATTTATTCTGGTGTAGTTAAGGCCATCAGGCCTTCTCTTCCACACCACCAGAAATACAAATACAATAACAGAAATAAAAAGGGGAAAAAAACGCTATAAACAAAGTAAAGTCACACAAAAATATACACAGGTTGCAGTCACACAAACTTTAAATGAGTGATTAAGTATAGTTAATTGTATCCTAATTAACTAACATAACCAAGAAACTTGAACTTGCGATTTTAATCTAGAGTAAAAAACACAAATCAACACTTCTAGCAATACCTAAAAAGCATTAAACAAGACAAAATTTTTCAATTTAATTTTGAATTGTGATAAAGTCCGGCAGTCCCTGACGTCATTAGGTAACTTACTCATATATGAGTAGAGCCCTTCGTTTGGTTACATAGAGTCACCCAGCAACTCACAGCAATGTAGTTGCATATGGGATATAGACCAGTGGCATTTAACCCAGGCACACAGTTCAGGTCTGCTGTTCAGTAAGGTAGTCGACATGTCGAAACAAAACGAGAAGCAAATGTGGAAGTTGCCAACAAAACCGGTCATTTCCACGGAAAACAAAAAAAAAAAAAGTTTTTTTTTTTTACCCTTTTCAGTGTTTAGAAAGGCATCTTTCTGAATGTGTCACTGTTTTTATTCTAACTTGGTAATTTCCATGAGAAACAGTATGGTAAAATCAGTATTTTCAATCCAAACCGGATAATTCCATATCAATATTTTCATGTCAATATTTTCATCGTCTTTTTTGTGACAAAAACGGACATTTCCAACATTCTATATGTGTTGTAACCCATTCAAAATCGGTCATTTCCACCGAAACCAAAAATTGAGTTTTTTTTTTTACCCTTTTCGGTATATTTAGAATGGCATCTTAGTACAATGGGTCTAACATGCACGACATATAAAATTGTTGTTCACTTTGGTGTGAAGTGAAGGCTCAATGCATTTTTTTCTACTTCATGAAAAAAAAATACTATTTTGGAAATGATCGGTTGCGTTTGCAATCTTCACAAATAGTCAGTGCAAATAATAATGTTTTTTTACTGTAATTTATTGTATTATTGTAATTTCCAACATTTATATATTTATGTATTAATTTATAGATGTGTACATACATAGTCTGTGTCCAGTTACAACGTTCATGCGTAAAACAAGTTTTAATAAATTTCTACAATCTGGAATTACAGACCATAATACATGGAAACAAGAAAACTCTTCAGATTATTTTTAAATGAACGAAAGACCAAAATAGATTTTATATATTCCAATATTAACTCATTTTCAATTGTGAATTTCAATAATTTGTCATATTATTTACTTCTAAGCTCATTTTCACTTCGATAAAATATATCTATTTCTTTTAAAAATTATCACAATTAAAAATATTCAAAACTCAGTAAATAGGAGAAAAATAATGAGAATTGATTTTTACTTTTTGGATAAAAAATTTGAAACAGAAAATATCTAGAGTGTACAGTGACATCAAAAATGTATTCCTTACATGTTTACTGTACCTTGTTTTTTGACTATACCAGGCAGGCTTTGCTTAATGATAAGTTTTAGTTGCCATGGTAATATTTAGGTATAATCAGGACATAGTTAAAAATACAAGGAAATAGTAATATACGTTACAAGAGCGGTATGTTGAAGTTTTCATGTTCGAGGAAAAGTTTGAAAAAACGAAACGTAGTTGAGCTTTTTTAATTTCCGAGAATTGAAAGAAAACATACCGCTCGTGTATCGTACATTATTTTGTGTGAAGATCGTTTATTACATACCTGAAAGAGGAATTTCTAATTAGTTGCAATGAAATCTTCATCTTGGTTTCTGTTCAATGACGGCAAATTTGCAAAACAAAAATATCTATCTTCAACATTGTTGCTTTAAAATGTTTTCTGTGTTTACTATACTCCTGGAGGCCGTGATATACGTCTGTCTTTTTTTCTCCCAGTCTATAAATGCGAACTTAAAACAAACGGCGTCCTTAATGTTTAATGCATCACGAATGCAGTAACTTTAGTGGAGTTGTAGAGTTTACTTAATTTTTGCAAATATTTAAAAACAATAACAGTGCAATTTAGGTGAAATTGCAGTGGTAAGTTTCCAATTTATAATTATTACTATATTGAACGTCTCTAAAAATAATATGTTAAAAGCCTAAAGCAGTAAAATCAATATGTCACTTAAGCGGTAAGAAGAGGGAAATTGTTATGTGTGTTAGGTTGGGAATACTGAATGTGGAATTTTAGACTTTCCGCGGATTGGTTTTGTGCGTAAACTAAGCAAATACGCACGATCTCGCACAAAACAATAATTAACATTGCAATTTAGGTGAAATTGCAGTGGTAAGTTTCCAATTTATAATTATTACTATATTGAACGTCTCTAAAAATAATATGTTAAAAGCCTAAAGCAGTAAAATCAATATGTCACTTAAGCGGTAAGAAGAGGGAAATTGTTATGTGTGTTAGGTTGGGAATACTGAATGTGGAATTTTAGACTTTCCGCGGATTGGTTTTGTGCGGAAAACAAGCAAATACGCACGACCTCGCACAAAATATATTATGAAACAGAAAATATATAGAATGTAGATGTGTTTTACTTATTGTGAGAATAATCTTCTATTGCTCATAAGGTAGCTTTAAATAAATACTAGTGGCTTGTGCAGCAAATGCTGCTGCAAACTAAGTTCGTTAGACGTTCAAATAAAAATTTTTCAGATTTATTTTCAATGAAGAATACTTGTCTTTTTAATAGTTATTTGCTTCCATAATAATGAAACATACTCCCTCTGAATGGATTTTTTAGGCCAATTCTTTCTCTTGAACCTATCCAACTTCAGTTTTTGAGTTTCAACGCGAAAACGCAAGTATCAATGTCAGGATGATAGCAGTAGCTATTTCAGATCATTGTGGATTGTAGGCGAAAGTTAAAAAAAAATGTCAGGTTTGCTAAGCTTTCGAACAATAGCATTTTCGTATAGCTGCTGCATGTAGAACTTGAAATATAGAGCGTAAAATCATTTTATCCTACTAAGAGATCTTGCTGAAATGATCTGAAGACTACAAAATTTTCTAGGCCTCTTATTTTATCGTAAGTAATACCTTTTGATCTTTCCTTAGGAACTGTAATTTTTGCGCTCTCTCGAGCCAATACTGAAGACAATGACACATATCAATATCTACACTACACCGCCATTAAGTATATGAAAAAGACCCAACCCCACTGGGCTAATAAGTATAAAAATATTGATTTTTAATAACAATATTATTATCTTACTTAAGTTTTGTAGTTATATATAGCAACCACTCAGTAAATTATAGAAATGAAGATCTAAATTAAGATATTCTCTACATTTACTTACATAAACTCAAAACGTTTCACTTTCATGTCATCAATATAGCATCAATATTATGTACAATTAATGAAAAATAGATGCATCATGATATTAACTATAATAATATTTAATTTCTAACGATAATAATGTCATCAAACCACCTCAAGTTTCGTAGATTTGAATATCCAATACACAGCTATACTCAAAAAATTATTATACACTGCAGAATCGGTTTTTTAATAACAAATTGAATTGAGCTCTAAATATGTCGGCAATCCTGCAGGTCATGGCCTTCGTGTAATAGTCTATTGTTTATTGTAGTGTGTGTTTTGTTCTGAAATTCAATCAAGTCGGCCGTGATTGAATAAAATTAGTTCTCAAAACTGACAACAGATGGATTTTGGAAAATAGGAAAATTATGTAGGAAAATTGACATTTCACTGAAAACTACTACTTTTCCGAAAAACTTTGGGTGCCAGGCATGAAAATGAGGGGCCATTTATTAAAATCCGTTCAGCCGTTTTCCCGTAATTTCCATTACCAGTTCAAATTATATATATATATATATATATTTATATAGATTTAGTTTCTTATTATATCCACGTGAAAGTATATTTTATATGTGAGTAGGCCTACTGTTCTGATTGTTCAGTGCCCATCCACACAGGCACACGAATACGCAGATGTAACACACGAAACAGTCCAACTCGCAGAGCGAAGTTAGTATGATCCATGTAAGCCTAACTTGTACTCAAAATAACCAAACGCAGGTCTCTACTTATTAGTATAGTATGAACATCTGGATTGAACATTTTTATACCTGTTTCTTTGGAAGTAGCTTCATCTCCAGAAATTGGTTGACAAGTTATGACTGTGAAAATAAGGACCACTAGAGATGTCGAAGATTTCATTGTACCGGTCACCTAAGTTATGAGAAACTCCTAGGAAGTGGCAAGTATTTATAATACGAAGAACAAACTCTGAATCTGTTGAAGCGTGTGCAATTGGGAGGCAGAGCTAGAGTAACAAAATATTATAATAATTTTTCTATCCAATTAGTGTTGTATTATTGTAAATGCATGACTTAGTAGAGTAAATGATATTCTGTGCAAATGATCAATGGCCTTGATGATGTTAATACTGCCTTTGAATGATGCAAGAATTAAACTTTACCTTGTGAGATCATAGGATAACCTTGATGTTGTATTGAAAGTCTCTAAAACATGAAAATAATTATATTCTGGAATTACATTATAGCAATACTAAGAGCTTTATAGTTGAGAACAACTACTTTGCCAGAAATAAATTGTGCTTTACGGAAGACTACAGAAAGATAAAGACGAGACGTAACTGTCAGCCCACGACTTCTTACTGCATGGTACTGTTTTACGATCCCAGGAACGTCCTGTGATAGATCTGTTTGTGGTGTATAAATCGGCTGTAGAACATTTCTTCTTAATATTTCAGTTTGTTCTTCCATCCTCACCATACTAACGCTTCATTATCACAATATAATCGTCTCTCAATAACCTCGTTAATGTATAAAGCGGACGTTGAACAAAGTACCTACAGTACTAACAATTACTGGAAACATTATTTGTAGATGTTGTTATTTTAAGAATTTAATATCTTTTAGTCTATGTTCCGACCAAACAACTGATTAGATTCTTTATTCTTCGATTATTTTGTATTCTATTGTATTTACGTTCCAAGGTATTCACACATCGCTTCACAGTTAGAATTTTGAACACGTCATAGTACTACAAAATCTTAATTGTAGTCACAGTCTAGTTTAAATACAGTATATACAGAAGGGTCCCCCACCTTATTTAATATTTATATAAATAACATTACCAAAAATCGGGAAGACGAATTGCTCACAAATTTTATGACTGACAACTTCCCACATTACTTTACGCAGATGATCAGATAATCTCAGGAAATTCTGAAGAAAATTTACAAAGAGCAATACACACACTATACAAGATAGCAAAAAGTTATAATTTGGAAATCTCTATAAATAAAACCAGAATCATGGCCTTCCAAGGAAAGAATCATATAAGATCCAAAATTGCAATCAATAATAATTGTATAGAACAAGTCAACACATTCAACTATCTAGCTGCATCTTTCTTATATAAACTCCAGGGACATAGATATTAAACTAGCCAAATTTCAGCAACTGTTAAGAACAATCAAATCAACTCTATTAAAGAAAGTTCGACCAGAAACAAATTTGAAATTCTATAAAGTTATGGCAGTCCCCACATGGATCAGAGACATGGTCATTAACAAAAGGACAACTTCGAAGAATACAGACGTGGACAAATTATTAGAAAAATTGGAGATTTTTATTATATATTTTTACAAAGTATGATTCTTCAATTTAGACTACAGTTGACATCTTTGCGTATTTCCAAATTATTAGAAAAATCGAAGATTTGTATTGTACATTTTTACAAAATTTCATTCTTCAATTTAGACTACAATTGCTATTTTTGCATATTTACAAATTATTAGCAAAAGTGAAGATTTTTTTGTATACTATTTCTACAAAATTCGACTCTTCAATTTGGACTACAGGTGACATTTTGGATATTTCCAAATTATTAGCAAAATTGAAGATTTTTATTATATATTTTTACAAAGTATGATTCTTCAATTTAGACTACAGTTGACATCTTTGCGTATTTCCAAATTATTAGAAAAATCGAAGATTTGTATTGTACATTTTTACAAAATTTCATTCTTCAATTTAGACTACAATTGCTATTTTTGCATATTTACAAATTATTAGCAAAAGTGAAGATTTTTTGTATACTATTTCTACAAAATTCGACTCTTCAATTTGGACTACAGGTGACATTTTGGATATTTCCAAATTATTAGCAAAATTGAAGATTTTTATTATATATTTTTACAAAGTATGATTCTTCAATTTAGACTACAGTTGACATCTTTGCGTATTTCCAAATTATTAGAAAAATCGAAGATTTGTATTGTACATTTTTACAAAATTTCATTCTTCAATTTAGACTACAATTGCTATTTTTGCATATTTACAAATTATTAGCAAAAGTGAAGATTTTTTTGTATACTATTTCTACAAAATTCGACTCTTCAATTTGGACTACAGGTGACATTTTGGATATTTCCAAATTATTAGCAAAATTGAAGATTTTTATTATATATTTTTACAAAGTATGATTCTTCAATTTAGACTACAGTTGACATCTTTGCGTATTTCCAAATTATTAGAAAAATCGAAGATTTGTATTGTACATTTTTACAAAATTTCATTCTTCAATTTAGACTACAATTGCTATTTTTGCATATTTACAAATTATTAGCAAAAGTGAAGATTTTTTTGTATACTATTTCTACAAAATTCGACTCTTCAATTTGGACTACAGGTGACATTTTGGATATTTCCAAATTATTAGCAAAATTGAAGATTTTTATTATATATTTTTACAAAATTTTACTCTTCACTTTAGACTGCAGTTGACATTTTTCCATATTTACAAATTATTAGCAAAATTGAAGATTTTAATATATTTTTTTACAAAATTTGACACTTCAATTTAGAATAGTCTACATTTGACATTTTTGCATATTTCTATCTACTGTAATGATAGAAATATGCAAAATTGTCAACTGTAGTCTAAATTGAAAAGTCAATTTTTGTAAATAGAATTGCCATAAAAATCGTCAATTTTGTTAATAATTTGTCCACTACTGTAGAAGCTGCTGAAATGTAATTGCTAAGATCTCTTGCAGGATATACTCTTTACGACCATAAGAGGGACGCTGACATCCGAACAGAATTGAATATCACAGCCATTACGGATACTATAGATTCTTATCGCAACAACTGGTATGAACATGTATTAAGAATGCCCAACAATAGGTTACCCAGGAGACTATTGGACTATACACTTCATAGAAAACGAGACATCGGAAGACCAAGGAAGAGATGGAAAGAATATCACCGCCATTACGGATACTATAGATTCTTACCGCAACAACTGGTATGAACATGTATTAAGAATGCCCAACAATAGGTTACCCAGGAGACTATTGGACTATACACTTCATGGAAAACGAGACATCGGAAGACCAAGGAAGAGATGGAAAGATCAACTTTCTTCTGGAAGCGGAAACAGGCTAGGAGGCCTAGTCCAAGACTGTTATTGATGATGATGATGATGATGATGATGATGATGACGACGATATACAGAAGGGTTCTATAATATACTAGTACAGCACAAGGACGTAGCATCGGTACTTAATACAAGACAGAAATATTCATGAAGCATTGTTGAATGTCATAAATTCATCTACAGAATAAAAGGCGTGAGAAATTAGGTACTTCTTTAATTTTACCCTAAATAATCTTATGTTTTAAGTTTGAGTTTTTATATCCATAAACATTTTTACTGACATATAACGCACTCCTTTTTGTTAACACGATAGATTTGCCGACGGAGTATGAAAGTCATTTTTACGAGTATTTATGCTATGAACTCTTGAATTAGTTACAAAGATTTCACGATTATATACGAGGGAGTTTATTAATTAAAACATATATTGATAAGCCATGGGCATTATTTGTAGTTTCTTGAAAATAGTCCTACACGATTCCCTAGATTTGGCACCTACTATTATTCTAGTTACTCTTTTTTGTAGGAGGAATGTACTGTTACTATCTGTAGAATTTCCCCAGAATATTATTCCAAATCTCATTACTGAGTGAAATTATGCAAAGTAGCCTATATTGTTCTTAAGGTACTGATATTTATTATCTCTTGCAAAATCTGAATTTAGTTTGGGGGTAATTTATTTAATATGATTTTTTCAATTTAACATATCGATTTGTAAGCCAAGAAATTTGGTTGTTGTTGTTTCTATTAAGGGCCTGTCTTCTAACATTCTATAATCACTGAACAGATAATAACTGCTTTACAGTATTAATATTATGGTAAATTACCTGACTGACGAGTTTTGACGTGGTGTCCATCATTCTCCGAAGCCTGTTTAAATGTGATGTAGGGGATATAGATATACTCTGCTATTTTGATGGCTGATGAGGTCATGTCGGCAACAGATGCTGTCCCAGTGGTGGCTGCGTGGTCTAGACCAACAGTCTGTCATACAGATGGTGCCGGTTCGAATACCAGTTGAATCTGACATTTTTCATTGAAAAATCCATACTGAAAGTTGTGGTAGACGAGATCGCAGTAAGGTTTTCTCGGCACATTTCCGTTTCCATACGTTAGGTATCAATAACATTCCATCCCATCTCCATTCCATCATCCATAACATTCCCCGATCACCGGCTGGATATGCGCAAAGGGAATGGACTATGGTCTAGGAAGGATTGCGGTTGCCTGCTCGAAGGATAGGCGTATTAGGGTAACACCACAGTCTAGTATATACAGTCACGAATCTTGAGTTGTAAGAGTGCTAGGAACAATAGACTGTAACAGTACTATTTCGCATTGTCTGCAATGAGGCGATATGAGCGATCCTTGTGGTTAGCAACTATCCATGGATGCATATTTACTACGTATTGAGCTTCGTGACTTCGCTGTAAGAAAAATCCTAATGTAAACAATAGCACGTGACTGAAGTGAGGCTTCATTGGCCGCTGTTTGGCGCCATAGATTCTGTACATTCTGTTCCATGTTAAACATTTCCTGTTACTCGTCAAGTAGGCCTAACCTCACTACTATGCATTCGTTTGCTTAGGAAACATTTACTTTATAATTATTGTAGTTAAAACTCACATAACTTATTATATACATTTAAGACTATTTGTTTTTCTCCGCTTTTGAGAGGGTTTCCACTCTTGAGTTTAATAACCAAACACACCGAGGATGCAGAAGCCATACTTCAGTACCACGTGCTTACGGGAACAACTACGAGCTCAAGTGACGCCAGCTTGTTACAAGGACAGACTATCTCGGTATTACTGTTGGTATTCATCCGCGTTCATAGTACATAACAAAATATAAAAGTAGCTTTTCTTTTACATAGCGTTTTACATATGAGTGAAGTTATATGTTTCATTGTATTTAACAACTAGAATTCAATTTTTTATTTGAAATAATACAAGATTATGGTTTCCAAATACGAACTATATTTTCCTGCGTCGTGTGAGTGTTTCGACTGGGAGCCAATCACGGATATGACAGCAAGGTGCTTATGTTTACATTAGGATTTTTCTTACAGCGAAAACAGTATTGACTGCGGTAGCACTTACAAGGGAGTTAAACATAAAATGTATTACTATTATTATCTCCGCTGTGAATGATTTGATAGAGTTTTGTTTTTATAAACTGAGCAAAATTTAGTTGCATTTGAACATCATTTACTCGATGCTCAAGCAGCTTAAACTTTAACATTTTTTATGAAGTAGGCATATTAACAATATAGAATTTACGTGATATCTACTGAATATATATTGTTATGGTTTACTTAGTGTAATATAATTTTGTCATCAATAATAAGTATTTTCTTGGCAAACGCAACCCTGGAAGCCAGAAGACAAGGTGGGCAGACGAACTTAGATCAAGATTTGGCCATCTGTGGTCAAGAACAGCGAAAGACCGATAACAATGGAAGCTAATCACAAAGTGACTTGCACCCCAAACAGTGACTAGTGAACAGTGTACCCTTCAGTGTTAACCCAGACAGAATCCCAAACCATTACATTACAAAAGTGACCATCATTCCCGGAGTGGCTAATCAGGAACTGCTTGACAAGCCACCCTGCATAGTCAGGAGACCCTTGGCCTTCATGGGATTTCGTGGCTAATTTTTCTATTCTTCTAATACCTACCATGAGGAAATGCTAATATTATATCTGTATTTTCACAATTTAAAATTTCAGAGACTCAAAATGCAGTATATTTCACAAGCGGTTGCGATTTCATCCGTACTCACTACAGTTGCTGCAAGCCTTAAAACCAGAGGACTAAGTGCTACGAAGACATTTCTGCATAAGTATCCAGATTTTAATTGAAAACGATGATGAATTTATTCGTTCCGTGGTGTTTTCTGACGAAGCCACTTTTCATCTTTCTGGTAAAGTGAACGGACATAACTTCAGAATCTGAGGGTCGGAAAATCCGCGTACCTACGTGGAACTTGACTATAGGCTTGATGTGTGCCGTGTTACCAAGAGGGATACATTGAACATCTTTAAGGTAAGGAACTGATATTTTTGAGTTTCTCTTTCCATTTGTACTATTTTCTTGTACCACAGATTCATAGAACGTAAATTACCGGTCTTACTAATAAAGCGTGTACAGTTTTTATACGAGACTTATGCGGAGTTGAAGCAGAAAACGTTACTAATAAACCATGTATAGCGATGGATGTATAAACAGTCTGTAAGTATACAATGGGAATTGCTTTGCAGTAGTTATATACACGAAACCCCTTGTTTAAACGTTGTATATAGAAAGAAAATGGCCGCCCCTCTAACAGCTGTTCTTATCGACTGTCATTTTATGATGATGGATGCCTTGTAACCACAGAAGAACACACCAAAGAGCACAGAATAAGTAGACTAATATTGCTGTAGCTTGTACCCTTTGACCAAAATATAGTGTGTAATCAAAGAGTTTGTAATATGTAAGTATTACAAACTCTTTGTGTGCAATCGATCAGAGCCAGTTGTACTATCGATACTTAACACGGCACACTAGAGCGCTCTACCGGATGCAATAGAGAATCTCAGATATTCTATTACCTTTTATAATGAAGTAATGACGAAACTATGACGTAGCTGCGTTAACAGTTGTACTGTTATACACGATGTATGTTGTGATTATTAGTAAGGAATTTACACACGACTTATAAACGAACTACTCATTGTATAAGTATAAGAGAGTTAAACGTCTGTATATAGAGTTGTTATTAGTAGGAGTCCTGTATATAAGATATTATGTGTGTGTTATCTGTGGTACCGTTACTATTATTATTCTCGAGGGTTGGTTGCATTTAAATTCGTTCCAGTAATTCATGTGCGCAATTGGTTTGTCGATTTCTTCTTCGTATATTCCAAATGCTTCTTATCTATTGAACTGTAGCTCATAGGATATACATTATATTTCACTGCATATACATTGTCGGTATTTTGTAATTACAATTTTATGTGAAGGACGCTAAATAGTTTAATGGGTTTCGATGCTAGTATCTCACCAATATCAGTACTAAATTACAGCCTTCTCGTGACTTGAAGCAAGCTCCTTTTGGAAGTAATCTTTATATCTAACGAATTATAAGTGAACACTGCTTTGCTAGCAGTTTCCAAGACGAGATCTTAGTTGGGATATGAAACCGGTTATAGGTTTTAATTACTCCAGTTGCAGTGATGAACAATTCAAAGTTTGATGTTAATATTTTCCGCTACGAACACAGTTTTAAACAAGGTCGAAATAATTAGTGTTACCGAACAATTCGGATATACCTCATTCGAAATATGAATGGCAGTGCCTGTTCAGTAAAAATTGCATTGGTAATGCTAATTCTTCATCTTACTTCCTTTTTCAACTACAGAAGCTACAGAAAAACAATGAGATGATGAAATAGCAGTAATGGAATAATAACTGAGTGAGAATGGTAGAGAATTCAAATTAACCGGAAGAAACTTGACCTATGATCGGGTCAAAACTTAGAAAACTCGCAACGAAAGGTAGAAATTTATGTATAACTAGCTGTACCCGTGCGCTCCGCTGCACCCGTTAGAAATAAATATAAAGTAATTACATAATTAAAATAGGACGTTTGATCCAGGGAACATTCGTGTTTGGTAGAAGGATAAATCGTTTATTATGTTACTTAATTTAAATTGTATTTAAATGATTAAAATGCGATCATTTTGATCCAGAGACCATTCATTTGGTGCAATAACAACTCTTGTAACATGTTTCTTAATTGTTATTACATGCAACCATAGTTTAATGAGCATTGACATAATTTAGATTTAATGTGTACATAAACATTATTTTAAGAAATACAGGAAACGAATATTCAGAATAGCCTATCAAGTTTTCTGTGCATAAGAAGATATTTTAATCTTACCTGTTCTCGATTCACTCAAAAGTTACTGTAATAACGTTATAGCATTATGTCCATCTAGAGAAACTACACTTTCCAATGGTGAAATAATAATAAATTATATAAATCGGTTAATTTAGCTTCCGATATTACTTCATACAAACACAGAAACATTCTCGGTAGGCTATATTTCATAGCTATCGATTGTTGTTGTCCAGGCTCCTTATAGACGAAGTCATTTGTTTTTTATTTCATTACACCGCCTTAGATGGCAGTTATTTTAATTTTGAAACTCATTTATCTCATTAAATATCAGTCCTATCAAAATTCTTCAAAGAATAAAACTTATCGGAAATCATATTTAAAGAAACGTTTGTCATGTAACATTTTTCACAAAAGTCAATAATAAGCGAGATATCTCGATTTATTTAATTCAGGCCCCCTTATAATCCCCCTTTTAAATAAAGTATTTTGAATGCCATATAGCCTAAAATCTAAGTTACAATGAACTTAATTTATATTCCAATTTTCATCGAAATCCGGCCAGCCATTATTGCGTGAAAAGGTGACAAACATCCAGACAGACAGACAGACTTAAATATCAGTCCTATCAAAATTTTGCCTGGAATAAAACTTATCGGAAATCATTTTTAAAGAAACTTTTGTTATGTAACATTTGTCACAAAAATCAATAATAAGCGAGATATTTCGATTTATTTAATTCAGGCCCCCTTATAACCCCCCTTTTAAATAAAGTATTTCGAATGCCATATAGCCTAAAATCTAAGTTACAACGAACTTAATTTATGTTCCAATTTTCATCGAAATCCGTTCAGCTATTATCGCGTGAAAAGGTAACAAACATACAGACAGACAGATATACAAACAAAAATGTCAAAAAAGCAATTTTCGGTTTCAGGATGATTAATTATACATGTTAACACCAATTATTTTTAGAAAAGCGAAAATTACCAGAAAAATTTCGCTTACAGATTTATTATTAGTATAGATAATTAAATTCTCTTTATCAAAACATTTTTTGATCATTACTAACTTCACTATCTTATTTGTCAGTATGTTCCAAGTAAAAAAAAAAATAGTTGACTGAATCTTGAAATACTACTCGTAGTTTGTTTCATGTGCAGTCCTGGATAAATTGACTTACAAGTAGCATTGAAATGAACAGAATCCGCCCAGTAGTTTCGGAGAAATCATAGTGCAAAGATTGATAGATGGTGTACCAAAAACCACTTTTTCAACCAGAATATGATTTGATTAATAGGGTAGAATTGTATACCTCGGAAGTTTGAATTGAATATTGGTATAATAAAAAGGATTGTAATGGCTATTGCTAGGTTACAAATCTCAGAGGATAGAGTTGCAACCCCTTCCATTCATTCGATTAAATTACGACTGAGCTATGATGGTGAAAATGATCTTATTTCTTTTTGTAAAAGTTATTTAGAGATAATGAGAAAACAATTAAAGAATTATGAATTGATTATGGAGGAGAGGCGACGTAGAAAACCGCTTTTCAGCTTCTCTCTCTGCGGTATCTAGCAGGATCTTCGAGGGATGGCTAGAACCCTTAATAATACCTTTGACTGATTGATATAAGGCGTATTGGGGCAAGAAGGAGTTTATTGTTTGACTAATGTGACATAAAATGATTATCGTCTCACTCAGGTCAGTTTTACACAAAAATAATCTTGATATGAGTTTGAAAAGTGTTTCCGGAACGGGTGATGGAGAGAAAGTACTCCATCTTTCTCACTCGGGAAGAACGGTCCTTCCAGTTTGTAGGATTACTCTACCTACGTGATGTATTAAACAATGATAAATTATGTACATACATATTTAAACCCACAATGAAAGGAGAGAGCGAAAAGGCATAAATAAATAAAGAAATAAGGAAAAGGGAAAATTTAGAGAAAAAGGGAAAATACAGAAGACAAGAAAAAACATTGTAATCAAATACGTACTAAAAAAAATTAGGCAAGAAAGTAAGTAAAATAAGAAATATATAAAGAAAAACGAGAAACGAATGAGAAAAAGGTCAGAATCAAATGGAAAATATAGAATGAAAGTAAGTTTTAAATTAAGAAAGGCGAGAAAAGAAAGAAGAAAATGGAGGAGAGATTAAAAGAAAGATATCAAATTAACAAGAAAGATTATAGAATGGGAAAAATAGTACAAACGATGAAATAAGTATGAAAACAGAGAAAGGAGTAAGTAAAGAATAGGAGGAGAAAGAAAAATATACCGTAACTAGAGAAAGGAAGAAAGATAATTATGACAGATAAAGGAAAGACGAAAATACAGAATGACAAAAAGTGGGAATTTGAAAATGAAAGTAGAAAAGACGAAAGAGAAAGACGATGTAAAAAAAAGGAAGAAAGAAAAAAGGAAGAAAGGAAATAAATAAATAAATAAATAAATAAATAAAGAGAAGAACAGTACAAATAAGTAAGTTAATACGACGTTAAGGAAGGAAAGACTACTAAATGAAAAAAATAATACATTCACTCTAAAAAAAGACAGAACGAATAAAAGGAAAAAGTATAGGCCTATAAACAGAATAAAATGAAGAACAGAAAAAAGAAAGAAGTAAGGGAAGAAAAGGAAGGAGAAAAAAAATAAAAAGAGAATAAGAGATACAAGAAATAAAAAGGACATAAATAGAAGGGAAATAAATAATGGCATAAAGAAGGAAGTTTGGACGAAAGAAAACAAAATTAAGAAGGAAGTAACCACAATCAAATGACAACCAAAAAACAGCTGCACTTAAATTACACGTAAACATCTTTATTAATACCACAAACGTATAAAATAAATAAAAAAACATTTGTGTCATAGTACATATTTCCGGTGACTTTCAATAGTTTTGTGAACCATTAAACATATTTTACTTTCACCAACTACCGCTTGAGCTGGAGGACTGACTGTATGAGAAACTTCCAGAGTTACCACCGCACGTGGAACAACCACTAGGTCCACTAGGTCTGTGCACAGGTGCGGGGTAAGATGGCGCTGGTGCAGGGTAAGATGGCGCTGGTGCTGGATAAGATGGTGCAGGTGCAGGATACGAACAGGAACTGCATGTTGGGGCTGGATAAGATGGCGCTGGTGCTGGGTAGGATGGCGCTGGTGCGGGGTAAGATGGCGCTGGTGCAGGGTAAGATGGCGCTGGTGCTGGATATGATGGCTTCGGAACATAATAAGATGGTGCAGGTGCAGGATACGAACAGGAACTGCATGTTGGGGCTGAATAGGATGGCGCTGGTGCTGGGTAGGCTGGTGCTGGGTAGGATGGCGCTGGCGCATGATAAGATGGTGTTTGAGCTGGAGATGAATATACAGTTTCTACAGGGGCTGGATGAGATGATACACTGCCACTTAAACTGGACGATTGGCTGTACGACGTACTTCCACTGGTACCACAAGAATAACAAGTTGGTGCTGGGGCCGGATAAGATGGTGCAGGCGCTGGATACGATGGATAGGATGGTGCAGGAGCGGGATACGATGGGTAAGATGGTGCTGGGGCCGGATAAGATGGTGCAGGAGCGGGATATGATGGATAAGATGGTGCTGGGGCTGGATACCATGGTTCTGGTGCAGGGTACGATGGTTCTTGTACCGGATATGATGGTGGACCTTCCGGTTGACCCCCACAATCTCCACTACCTCCACATTTTCCGCCCTTATGACGACGACCTTTATGACCACGACCCCTGTCCTTCACGTTTACGACGATCACTGTCGGTGGTCCGACTGCTCCTCCACCTCCGCCTCCACTTTCACGTCTTGCTGCTTCACAGGGATCACAATGTCTTTTGGTGCGTGTTATGTTCCCATCCTGCAGGATTTCGGGTACCGAACCTGAAAGATTTTTGAAGTAATCAGTATTTGTTACAGTGAAATATCCTGTTATGTTCTGTTCTAGATCAGAGTAGTTCTTTGTATCTAAAAGATTTCACAGATTTATAATATTATCCTATTTATTTTGTTAAGCAACTGACCGTTAATGTAATACGGAACTACACGTTGGGATCCCTATAAAATATATCAGATAAATTCCTTAGAAAGAATCCAGTATAGGGCAGCTAAATTTGTTAAAGGTGAAAGAGAGGATGGAAACGATACGATAAAAGAACTTAAATGGGAAACTTTGGAAAACAGACGTAGGAAAACTAGAATAACATCATTGTATAGAGCACATCTAGGTCAGAAAGCATGGGTAGACATAACGGGTCGGTTAGAAAAGCCAACGTACTATGGTAGGAACGATCATGGTTTTAAAATCAAATGCAGGAAACAGAAAACGGATGTAGGTAAATTCTCATTTTTAAATAGAACTATAAATGATTGGAATGACCTACCTGCAGCGGTCTTTGAGGGCTGTCCTTCCTTAAGGAGATTCAAGAATAAATTAAAAAGTTGTGTATAAAGCGCAAATTAAAATTAAGGTGACATTTAACATTTAATTTTTTAAGGTAACATGTATTTATTTAGCCTGACGAGTTACTCCCTTGGTTTGAATTGTAAATTATTTAAAAATAGCGTGTAAGAGGGTCTTAGACTAGAAATGTTTAGCTTAAATGTAGTTCTGTTTATAAGTGTGCATAAGGATGTAATTATTTGACATATTTGAACTGTTGTATCAGTGAAGCGAGGTGAGTCAGTGAAGTTATGGTTTTACAGTGCAGTGAATAGTTCCGATCAGTGATAATTTATAGCGTCAATGAAATGTGTGCTATAGTGTCAGTGAAATGTGTTATAGAGTGTCAGTGAAATGTGTCATAGTGCCACTACAGTGAGAAGGATGAGAGTAAAGTGAAAGACTATTGAAACTTATGTAGGGCCTATACATATGTAGATTGTATTGTAAAATTAGGTATTTTATGTTTTATTATTAATTGTAATTATTGTGTTAAATTGTATTGTGTATATAATTGTATTGTGTATTGTAAATTTTATTGTGTATTGTTTATGATTTTTATTGTTATTTATCATTTTATTGTGTATTGTTTATATTGTATATACCACTGCCACCGGGTGCTTGCCCACTTGCAGTGTAAATAAATACATATCTTGATTTGCAAATTACATACATACATGACCACCACTTCTAATACAGAGCTATTCAAAAAGAAGGAGCAGATTTCAAATATTTATTTCTTCCAAACTACAAAAGATAGAAATACAATTCCAACGTTCCTGGACAGACGAAAGTTTAAATTTTGAACAGTCCGGGTAGAAGTTCCAATCACGGCCGCATTGGCGCTGTTGCTTGTCATGCGCTGTCGCATTGGCGCTGTTGATTGTCTGTAGTAAAATGGCGACACAACAGGAAAAAGCATTTTGTGTGCTGCAATTAGCAAAACTAGAGTCCATTATTGAAGTTCAACGTGCATTTCGCCGTCAGTTTAATAATGACTTCATCTTCATGCAAGATGGTGCCCCGCCTCATTTCTCTAACCACGTCCGACGGTACCTGAATGACATCATTCCAGGACGTTGGATTGGAAGAGGAGGAGGAGAAGATCAACTTCATCGCCGGTGGCCTCCTAGGTCTCCAGACCTCACTCCTTGTGATTTTTATCTGTGGGTTTATGTAAAAGACCGTGTTTTTATCCCCCCTATGCCTGACACTCTTGAAAGTCTGCGACATCGAATTGTTGAAGCTGTGAATTCGATAACTAGAGACCAGTTGATTCGTGTGTGGCAAGAAATGAGCCACCGTTTTGATATTTGTCATATTGAATGCATACAACATTGAATCTTTCTCTGTCCAGGAACGTTGGAACGTTGGAATTGGAATTGTGTTTCTATCTTTTGTAGTTGGGAAGAAGTAAATGTTTGAAATCAGCTCCTTCTTTCTGAATAGCCCTGTACAATTGAATCGATCGGAGCTGAAAGACATTAAGTCAGTTTTTGCAACTTTTCAGAAGAAGGAAAAAACATATTGTGAAGACAACAAAGTAAATCTATTGAATGTTTATGTTAACCTGCAGAAAAATTCCATAGCCTATGTGTGCCACAATAGAAAGACAAATTCAATGCTTCATACACATTAAAGAATTATTGAGAAATATTTACTTAAAGGGTTAAGTACAGCTTACAGCAGTAAAAGTTTTGGAAATATTAAATATTTTTTCCTCCATTACTGTATTTTGTACAATAATGAAAATTGGTATGTGTAAAACACAGTCCTTCTGCTATATGAAAAAAATATTTTTACGATTTAAAAAAATTATTTATATATATTTTTTCAAAATTCAAAATGGTGGCAGTATACTGTGCAGTGATGAAGCATTTCCCTCATAACTCATAAACTTGTTAAATTTTTCATGTTCTCTCTCTTTTATTTTATTGCTTAATAAATAATATATTTTTTTTATTTTGTGTTAGAAGAGAATGAATTTATTTTTTATCAGACAATCTATCAAAAATAGAAAAGTGATCTGGCATCATATTTTAGATATGACATGCATAAATACACACACAAAATTTCATCACATAGCGTTTGATAGTTTTTGAGTTATGTGGAAAACGTTTCATCACTGCACATTGAACTGAATTTTGAAAAAAGAAAATGTAAATATTTTTTTAAATCGTAAAAATATTGCAGTGTAGGCTTTCACGGCCGGAGTCTATAAATCTAGATTCATTTTCCGGGCTGAGAGGCCCTCAGGTACGCCGTGAAGAGTCTTGCGACCTCGGATACCACTCCACTGAAGATGTCTGCCGCAGTTGCAGACGAAACGTCTGGCATAAAACCAACCAATAGACCACGGCCTCTCAGCCCGGAAAATGAATCTAGATCCGTAAAAATATTATTTTTTCATATAGTAAAAGGACAGTATTTTACACATACTAAATTTCATTATTGCACAAGATACAAGAATGGAGGAAAAAAAACGTTGACTATTTCCAAAATTTTACTGCTGTAAGCCGTACCTAACTCCTTAATACTTTTACAAAATTGTATTAAACTTCTTTGTTTGAAATATCTCTCAGAATAAGCCCTTGAAATTCATCCTGTATACTTGAAAACTCTCACTGAAGAACATTATGGCAAATGTGACCCATAGGACTATGAGTTACAAATTTTACGTAGAACCATGCGTTTTATACAGGATGTAAACGATATTAACTGCCAAATTTTAAAGGCTGTACAGTCTTGGAAAAAAGTTTTGTCGCACAAATACTTTACAAGTCCCAGAAAGAAGGATTGCGCATGATCAGACATATAACGAAACAAAACTAATTTTATTACCTCAACTAGCCTTCTCTTGTGACCTAGTCACTCGTCCTCTGATCATATGCACTGCTTCCTTTCTGGGACTTATGCGACGAAACTTTTTTCTAAGACTGTATATCTCGATCTACTAAACATGATATGAAGTGAAAGTTTGTGTTTTTTTAATTGAATTTTTGTTTTTAATTCCTAAAATATCATGTCTTTAGAATTGATAGTAGTCTGATATTTACTGTTCGAGTAAATGTGAACGTCATTTCCAATGACCTTCCGTCCAACACACGCTAACACCACCACAATAGAGAGACAGCAGAGTATCCTGATTTGTAAACAAGGATATCACACGAGTCTACTATCATTTCCAAAAATATTAAACTCACAGATAACATTTTCTTTTCTAGGGAAACCACAAAAGTTACATTGTTCAGTAACTTATGCTTTATCACCAGTATTCTTTTTGTCAGTTTATGTCGTTTACACTAGAGCTGGGGACGGAGCGAGTAGAACCGTTGAGTTGCTCGGTTCTATCGGTTTATGTGCTTGGCAGCGGAGCACAGAAGTTACTCGGGTAACCGTAGCCGTTACCGGTCAGTTCAAACAGAGTTCACGTGTTTTACTTAATTCTAGCAGACAACAACGTAGGTACTGTTGCATTTAAATATTTTCTGCTGTAGGAAAAATTATTTCCTTACCCCCAAGGCGGGCTGAGAGGCCTCTAGTATTGAAGAAGAGTTCATCCTATTATATGACCTGTCAAGTGGGCCTAATGAACATTGACAGTCTGAACATATTACTGTACATAATAATAATAATAATAATAATAATAATATTATTATTATTATTATTATTATTATTATTATCATCATCATCATATTAGAGTGTTTGATTAATATTAAAAGACGTTAAAAAAGGAAGTGCATTATATTTTTCTTCTCTTTGTGTTTATTGGATTTGTGTTACCTTATCTGTCATCATTTTATTTGTATTTATTTCTACGAATTATGTTACCTAATTACTTTAATTTATCAATAATATTACTCTTCACCAAAGAGAACATGGTTGTATTGAAGGCTAGTAATGTTATAAAATAAATAAACATAATGTTCTTCAGTTTAAGATTCCACATTTTATTGATTATTTTATCCACTTTCCGTAATAGTAAATAATTCTGTTTATTATTTTTAAGTGTTTTAGGCAGCGCTTTATGGAGTCCGTTTCTTTCTATCTTCTTTTTTACTTAGCTGCAGCGTTTAACGTTTACCTCACATGTTAATTTATTAGCTGTTAGTATTATAAATTATTTTATCAATTTTATTTCGTCTGTAATATATAACAACACTGAAAGTTAAATAGGCCTTTCATACAAAATAAATCCGCAAATAGTTGTAATCACGCTAATGAAATTTGCAACCGCCATTTTGCAATGAAGAGAAGCACTTTTTTTCTCGTCAATTGGCAAAGCGAAAGCGCTTACTACAGTGCTTTTAAAACACGCTTGGTTTCACTTTCAAAGTACGTTCTATAATCGACTCAATCTATCTAAATTTTAAATCTGCCGCCACAAATTTGTACTCGGTACTGTACTCGGTTCAACCGAGTATTGACGTCACAATAACTGCTCCGAACCGAACCGCTCCGTCCCCAGCCCTAGTTCACTTACTTACTTACTTACAAATGGCTTTTAAGGAACCCGAAGGTTCATTGCCGCCCTCACATAAGCCCGCCATCGGTCCCTGTCCTGTGCAAGATTTATCCAGTCCCTATCATCATACCCCACCTCCCTCAAATCCATTTTAATATTATCCTCCCATCTACGTCTCGGCCTCCCTAAAGGTCTTTTTCCCTCCGGTCTCCCAACTAACACTCTATATGCATTTCTGGATTCGCCCATACGTGCTACATGCCCTGCCCATCTCAAAAGTCTGGATTTTAAGTTCCTAATTATGTCAGGTGAAGAATACAATGCGTGCAGTTCTGTGTTGTGTAACTTTCTCCATTCTCCTGTAACTTCATCCCGCTTAGCCCCAAATATTTTCCTAAGCACCTTATTCTCAAACACCCTTAACCTAAGTTCCTCTCTCTCAGAGTGAGAGTCCAAGTTTCACAACCATGCAGAAGAACCGGTAATATAACTGTTTTATAAATTCTAACTTTCAGATTTTTGGACAGCAGACTGGATGATAAGAGCTTCTCAACCGAATAATAACACGCATTTCCCATATTTATTCTGCGTTTAATTTCCTCCCGAGTGTCATTTATATTTGTTACTGTTGCTCCAAGATCAACCTCTTCGAAGGATAAATCTCCAATTTTTATATTTTCATTTCGTACAATATTCTGGTCACGAGACATAATCATATACTTTGTCTTTTCGGGATTTACTTCCAAACCGATCGCTTTACTTGCTTCAAGTAAAATTTCCGTGTTTTCCCTAACCGTTTGTGTATTTTCTCCTAACATATTCACTAGGTAGCCCTAGTTTACACCCTGTAATTTAATTCGTATTTTTACTTGGGGTCATTTGGACCCCCTCGCGAGTACCAATGTCGCATATTAGTTTGCGAGTACTTAAGTGTTAATTTCAGCGGAATCGCTTGCAATAGATACCAGATCTGTAGAGTTCGCTTACCTTCAAGAGCGTCGATACTGTTGTTTGTGTGTGTCGCTGCCAGATGGAGTGCGAGTATAGAAAACGATAGCACAGCGTTTGCATGAAGCAACATGGTACCTCCCGTCTGTATCGAAGTGTCGCTTGATATTGGATTTCAGCAGCAGAAAACGTTCTTATAGCTACATGACGTTATGAATCGGGGAAGGTACAATTCGAAATTGATGAAGTAATGCGCAGTCATTGTGAAACCAGCACCAAATTATAGTGTTGTGTGTCAAGTCTTATGATTGCAAAGGAGTCCTTCCCTGGAATTTCTGACTTAGCTGCCACTTCGTGGTGTTGGTTCTTGGTGATTAAGGCTGTAATAGCATCGCTATTTTGCATTTGAATCGTCGTTATGTTTAAAGCTCCAACACGTGATCGTAGAGGTTAACACACGTGATTATAGAGGTTTTAAACCACATTGTTATAAGGTAGGTGTCCCTGATATGGCCATGCTAAGGTTTGAGAATTTTTCTAGCCGCCATTTTGAAAAAAATGTAAACCAATTTTTTCTTACTCCTTCTCATTCTAATGGACTTTCTTAAAACAATTTCCTTTCCCCATAAAAATAGCTTTAATTGTCCAAGAAGTCCCAAATTCCAAAAGTCTACCTAGTGGCCATATCAGGAACATGTGCACATGATATGGCCACCCTTGTTCCATGTTCTGCAAATCGTGATTGTTTTCAGTTTGATAGCGCAGTTGTGCTAAAATTAAATAATTTTGGTGTGAAATGAATAAACATGACACTCAATAATCTTTTTTATAATTCAAAAGTGTAGTCAAAACAGGTTTTTCCATTAAAAATTAAGTTGTTTTTCTTAAAATACAAAATTTTTGCGTAATCCCAGCTATAAGGCATGTAAATTTGTCAGGTGAAAAAAATAAAAGTGAAATGAACTTGATATGGCCATGGTGCATTTGATATGGCCATATCAGGAGCAGGTAAGCTTTCACGAAAATCGTTTGATTATGAACAACTCGTAAAAGATACGCCATCAACGACAACACCCATCAACAGAACATTGAAAACTGAATGGAGTACTGTGGTTTTCATGAAACAAGTCTTTCAAAAACATGCATAAAACGGAGACTTACCAGAGAAAAATAAGAAGAGGTCACATGAAAACCGCAAAACAGGCAACTGACGCCATATTGCTCAACCTGACTGGATGGGAAACGATCAAGTGACATACCAGGACGCCCTTTCACTGAATGCTGCTGCAATTTAGCGGATTTTTTGGTTAACTAACTCACAATATGGGGGTGGCCATATCAGGAATATGGTCATAACAGGAGCACCCACCTTACAAAGAAAAATAAGCTTTGTTGAAATTATCCAAGCTTAATAAGTCGTACAACCTTCTTGACATTTTATAATAATTAATTAGACTTTCTGTTATTTTAATCTAAATGAGTAATTGTTTGTAAAGATACATTTATTTTTTGAATAGATAGATTTATGGATGGTATGGCAGACGTATTTGACGGATGGCTGGGTAGGTGAGAAGATAGGTTGAAAGATGAGTGTAACGGAGAAAAAAATTCTCTTCGGCACCGGGATTTGAACCCGGGTTTTTAGCTCTACGTGTTGACTCTCTATCCACTAAGCCACACCGGATTCCCATCCCGGTGTCGGATCGAATCCTTTCAGTTTAAGTTCCACCTCTTGGGTTCCCTCTAGTGGCCTACCCTCATGCACTGCGTCATAGATGTATGACAGTAGCACAGTATCCACACATTTGCAGAGGTGCACTCGTTATGAGTGATTAAGTGGCCGGGATCCGACGGAATAAGCGCCGTCTTAAATCACTAGTGATTATTTTTCGCATATCATATATTATTACGATGTACCGAAGTACATATGATATTTCCATGCAGAAATAATAATTTATGAGAAGATAGGTTGGTAAGTAGAGATGTTGGTCTGTGACAAATAAAAATAACATTGAATATATTAGGTCTCCTACATTTTCTAGTGTTCATAAATGATCTTGTTTTCCTAACAAAAGACGTAGGTCATCCCATATTATTTGCAGATGACACAAGTATATTAATTACAGCCAGTAACTCCAACACATTCCAATCTTCAACAGAGGCAATTCTCCTCAAAATATGTGACTGGTTCTCAGTCAATAAATTAGTATTAAATTGTAACAAAACTAACACAATCCCATTTAAATCCTGTCCAAATTCAACCTTGCAAATTTCAAGCGCAATAATTAACAGCAGGTCCCTAATAGAAGCAACAATTAAATTTCTTGGCTTCTTGTTCTTGTTCTTCTTTCCCTTAGTTTAACCTCTCCCTTTTAGGTTCTAATTACACGACCCACGCCACCCGCACCTTACAGGGCCGCGACAATTTCTTGGCTTACAAATCGATAATGTGTTAAATTGGAAAAATCATATTAAATAAATTACCCCCAAACTACATTCATCATGTTTTGCTATAAGATATATGCAAGAGATAGTAAATATCAATACCTAGAAAACAATATACTTTCCATACTTCCACTCGGTAATATTCTGGAAAAATTCTACAGATAGTAACAGTATATCCCTACTACAACAGAGAGTAATTAGAATAATAGTAGGTGCCAAAACTAGGGAATTATGTAGGATCATTAAAAGAACTACAAATAATGCTCATGGCTTGTCAGTATATTTTTTCATTAATAAACTTACTCGTATGTAATCGTGAAAACTTTGTAACTAATTCAACAGTTCATAGCATAAATACACGTCAAAAAATGACTTTCATACTCCATCGGCAAGTCTATCGTGCTATCAAAAAGGAGTGCGTTATATATTTTTTTTAGTAGGTTATTTTACGACGCTTTATCAACAGCTTAGGTTATTTAGCGTCTGAATGGGATGAAGGTGATAATGCGGGTGAAATGAGTCCGGGTTCCAGCACCGAAAGTTACCCAGCATTTGCTCTTGTTGGGTTGAGGGAAAACCCCGGAAAAAACCTCAACCAGGTAACTTGTCCCGACCAGGAATCGAACCCGGGCCACCTGGTTTCGCAGCCAGACGTGCTAACCGTTACTCCACACGTGTGGACAGTGCGTTATATGGCAGTAAACATTTTTGTGCGAGATCGTGCGTATTGGCTTGTTTTCCGCACAGAACCAATACGCGGTAAGCGTGAAATACCACATTCAGTATTCCCAACGTAACACACATAACAATTTCCCTCTTCTTACCGCTTAAGCGCGACATTCATTTTACTGCTTTAGGCTTTTAACATATTATTTTTAGAGACGTTTAACATAGTAATAATTATAAATTGGAAACTTACCACTGCAATTTCACCTAAATTGCAATGTTAATTATTGTTTTTAAATATTTGCAAAAATTAAGTAAAGTCTACTACTCCACGAAACTTATTGCATTCCTGATACAAGTAACATTAAGGAAGCCGTGAAAAAAATCAACAAAATTCCAGATGCAGATGTTATTACTGCAATATGTTATATAAATAATATTGTTAAAATATTAAAATGAAAAATAAATCATTACATAACCTTACCGTTTGTTTTAAGTTCGCATTTATAGACTGGGGGGGGGGGAGACAGACGTATATCACGGCCTGCTGGAGTATAGTAAACACAGAAAACATTTTATAGCAACAATGTTGAAGAAAGATATTTTGGTTTTCCGAAGTTGCCGTCATTAAACAGAAATCAAGATGGAGATTTCATTGCAACTAATTAGAAATTCGTCTTTCAGGTATGTAATAAACGATCTTCGCACAAAATAATGTACGATACACAAGCGGTATGTTTGTTTTCATGTTCTCGGAAATTAAAAAAGCTCAACTACGTTTCGCTTTTTCAATCTTTTCCTCGACCATGAAAACGCCAACATACCGCTCTTGTAACGTATATTACTATTGATAGCCTTCCTAGGGATGTAAAAGATCAAACTCAAAACATAAGATTATTAGGACCAAATTAAAGAAGTGCCTAATTTCTCACACCTTCTACCTTCTATCACACTCTACTATATACAGTCACGAAGCTTGAGTTTTGAGGGTGCTAGAAACAATAGACTGTGACGGTACTATTTTGCATTGCCTGTAATGAGGCGATATTAGCGATCCTAGTGGTGAGCAACTATCTAATGTTTGCATATTTACTACGTATTGAGCTTCGCGACTGTATATACTAGACTGTGCTTCTATTCTGTAGTTGAAATAATGACATCCAATAACGCTGGACAAATATTTCTGTGTTGTATTAAGTATTGATACTAAAGCTTTGTGTTGTACTAGTAGATTTTATTGTAAAACTCTTCTGTATATATTTCAACTAGATTGTGACTATAATTAAGACTTTATAGTACTACTAACTTTTTTTAACATGTGCCATATTCTAGCTGTGAAGCGATGTAGGCATTCGTCTACCATGAAATGTAAATAAATATAATATAACACAGTATTTAAGGATATGTAGTTTGTGTTAACCTACATCGATTTATCCTGATATACCTATTTTCGAAGTGCAACGATTGGGGAGAAATACTGGAACGTCTTGCGGTTCCTTGTACTGTACTTGACGTGTTACTTCAGATCTTTTGTACTGTACACTGCAATATCTGAGCATCGCAACGCCATCACAAAACACAACTGATTACACGCTCACTTGACGTTTGATTCATGTATTTGCATAGTGAATATAGAGACATGCATTTTGTTTATGGCTACTATTGAGAAATACAGACAACGTTTTCCCAGTCGAAAGGCTCCTTTTAGCTGTGTGCTTTCTCGTATTTACCAGATGTTATCGAAACTGGAAAGCTGGTAGTGTTTCGTTGAGGTCGAAAAGAGAACCGGTACCGATACCGGATCACATTTATGCACATTTAAAGGACAAAACTAAAATTCTTTCAATAATTTATTATCATAATACACTGATCTCTTAAACTGACTGAGCATATATTGGGAATTAAATCAATGGCTTTCCCAAAACACGCTATGAAATGTTTCATACAAAACAAGTAAAATCGAGAAACATTGTATTGAACGTCTTTTGTTTGAAATATCTCAAAGAATAGCTTGTATATATACACTTACTTACTTACTGGCTTTTAAGGAACCCGGAGGTTCATTGCCGCCCTCACATAAGCCCGCCATTGGTCCCTATCCTGAGCAAGATTAATCCAGTCTCTACCATCATATCCTATCTCCCTCAAATCCATTTTAATATTATCTTCCCATATACGTCTCGGCCTCCCCAAAGGTCTTTTGCCCTCCGACCTCCCAACTAACACTCTATATGCATTTCTGGATTCGCCCATACGTGCTACATGTCCTGCCCATCTCAAAAGTCTGGATTTTATGGTCCTAATTATGTCAGGTGAAGTATACAATGCGTGCAGCTCTGTGTTGTGTAACTTTCTGCATTCTCCTGTAATTTTATTGTTGATATTGTAGTTGGAATCTCCTGGTAGAGGGGCAGAGAAGGCCTGACGGCCTTATCTCTACCAGGTTAAATAAATAAATACTACTACTAAATACTACTCTATCCCTCTTAGCCCCAAATATTTTCCTAAGAACCTTATTCTCAAAAACCCTTAATCTCTGTTCCTCTCTCAAAGTGAGAATCCAAGTTTCACAACCATACAGAACAACCCGTAATATAACTGTTTTATAAATTCTAACTTTCAGATTTTTTGACTAGATGACAAAACTTCTCAACCGAATAATAACAGGCATTTCCCATATTTATTCTGCATTTAATTTCCTCCCGAGTGTTATTTATGTTTGTTACTGTTGCTCCAAGATATTTGAATTTTTCCACCTCTTCGAAGGATAAATCTCCAATTTTTATAGTTCCATTTCGTACTATATTCTGGTCACGAGACATAATCATAGACTTAGTCTTTTCGGGATTTACTTCCAACCCAATCGCTTTACTTGCTTCAACTAGAATTTCCGCATTTCCCCTAATCGTTTGTGGATTTTCTCCTAACATATTCACGTCATCTGCATTGACAAGAATGTATATATACATTATCTACCAAAAAGTAATTGGGCACTGTTTTTGCCCCTTTAGAATTTCGTGGTACCACCTCTTGTTGCTATAACAGCAGCCACCCTGTCAGGCATGCTCTCCACTAGTTTGTGAAGGATAACCACTGGAATGCGTCGCCATTCCTCTTGCAACATGGCGCTCAGTTGGACAATGGAAGTTGGCCCCATGTTTCGGCGGCTACTATGCAGTGGTATGCAGACAATAATGTTCACCGGTTGGACTGGCCTGCACAGAGTCCTGATCTCAATCCCATTGAGCACCTTTGGGACGAATTAGACCGGCGATTGAGGTTTCGGGAGATGCGGCCAACTTCCATTGTCCAACTGAGTGCCATGTTGTAAGAGGAATGGCGACGCATTCCAGTGGATATCCTACACAAATTAGTGGAGAGCACGCCTGACAGGGTGGCTGCTGTTATAGCAACAAGAGGCGGTACCACGAGGTTCTAAAGGGGCAAAAACAGTGCCCAATTACTTTTTGGTAGATAGTGTATCTTTTCTATGTCTTGTGTTGTAGTTTATGATATTGACACAGTAATTGTGTGTTCACTGCAAAACGTGGCTAATTATATTCAATTTTATTGAAAAAAGGGGGTATCTCCATTATTTGTTTATATTTAACCCCCACTAAATTGCTTATTATAATAAATGATTGGTTGATAGTCAAAAAGAGGAAAGAAGCTCGGTTAAAATTTGAAATTTTTAGAATTTTTTTTGTAGTTTGCCACAACTTTGTAAAAGTGAAGCTACCTCGTTTTTGCAGGGAGCCCTTCAATTCGCGACAAATAGCTTCTTTACTGTTCCTTACCAACACAACATTACCTCGTTGGCATTGTCTAACCTGTATTTACGTTTGGCAATGTCGATGCGACATAATGATCTCGGGAAAAGAGAAGGATGAGACAGGTATGTTGTTTGAAATAAGTACTGAACTGTTTTATGAGAAAGGCTTGTATTTACAGTTAAATCAATAAAACATCAGTACAAAATAGTTTAAAAGCACCGTGTTGTATAACGAGAGGAATTTTCAGTTTTAAAATCTGTTATCGCTGCAGACGCTGATTGAAGTCTTTGAAATTTATGGATCGGCTATCACAGAATAGAGGAGTTTTGTAGTGTTAGTGGTGTTGCTGTTGTCATGTCATGGTTTCACCGGCCCCTGCAACGAAATCAAGAACTTATAATATTACACTCTGCTGCACAAAATGAATTTCTTAAAATCTGAGCTAGTGCATTTCTGTTGAAGAAAGTGTCGCATGTTTCAGTGTATAGTCCCGACGCTGTTATTTCCGACGTGACTCCGCCTCTTTGCTTACGTTTTAGAAAGTGAAGGCTCTATAAAGTCTAGGTAGGTAGTATCGTTCGCCATTTTTGTTCTTACGTTGCCGAGCTACCATACGAGGAATCTATTTGCCACATCGTTAAACATTATTATGTCGTAGCTCCTATGATGATAAATCAAACGCAATGTAATTCAGCAAATAATTGAGCGGCAAATAACGTCCTCGTGTGCTTTCTGCGAACGCCAACGAAATGGCGGGCGATTATATTAAGTATTTATCGAACCTTAAGAAATGAATCAGCGAATCACAAGACGCACACGTTTAAATGTAGCCGACCTGCAACGCGATTGGCTGCCGGAAATTAGAGCGACGGGACTATAGCGATACTGTTGAAATACATCCCGATATTTGCCTACATGCCTTAATGCAAATTCTGGAAGTAGAATGAGTAACTTCATAATCTATATAACAATGTGGACAAGGATATAAATATTGAATAATTTCAAGGGAAAAATTGTTCTGGGGCCGGGTATCGATCCCGGGACCTCTGGTTGAACGTACCAGCGCTCTACCAACTGAGCTACCCGGGAACCCCACCCGACACCGTCTCAACTTTTCCCTTTATATCCACACAACTCGCGTGGGCTGACGAAACGCCAGAGACCCACATCGAGTGCATACAATCTCTGTGTGACTTGGAATTGTGGTTTTCTGTTAACGTACACAGTGACGTATATATTATGCAAATCTAGTCTTTCAGGTAAAGCTCCCTGTAAAGCAGATTTGAATAATTTCAAGGGTAGCTCAGTTGGTAGAGCGCTGGTACGTTCAACCAGAGGTCCCGGGATCGATACCCGGCCCCGGAACAATTTTTCCCTTGAAATTATTCAAATCTGCTTTACAGGGAGCTTCACCTGAAAGACTAGATTTGCATAAGGATATAAATAATTCGTAGGAATTGCTCACCATGCGTAGCTGGAACTGGAGCTAGAGCTTTGTGAGGAGCTGAACGATCCACTACCACCCCCGCCGCCAGCACAAGTCTTACAGTGGGCACCGCCGCCACCTCCACCAGACGGGTGTCCACCACCTCCACCTGACGGGTAGAGGCCTCCTCCGCCAGGCCGATAACCACCGCCACCCCCACCAGATGGATATCCACCACCTCCACCTGACGGGAAACCACCTCCTCCGCCAGACGGATAACCGCCGCCTCCTCCACCGGATGGATATATACCCCCACCTCCACCGCCTCCTCCACATCCGAATCCGCCTCCACACCCGCCTCCTGGGGAGCCACCTCCATAGCCGCCACCGGAACCGAACTTCTTAGGACTTCCCCCACCGCCTGGGAAGCCTCCACCCCCACTGCCTGGGAAGCCTCCACCCCCACCGCTTGGGTAGCCTCCACCCCCAATACTTGGGTAGCCTCCACCCCCAATACTTGGGTAGCCTCCACCTCCTCCTCCTCCTGAATAACTGCCCCCGGGGTAGCCGCCGCCGCCTCCTCCTGGAAAACCACCACCTCCGCCGTAACCGCATTTCCCACAGGTTCTTTTCTGACGTGATTTGACGGCGGACTTGCCATCTTCAGGCGCTTTGGAGTCATCTCCTTCTTCTTCGTCACTGTGCACAGCCGCTAATACTTCCACCTCTGAGTCGTCATTACCTGGAAAACAATATTATTACCGGTAAGGGAAAGATAAGAAAATGAGTTAATTTTCTTCAAAAATAAAACATGCTCTACATTTTTAATTTCTTTTCCTCACATGTAAAGGAAACCTGCACTCTCTTTCTCCTTCATCTTATATTATTGTACTAAAATCTCTGACGTTGGCATCAACTATGGGAATTATGTATTTCGAGGCAGCCATTCCAGTTGTCATGGATGTTAGCTACATTTATACTATTTTCAAACTCTATATCTTGAAAATGAAATGACTTTTGTCAACTTTTATTATTAAAATAAATTTATAAAATCAATATAATTTACAGAAAAAAAAGTTAAAATGCAACTTTACGCACTGTCACGTCGTAGGGAAAATAGCCTACAATATGGCAATGGGTGTCTTTAAAACACACTTGCTTTCTCATTGCTGACATAACAGCGACTGTCACAGACTGCATGAATAGTTTTAATTTCGATTGTAAAATAGCAATGTAAGTAAATGATGATGATGATGATGATGATAATAATAATAATAATAATAATAATAATAATAATAATAATAATAATAATAAATTCCTTTACATTTTGACTCTTGAATTTTGAACTAACATTAGAAGTTAAGTTGGTTTTGGTTCTTGAAAAGTTAAGAGAAGTGGACTGGAATAAATTGCAGTGTGTGGAGGTTGAGGCAAGCTGCTATACAGCTCATGAGCACTATCTTCGCAACAGTTCTTTGGCGAATTAAACATCACTCAAACTCTGGACTCTGGACACACTTGAGGAAGCTCGAGATCGAAGTGCTGCAGACGTCGATTATGTAGGCCCAGTAGTTACCCAGTACTGATTTTAATAATTTTATAAAAATATAATTACAGAATATTATGCTCTGCCATTCGGCTTTCTAACTTGCACCCTGGAGAAGTTAGGAACTTAGTCTGTGTAAGTGCTTCTTTAGGGTAAAGCTGACCTTTTAAAATTTCTATAATTAGTCGCAGATGTAGACAGTCCCTTGTCATCTTCTGTGAGGGTACTTAGTTCTTCCGTGATGTCATCTGAAATTAGTTTACCCTTCATTTGGTAGATTTTGCACACGTATGATCCGTAACATTGCGTTTAGTGTTAGGGAAACGAGGATTGAACGTTTTGGCCTATAATTCATAATTTATTTATTTAATCTGACATGATTAAGGTCATAAGGCCTCATCCTACTAGATAGCACATATAAATACAAAAAAGAAATACAAACACTGATGAAAATAATACAAATTAAGTTAAAACCCTATAGAGGGTCAACAGAGTCAAAAGAACACTATAGAGCTCTCATCGAGCTAATACAAGAAAAAAGGAAGAAAACAGAGATAGCAACGATGATAGTGATAACTGATAATAATAATAATAATAATAATAATAATAATAATAATAATAATAATAAATTACATATTAATGTCCATTTTACAACAGCATAGTTACAATATTTACTATATGTCATGGGTTAAGGCGAAGTTGCGCAACCTGACAGGTGTTCAACACGCAATTCCATGAACGAGAATGTGATTTTTTAATTTAAATTTGAATTTTGATATTGTCCGACAGTCTCTGACAAGGTCAGGGAGAGAGTTCCAGAGGCGTGGAATCGATATGCTGAAAGATAATGAGTAGAAGGATGTTCTGTGCAGAGGAATAGAGAGAAGGTACATGTTCCGGGTTCGAGGTAGTGAAAGGTAAACAAAACGAGATGCTAGGTAAGAGGGTGTGGAGGTGTGGATGATTTTAAATAGTAATAAGAGAGAGTTGAAGAATCTTCTTTCTTTAAGTGGACTCCAAGACAACAATTCTAGTGACGGTGTTACATGATCGAATTTTCTAATGTTACAAACGAAACGAACGCAGATATTGTGAACGCGCTGTAGTCTATGGGCAAGATCAGTATTTAGATTCGTGAATAGAGAATCGCAATAATCGAAGTGGGGCATCACTAAAGTTTGGATCAGGTTCTTTTTAAGGCTGAGAGGTAAAACGTTGGTTAAGTGTCTGAGGAAATGAATTATGGAAAAAATTATCTTACATACTGTATGTAGGTCACTTGACTTTGGAAATTTAAATTTGAATATAAGTTTCTTTAGAGGATAATTCGGCAGTTCCATTCATCAGTCTTTGGAGCGCCCTAATTAAATAGTTAATTGCCCCTTACCCTCCTCCGAATTTGCCTCTTGGCTGTTCCGGGCGGCCAGTAGCAGCAGACTGGTGAGGGGACTGCCCCCGTGCTCCGGCAGAACCTTGTTGTTGGTCAAAGCTGTATCAGGGTCTTGAGGCACACTCACCAGGTTCACCAGGTACACCACCGGCGTGCCAGGCTCCACAGGTACCAGTACAGACCGCAGCCTCGAAATAGGGTCTGAAATATCAACGAGTTAGAAAGAGAAAGATATAGAGTGGTCATTGCGCCGCCATGTTTGAAGAAAATTGAACGACCGTCGGTAATGAACTTATGCGCCCAAAACAAAGTGGGCGTGGTGATAACTGACATTAGAATCGTCAGCTGTCTTAATGTCGTTTGCATAAATCAGTTAAACTGAAATGGAAAAACCTAGTATTTCGTCAAATACGTGCTAGGAACTTAATCTAAACTTATGTACGCTAAATTTAAAACACTTGAGCTATTCCTAGAAGGAATGCTTAAAAGAATAACGTAAGCAAAATTGTCATGTAGTATGACAAGAAGTCCTAGCAAATATACTGAAGAAAATGTTACAATTCCTAGGTTCTTTTAAATGCGACCTGCAAGATTGCCTATAAAATGAACGAGTATGATTCGGATGATTTTATTAAATTGTTTTCCCAGTCTCTACACGTCGCAAAACTATTTACTATACCATAAGATATAGAATGAAAGTAGGCCCTATATGTAGTAAACAACCTTTACCTCCAAGCTTGTAACGTGGGTGAAACATGACAAAACACGCTTTCAGTTTTTTTGTTACAGTAAAGTATAATTATTATCGAAATGTGAACGTGAGGCCAACAGCCGGCTGGTCTGTCTGAGCCTTTCAAGGACTGTGGCACCACAGATAATTATTAGTGTATAATTGAGCACCCACGTACAATAATGGGGTAAATATATTCATACTTACCCCATTATTGCACGTGGGTGCTCAATTATGTTCTTTCATGTCCTTCCAGTCAAAATACTAACAACAATACGACCTACCCCAGAGTTTTGCGTTATTTTGGATGCGAGTGTCGAAATACAATTTTAATATTTGATTGCTATTACTAGGTTTTAAACGGAATTGTAGCGGTTTTATCCGTATTTAGTTTAACTTTATTACTAGTGAACCATTTATTTGATTAAACGTTTGTCTTCGAAATAGGCCTACTTCTTATAAGCTACACTCATCGTCTTCTTGTATAAGCAGTAAGGACAGAAGGAGCAGAAATAAAGGATGCCGGTGTCGAAATACAGTTTTAATATTGTATTGCTATTTGTTTTTCACTGGGTCTGAAACGGAATTGTAGTGGTTTTATCCGTATTTAGTTTAAGTACATTACCAGTGAACCATTTATTTTGTTTATGCCGGGCGTTGTTACACATTTATGCATGAAAAAAAAATGCTGCTAATTAACAAAACTATGGACTTAACTTCATAAAATTTACATGAAATATGATATATCAGTTGTCTTTTTCCTTTCGACATTGCAGTTATATGCAGCACACACAACAGGAATGTTTTTTCTTCGTTTTTTTGTACTTCTTACCTCCGTTATACAACATTGTAAGCTGACGAATTTTTACAAAGGTGGGCGCTTAGCTCAGATCTGCCGTGTTTCGCGGTGGCACCGCAAAGAGCGCTGTACAGGACAACATGGCCACTCTATAGTCTTCTCTTTCTAACTCGTTGTGAAATATAGATTGCATTTAACTCCTCGTTGCAAATTTAAAACCATGCTATGATTTGAGTCTTTCCGATGTTCAGCGTGGTGCAAATTTTTAGTAAGTTCTTAAGGTGCGTACACACTTAGGGAACGAACAACGAACGAATGATGAAGCGAAATTCCGTTGTTCGTTCGCTGTTTGGAGCAGCATACAAACCATAAGCAAATGGTCAGAAAACATTCACGTTCGCTGATTATCCGCAATAATGGCAGACGAAAATATAATTATAGCAAGTGCAGCCGTTGTTATTGCAGGCAGTTTAACAAAAAGAAAGTTAAAAACCAAAAGGCGATGGTGACAGATGCCACTCTACGGCCCAATTGTATAAAACTCCCTGACTAAAGATCAACTTTGATCGAAGATCTAAAAGTGAACCGAGTTCAGACACTTCTTCTATTGTATAAAACTTTTCTGCGATCAAATTACCTTGGTTCAAATGCAATCTAAGTTCACGTGAAAAGGATTTGGCAACATCGCATAAACAGGTGAAATACGTGATGCGCGGACAGGTTTGTTCAGTGTTGCCAATCTAGCGACTTTAACTCTTTTTCAACAACAATTTCTTTTAACTTTTATATTGCTTAAATAGGGATTTAGTGACCTTTTTAGCACCCCATAGTGACAAAATTTAATCTTTCTTTGTTGGTAATGAGAAATCTAGCGACTTTACAACTACTTTTTGGCGACTTTCCGTATTACACTCTGTTGGAGACACTGGTTTTTTTGTGCAATGTAAATAATGGCGGACAATAAGAAGAAGGTTGACTGTTCTCCGAGTTGTTATCATGTTATGGTGTTTGATACTGCTAAACAGAATAAAGCTTTATAAAACCACAATTTTCGTTTAGTAATACAGTTAATTGAACATTTATGAATGTACCTATCATATCCATTAATTATTAATGGTTGTTATAAACATAATATAATTATAGGTTATGTTATTTGATACTGCTGAACACGATAGAGCCTTATAAAATATAAGAATGTTTGTGTATTAAGGCAAGAAATTGAAAGAAATATATATAAATGTACCTATCATATCTATTAATATTAATAATGATGAATATTTTATTTGCACATTCTGTCACTCGTATATTTCAAACAGAAAAGAAATAACTGAACTTGGATCATCTAACTTAATCGGAGAAATTTCTTCAGTCAAAGTTGACTTTAATTTGAGACAAATAAATCTCAGATTAGACTTTATACAACACAAAATTCCAAGTTCAGCTGAAACAAGGATCAATTTAACCTCTGATCTAAGATTAAATGGTTTATACAATCGGGCCTACGAAAGTTGCAATCAATATAGAGGCACTGACTTGCTTCATGGTTTACGTGGAATGGAATCGGGATAGTTTCACAACTTCTGTCGCATTTCAAAAACAGACTTCGAAATATAACTGTGCAAAATAGGGCCAAAAATTTCCAAGAAAAACACAGGCTGACGAGAAGCAATACCTAATCAGGGAAGGCTAGCATCAACACTTCGATATCTTGATACAGGAGATTCGTATACAAGTTCAATGTATTTATTCAAATGTCGAAACAGCTGATTACCAGGATTGTTCCAGAATTATGTACAGCTATAATTGAGGAACTGGAAGATTTTATTAAGGTACGACTGCAAGACAGGGGAAAGTTTCAATATACGAATACCTCACTGACAATAATTATCTTAAAATACTAAAAAGAGAGATTTGTCTGTGTTTGTCGAATGCGCATCATGCTTACGAAAAGGCACTTTTCAGTTCCAATGGATTATTTTCTGGGCGTGAATTTGTCCAAAAGGAACGACATATGTTTATACGCGAACCAAGTTGACTCTACACTTCATCACGCCCCATTCCAGATCTTTTTATGGACTTCTATCTTTCCCTCGGAATGATGTCAGTAGGGACTCAATTTTCTTTTTGACTTCTGCTCCCTACAATAAACAAATATGTATTCACTGAAAATAAATAAACAAAAATAATTTTCAAATTTTGCACTTGTTTTGCAGCTGAACATCTTTCCAATAGCTTCCCAAACATTATGTTTTCTACTTTATTGTGGTAAGTAGGATGTTTGGGATTCCATGAAGTTTCCTGCTCCCTATATGCGTTAATAAGATTCATAACAGCGTCTTCCGTCCACTCCAGTTTCGACATCCTGTTGGTGAAATCGAACTAAGCGCTGCGTTCTGCTACGAACTACAAACTAGTGGCAAATCCCGTCCATAACGAATACCAACTTCCTTTGATGTACCGACAAGCGACGGATCACTTCCGAAGGCAAACCAAACAACACACGTTCCGATTTCAATCAGTGAATGTATTCGTTTGTCGTTCGTTCATTGTTCGTTAGCTAAGTGTGTACGCACCTTTAGACAAACAGCTAATTTTTAGAACCTGTGTCTCGGCGCCATCATCAAGGAAAGGTGGGGACCTTTTTGTTGATTCGTTACCTACTCTGCCTTATGCAGAACACTTAGGCCCAATTGTATAAAACTCCCTGACTAAAGATCAACTTTGATCGAAGATCGAAAAGTAAGCCGAGTTCAGACACTTCTTCTATTGTATAAAACTTTTCTGCGATCAAATTACCTTGGTTCAAATGCAATCTAAGTTCACGTGAAAAGGATTTGGCAACATCGCATAAACAGGTGAAATACGTGATACGCGGACCATGTTATACAGGTTTGTTCAGTGTTGCCAATCTAGCGACTTTAACTCATTTTCAACAACAATTTCTTTTAACTTTTATATTGCTTAAATAGGGATTTAGTGACCTTTTTAGCACCCCATAGAGACAAAATTTAATCTTTCTTTGTTGATAATGAGAAATCTAGCGACTTTACAACTACTTTTTCGCGACTTTCCGTATTACACTCTGTTGGAGACACTGGTTTTTTTGCAATGTAAATAATGGCGGATAATAAGAAGAAGGTTGACTGTTCTCCAAGTTGTTATCATGTTATGGTGTTTGATACTGCTAAACATAATAAAGCTTTATAAAACCACAATTTTCGTTTAGTAATACAGTTAATTGAACATTTATGAATGTACCTATCATATCCATTAATAATTAATGGTTGTTATAAACATAATATAATTATAGGTTATGTTATTTGATACTGCTGAACACGATAGAGCCTTATAAAATATTAGAATGTTCGTGTATTAAGGCAAGAAATTGAAAGAAATATATATAAATGTACCTATCATATCTATTAATATTAATAATAATGGATATTTTATTTGCACAATCTGTCACTCGTATATTTCAGACAGAAAATAAATAACTGAACTTGGATCATCTAACTTAATCGGAGAAATTTCTTCAGTCAAAGTTGACTTTAGTTTGAGACAAATTAATCTCAGATTAGACTTTATACAACACAAAATTCCAAGTTCAGCTGAAACAAGGATCAATTTAACCTCTGATCTAAGATTAAATGGTTTATACAATCGGGCCTTAATATCTGGATGTCTATAACGCAGGAAAGTCCTATACATAAACAGACATGGCAATGCATGTTCGCTGATCCACCATATTATTTTCAAAACTATTGTGGAAACAAAATATTTGTCTGATTAAATATTGGAAACGAAATAATGTTGTATAGAATTATTTGATTGGTTGCCTATGGCCTCGCAATAATCACTACATAGAGTGTAACTATATAGTATTACGGACTGAACTTATCTCGCGACTGTGAAACAAAAATGAACTGTCGTAACAGAATTTTGTCACTGCTAATAGCCTACGTCTGTTTTAGAGCCCTTTGAGAAAAATAATACATCTTCAAAGATTGGACCCTATGATCAATAACGTGTTCATTTTCCAGTAAATCAAAAACTAGCGTTAAGCTGGGTCTCTTTGGGTATGTACTGGCTGAACGTGGCACAGGGTGACAACGCATATATTCCTTGTGCATGCAGGGAAAAGGAAGACAAACCTCTACTTCTCTGTCTGGAACTGGGTAGGGTTTGCGGAGGTTATAGCTACATATTCTTACCACTTGACCCAGTGCTGTAATATACTTACTTACTGGCTTTTAAGGAACCCGGAGGTTCATTGCCGCCCTCACATAAGCCCGCCACCGGTCCCTATCCTGTGCAAGATTAATGCAGTCCCTATCATCATATCCCACCTACCTCAAATTCATTTTAATATTATCCTCCCATCTACGTCTTTGCCTCCCCAAAGGTCTTTTTCCCTCCGGTCTCCCAACTAACACTCTATATGCATTCCTGGATTTGCCCATACGTGCTACATGCCCTGCCCATCGCAAACGTCTGGATTTAATGTCTGGCACAAGCCACTAGTAGTCTATACATTTAAAAGCGATGTTGAAATAAATATTCAGTACTTCAGTGAACATTGTTACAGGTCTCTTTCATATTCATCATTTCCAACTGATTTGGCTTTCAGGGAAATAACAACAAAACATTTTTAATAGTTTTAAGTTTAGAAGAAAATGGTTAACATAATGCAGACGGCAGACAGTGTGTTAAAAGTGCCTTTTCTTCCTAATGGGTGCTGAGGAAAGGTACTTTCCTGAGAATACCGAAATCTTTGTTTTACTTTATACCTTCTCTTAACGCTGTGATGAGAAAATACAACTAATAAATGCATATAACTACAAATTTCTTGTACTGCATTGACTACAGTCGTTTTACATTTTGTACATGTATTTAAAAAAATATACAATGGGGTAATTCGTTACTCACATGTTTTGGCGTCTTCATCTTCAAATCCCGCAGCCAGATGGCAGGCCGCGAGAGCGACAACAATGGCGGACAAGTGCATGCTTGCCTTGCCGTAGTAAGTACTGTTGAAGTAACATGCTCTTGTTGATATATATAGAAAAGAGAGACTGCGTGCCCCATCTTCCGTGCGAAGGGGAGGAAGCGAGGAGAGGAAGGAGTCAGCATCCTCCGAGTGGAACGGTGCACAAAAATAGACAATTAAAAAGACAAAAACATAGAGTCACGCACGGTTACCAGGAGATCTAAACATATTGATTACCTAAGAACAAGTGGGTGTAAGCAATACTTTGACATGTGGATATGCAGAAACGGTCTAATGACATCATTAAGCGAGAACTGTATAATCCGGCTTTATTTCCCGCCAAGGGAAATTTTTCGGGCAGGGCATAGTTGCGCCCCACAGTCAGATAAGATGCAGCAGATAAAAAAGGGTCCCTGTTTTGTGGGCATAGTTGCGCCCCGTTCCCTTCAGGTAGAGAAAAGGTCATGGCATAGTTGCGCCCCGATGAAATAGGTAGAGAAAAAGACACTACGGAAACTCGAGCCTCGTAATCAACCAATCTTATTGATTTCTTATGCGAATTAATATTCATTATCGATACCGTTAAAATGAACACCATGAAGTTGGCAGTACTTTATTAACTTTTGTGCGAGATCGTGCGTATTTGCTTGTTTTCCGCACAAAACCAATCCGCGGAAAGTCTAAAATTCCACATTCAATATTCCCAACCTAACACACATAACAATTTCCCTCTTCTTACCGCTTAAGTGACATATTGATTTTACTGCTTTAGGCTTTTAACATATTATTTTTAGAGACGTTCAATATAGTAATAATTATAAATTGGAAACTTACCACTGCAATTTCACCTAAATTGCACTGTTAAGTATTGTTTTTAAATATTTGCAAAAATTAAGTAAAGTCTACAACTCCACTAAAGTTACTGCATTTGTGATGCAAGTAACATTAAGGAAGCCGTGAAAAAATCAACAAGATTCCAGACTCATCATAGACTGGGGGAAACAAAGACAGGCGTATATCACGGACTGCTGGAGTATAGTAAACACAGAAAACATTTTAAAGCAACAATGTTGAAGATAGATATTTTTGTTTTGCAAATTTGCCGTCATTGAACAGAAACCAAGACGGAGATTTCATTGCAACTAATTAGAAATTCGTCTTTCAGGTATGTAATAAACGATCTTCGCACAAAATAATGTACGATACACGAGCGGTATGTTTTCTTTCAATTCTCGGAAATTAAAAAAAGTTCAACTACGTTTCGCTTTTTCAAACTTTTCCTCGAACGTGAAAACTTCAACATACCGCTCTTGTAACGCATATTACTATTTTTCTACTGTTTATGCAGTGATATCGATAGCCTACCGTTAAAATGAACATCATGAAGTTGGCAGTACTTTATTAACTGATATATTCAAATAAGTGAGTCGTTGGAATATGGGACCTTAGGAATCTTGACATTTTATTAGTGATTTTCACACCGCGTCTGTGGCGTACAGTGAGGTTAATTTAAAATGAATGTTAAGTTTAGTGAAAAGGGTAAAGAGTTAATAATTCACAATGGTTCTAAGTTTCAATTTTCGAAACCCTGTACCGTAGGGTTAAGATATCGATATACAAACAAAAAATGCAGTTCATTTATTGTGTGTGATCGATAAAAAAAAGTGGTGTTTAAAATAGCAAAATTGATCATATGCTAGGCCTATCTGATTTAAATGCAGCTATCACTGTAATATTTGTAAGTAATTTGTTTATATTATGACAATCACTTTCGTGTGTACTATGCCCATCGGGGCGCAACTATGCCATGTCCATTCTGCTACCTGATTTCTTCGGGCGCAACTATGCCATGTCCCTTCAGCTACCTGATTTCTTCGGGGCGCAACTATGCCATGTCACTTCTGCTAACTGATTTCTTCGGGGCGCAACTATGCCATGTCCCTTCTGCTACCTGATTTCTTCGGAGCGCAACTATGCCATGTCACTTCTGCTACCTGATTTCTTCGGGGCGCAACTATGCCATGTCCCTTCTGCTACCTGATTTCTTCGGAGCGCAACTATGCCATGTCACTTCTGCTACCTGATTTCTTCGGGGCGCAACTATGCCATGTCCCTTCTGCTACCTGATTTCTTCGGAGCGCAACTATGCCATGTCACTTCTGCTACCTGATTTCTTCGGGGCGCAATTATGCCATGTCCCTTCTGCTACCTGATTTCTTCGGAGCGCAACTGTGCCATGTCACTTCTGCTACCTGATTTCTTCGGAGTGCAACTATGCCATGTCACTTCTGCTACCTGATTTCTTCGGGGCGCAACTATGCCATGTCCCTTCTGCTACCTGATTTCTTCGGAGCGCAACTATGCCATGTCACTTCTGCTACCTGATTTCTTCGGGGCGCAACTATGCCATGTCCCTTCTGCTACCTGATTTCTTCGGAGCGCAACTATGCCATGTCACTTCTGCTACCTGATTTCTTCGGGGCGCAACTATGCCATGTCCCTTCTGCTACCTGATTTCTTCGGAGCGCAACTATGCCATGTCACTTCTGCTACCTGATTTCTTCGGGGCGCAACTATGCCATGTCCCTTCTGCTACCTGATTTCTTCGGAGCGCAACTGTGCCATGTCACTTCTGCTACCTGATTTCTTCGGAGCGCAACTATGCCATGTCACTTCTGCTACCTGATTTCTTCGGGGCGCAACTATGCCATGTCCCTTCTGCTACCTGATTTCTTCGGAGCGCAACTATGCCATGTCACTTCTGCTACCTGATTTCTTCGGGGCGCAACTATGCCATGTCCCTTCTGCTACCTGATTTCTTCGGAGCGCAACTATGCCATGTCACTTCTGCTACCTGATTTCTTCGGAGCGCAACTATGCCATGTCACTTCTGCTACCTGATTTCTTCGGGGCGCAACTATGCCATGTCCCTTCTGCTACCTGATTTCTTCGGGGCGCAACTATGCCATGTCACTTCTGCTACCTGATTTCTTCGGAGCGCAACTATGCCATGTCACTTCTGCTACCTGATTTCTTCGGGGCGCAACTATGCCATGTCCCTTCTGCTACCTGATTTCTTCGGGGCGCAACTATGCCATGTCCCTTCTGCTACCTGATTTCTTCGGGGCGCAACTATGCCATGTCACTTCTGCTACCTGATTTCTTCGGGGCGCAACTATGCCATGTCCCTTCTGCTACCTGATTTCTTCGGGGCGCAACTATGCCATGTCCCTTCTGCTACCTGATTTCTTCGGGGCGCAACTATGCCATGTCCCTTCTGCTACCTGATTTCTTCGGAGCGCAACTATGCCATGTCACTTCTGCTACCTGATTTCTTCGGGGCGCAACTATGCCATGTCACTTCTGCTACCTGATTTCTTCGGGGCGCAACTATGCCATGTCCCTTCTGCTACCTGATTTCTTCGGAGCGCAACTATGCCATGTCACTTCTGCTACCTGATTTCTTCGGGGCGCAATTATGCCATGCCTTGGCCTCCCTATTGATCGCGGGGCGCAACTATGCCATACCGAATTTTTCATTTCTTCTTATTCTTTCTCTTCTTGTTCCAGTCCTCTGCAAATCAATCGAAAACGTTTCTGATTATTCTACAGATCCACCTTCTTCAGTTTTTGATTTCTGGTGAGGAAATGGAAATTTAGATCCTTCGCATCGGTATTGAGCATGTCATTTGGTACTATTTTTAAGCGAAGGTGCTGTGGCATGCTGACCACATGTTTATAGAGTCTAGCTACTTGTGAATGTCTAATGAAAGATCTTACGGTAGTTAGGACGAAACGGATGCCTAACGGTACAAACCTTGAAAGTTGATATTATTATTATTATTATTATTATTATTATTATTATTATTATTATTATTATTATTATTATTAAACTCTTTTAATATTTCGGTTTCCTATGTTATTATTATTAAATTATTCTTTCATTGTCGTCATCATCTTTTCGTCTCTGAGTGCTCGGCTCGAACAGGAATTTTTGGTTAAAAATTTGTACAGAGGCTTACCTCACAATGGTGATGAAGACCCTAAAAGCATTCATTTGTGTAACTCTCCGTTTGGTTGGTATTGGTCAATACACTTCTTTAAAAATGTACATGAGTATTTTCTATAAAATGCATGAAACAGCATGGAGTAGACCAATAAGCACAACACCTGAACAGTCTTCTGAACCACACTCCAGTGCTGAATTACGTTTTTGAAGTCCAAGACTTGTTCAGAATTCACGTAACCGGCTGACTGCCAGGAATACTGAAGCATAGGGCGGTATACTGGAGCAGACAACTGGTTATGAACAACAGAGTGCATTTTCATTATAAACACTCGATTTCCCAAGTTACGTTCTGGATTCTCAACAAGAGTCCTTATGCAAGCTGTTATCCTCCGAGCATATATTTTGTATTGTCTAAGGAAATAGATATTCAGAGGCTGGATATACTCGTATTTAGTTTTTTAGGCGGAATGATCATACATGCTATGTCCTAGCTTTGGAATGATTCATTGATTAAGGTTGTGTCCTTGTGCGCATTCAATGACTCACACAACAGTGTACTTTTTTGATTAGCTGCAATATTTTCAGACAAAGCTGGAGAAAAATGTTCTTAAATGGGCTTCAGATATTTTATCACTCGCACTAGCTTGTAGCCTAGGCTAGGCTTACGGGTAAGGTGTCCCATCCCCTCAACTTGTGCAGTGTTCTAACAGACAAACCACACATTACACAAACGAATGCTTTTGGGAGCTTTACAGAGATGTAAAGATGGGACTGTATACAAATTTTGGATAAGAAATTCCTGTTCGAGCCGAAACCCTTCCCTTGTGAGTAGCTGAATGATTTTGAATAAACGATCTCAAGCAGCATGCTTGTTTTGTAATTGATTTTTATAGGGTAAGAAAACTAAGCATTATCTCATTTAAGATTTTTATTAATATAAATAAAAGGAAGAACTATAACATTTGTTCCACGTCTGTTATAGAGACATCGATGCGCATTTTTTATTTTGCGCACACCCACACGAAATAATGTCATCAATAGGGTTGGATTCATATGCACTAAAAACGACAAAATATGCATACACGTATGTACTTAAAAATCAGGATATAAGGCAGTACGTCTAATTTCGCAGGATCTCATATATTAATTAGCTGCGGAGTTGTCCGTGTTCTTTTGAGCTTACAAAAAATACGGATAAATGCCAGAACCTGTAGGGGATGTTTCATACAGGAAGATCCCATTGCAACGCATTCTGGCGAAAGTTATACAACTATCTGCTTTAGTAGGTGTGTGTTTGCTGAGATGTAAGTGAATTTGCAATGTTGTGTTTCTGGACAGTATATCGTCGAAATATTCAGAACTGTAAGTATCACACTATGATCAATGAATTCTCCACATTCTTATGATTAATTTGAACCCTAGCTTGTTGTTTATCTAATATAGTTTGTTCGTAATATGCTTTTGCCAGTACTCAATTTCTTAACTAGTTACAGCTAGTTGCCGGCAGAGCAGTTCGAGTGGCAGCAGATTCTAACTTCCTTTAAGAAGCGCTATGGGCTAATTTGCGATGGACAGAAAATCTGTCGTACCTTAGAGCAGCAGCCTCAACTCGCTCGAATTTGAACGAATTTTTTATGATGTACTAATAATAATAATAATAATAATAATAATAATAATAATAACAATAATAATTTATTTATTTATTTATTTATTTATGTATTTATTTATTTAATCTGGCAGAGCTAAGGCCAGTAGGCCTTCTCTTCCGCCCAGCCAGAGTCTAATTCTAATAGAATACAATTGCTTACATAGTTATTACATTAATATCTAGACCGTAAAACAACATGAAAGTAAATAATGAAAGTAGAATAAGTAATGTTAGGTGACAATAATAAACATTGGTAAGAAATAGTTATAATACTAATAATAATAATAATAATAATAACAATAATAATTTATTTATTTATTTATGTATTTATTTATTTATTTATTTATTTATTTAATCTGGCAGAGCTAAGGCCAGCAGGCCTTCTCTTCCACCCAGCCAGAGTCTAATTCTAATAGAATACAATTGCTTACATAGTTATTACATTAATATCTAGACCGTAAAATAACATGAAAGTAAATAATGAAAGTTGGATAAGTAATGTTAGGTGACAATAATAAACATTGGTAAGAAATAGTTATAATACTAATAATAATAATAATAATAATAATAATAATAATAATAATAATAATAATGAGATAATTTAGATATTTATCTGTGATATATACAGGGACATCATTTTATTTTTACTTCAATTTTTATTCTACCTCAGTTTTTTAATCTACTTCACTCCCACCCCTTCTACTAATGAAGTTCCAACTGTCCTCTACACACAGATCCAAGACTGCATATAGTAAACAGCACTGAGTTAGTGAGTATAGTACGTTCCAGAAATATGTTCGCGTTTTCCAGTGACGAAAACTTCCAATATTGAATCATATTTTCCCACAGGTACTGTCCGTTTGCCTACGTCTCATCCCTATTTCCCCCACCTGCTTCTGTTCGCCCCTCTGTAAAAGCAGGGCTGTCTTAGCTCTTTTCTGAAAACATTAATTTCTGTTAGGAATTGGACATTTACGTAATATTATACAACTGTTTAAAATAACTTAAATAAAAGGGCCTCGTTAAGTAATTAACTGACACGTGATTTCCCCTCTTTCTACGATCCTGCGGCATAACCACTTGGACGGACAGTGGATAGCATGTCTGAGTAATTTCATCTGTGCGGGTCGGGCAGAAGTGAAGATTGAATTTACAGTACGTAAGGTACTCTTTTATAGACTAGGTACAAAATTATTTCAACATGAGTTACTAGTTACGAAGGACGAAACTGGTAATTGCAATTAGGTGCAATAGTCTATTGTGCAATAATATGCACAAAAGAATTGAAGCCTGTATCGAAATGAACGGCCACCATTTTCAAAAATGTGTTTAAATATCCATATTATGATCATTTTTCAATTTAACTTCATTCTCTATATTGTACGCTAATGTGCTGTAGACAGTAAGAATAAGCTTATACACTGCATAATGAATACGTTCGAATGAATAGCTCAGTACGTGAGTAAAAACACTTATTCTTAATACAGTATTGTATTAAGATTAAACAAAAACCTAATGAAAATTATCGAACTCAAAATCGCTATATTTCCTAGTTTACGTAAATGGATGAACTATTTTTTTCCCCTCCTATATCTAGTAGAGTGATTTGTTTGTGTTTTACGCCAGTATCATCGAACTATAGTCGTGGAAGGGGTAGCAATCTATTTTTCCGGTTGTCTAAAGGTATAGCCAGGTTAATATTAAAAATGTTACTAAAAATAAAATGATGTCCCTGTATAATCATTAAACATTGAGAAACCTGAAACAGCTATTATTGATAACAAGAATTGTTAGAAAAATATTTCGTTAGCCTATTCTTAAATTGGTTTGATATCTGACAGTCCCTGACATTACTCGGTAGGGAATTCCAAAGCCGAGGAACAGCCACAGTGAAAGAAGATGAATATGAGGATGTTCGGTGGGAGGGAATGGATAATATTGAGGAGTGTTGTGATCGTGTGTCTAGGTTATGATGGGTGGATAAACTTTGAAAACGAGACGCAAGATAGACAGGAGTGGAGAAATACAATATGTGAAAGAGAAGGGAAAGACAGTGGATTTTCCTACGATCTTCTAGACGGAGCCAGGACAACATTTCGAGGGATGGTGTTACGTGATCAGCCCGGCGAATATTGCAGACGAAACGGACGCACATATTATGAACACTTTGTAGTCTCTGCGCCTAAGTAACGCTTAGGTCAGTAAGCAGAATATCACAGTAATCGAGGAAGTGTGTATGAGAAAGCAGAACCGAAATACAAGAAATCAAGGACGTAGCCTGAAAAATATGAAAAATATAAATTTCAACCATCACGTCCCTTATCGATTTGCTCTAAATAAAATGTAACATTTTCTTCGTGATTTATTATTTTTGCTTTTTGTTTTTTCGTAGAAAAATTTAATCAAATTACTACCGGTATATAAGTGCATTACAGGAAAAATTGTTTTTTCATAAGATAGGCTTACTCGAAGATACCGTACTTATGATAAGTCACTGGTAAAGCATTAACTAGGCCTATTAATATATTAAAAGTATTTATGCTCGACCATGCCGAAATGTAGTAATTATACACCTGGTAGCAGTCCTTTAATGCATGTCACTAAATTACACCTACTCATTAAAGTTCAGGTGTTCAGCCAATGACAAGTCAGCTTTGTACCGTTATATCGATTATTCTCGGATATGCAATTGACAGAAAATTAGCGAAAAGTCACGGAGGCTGGAAATCCAATACTATCGCAGAAGGTTATGTTCTCTTACTATAATAATTAGCGTTAATTGTAAATAATATTCAAATAAATTCAATTTGTCATCTCGTTTTTCAATTCTAAATCAATTTCCAGGTTATATCAGACTAATGTTCATTCTTATTCTGTGCCAAGGTCAATGACATTCGGCCTCGGAAAAAATCAATACTTTCGCGTCTGCGCACATCTCACAATTCAGGTCAGTTCGCACTTAACCATAAAAAAGACCTAATTTTGAATACTTTCAAGTTAGAAATATGGTCGAGCATAAAAAGTCGTATGAAACTTGCCTATAATGGTAATTAAGACGCTCGTTTCATAAACAATCATACTTGCGTCTTAATTACTACCATTATAGGCTCGTTGCATAATGTACTATTATTTCAACATGGTTATGATACATTTTGACATTAAGAGCTGTCATATAAGAATGTCAAAATGTATCATAACCATGTTGATTTTAATAAGGTTCAGTTTGCATGCCACTAAATATGTATTGAATTTGTAGAAATTATGTAGAGATTATTGATATTACCGAAATGTACTTCGTATCTGATGATGTTGTTCCTGACCAACGAAAACGTTTATACATCTTTTAAACATGTACAGTAATGTAAAGGTTTAACGCCTTAAACATATGTTGTGAAGTCAGTGACTGAAATAAATACTTTTAATATACAATACAGACTTCTCTGGAAAAAAAAAAAATAATGAATTGCAAAATAGGCCTATTAAGTTAACATCATGTGATTTCTGCTATTGTTGTCGAGCTTTAGTTCTGTGAGGTAATATTAAGAATTCCGGGCACATGGAGCAGGGTGGGAATTCCAGCGAGCTAAACTCCTTTCTAGTTGGTCGACTTAGGGAGACCCCAGACTGCCTGCCCGTGTGGCCTTGAACTCAGCAGATCGCAGATTTGTATCTTCTTGACGGAAAGTCCGAGCCGTACTTCCGGACGTGCTGTCAAGACCATCAATTTGCTTACATCATGTTCTTCTTAATAGATCCTGTTACTTGTGTCATTATTCCATTTAGTGCCGTATTTTCCAACGCTGTTCCCTAAATCAGGTGAAGTTTCTGCGTCTCTCACCAAATGATTGGAATGGCCTACCTGCAGCGGTCTTTGAGTACTGTACTTCCTTAAGGAGATTCAAGAATAACTTAAAATGTTGTGTATAAAGGGCAAATTAAAATTAAGGTGATATTTAACATTTAATTCTTTAAGGTGACATGTATTTACTTAGCCTGACGAGTTACTCCCTTGGTTTGATTTGTAAATTATTTTGTGCGAGATCGTGCGTATTTGCTTGTTTTCCGCACAGAACCAATACGCGGTAAGTGTGAAATACCACATTCAGTATTCCCAACGTAACACACATAACAATTTCCCTCTTCTTACCGCTTAAGCGCGACATTCATTTTACTGCTTTAGGCTTTTAACATATTATTTTTAGAGACGTTTAACATAGTAATAATTATAAATTGGAAACTTACCACTGCAATTTCACCTAAATTGCAATGTTAATTATTGTTTTTAAATATTTGAAAAAATTAAGTAAAGTCTACTACTCCACGAAAGCTATTGTTTTCCTGATACAAATAGGCCTAACATTAAGGAAGCCGTGAAAAAATCAACAAGACTCCAGATGCCGATGTTATTACTGCAATATGTTATATAAATAATATTATTAAAATATTAAAATGAAAAATAAATCATTACATAACCTTACCGTTTGTTTTAAGTTCGCATTTATAGACTGTGGGAAAAAAAAGACAGACGTATTTCACGGCCTGCTGGAGTATAGATATTTTTGTTTTCTAAAGTTGCCGTCATTAAACAGAAACCAAGATGGAGATTTCATTGCAACTAATTAAAAATTCGTCTTTCAGGTATGTAATAAACGATCTTCGCACAAAATAATGTACGATACACGAGCGGTATGTTTGTTTTCATGTTCTCGGAAATTAAAAAAGCTCAACTACGTTTCGCTTTTTCAACCTTTTCCTCGAACATGAAAACGTCAACATACCTCTCTTGTAACGTATATTACTATTAAAATAGCGTGTAAGAGGGTCTTAGACTAGAAATGTTTAGCTTAAATGTAGTTCTGTTTATAAGTATGCATAAGGGTGTAATTATTTGTCTTATTTGAGCTGTTGTATCAGTGAAGCGAGGTGAGTCAGTGAAGTTATGGTTTTACAGTGCAGTGAACAGTTCCGATCAGTGATAATTGATAGCGTCAATGAAATGTGTTCTATAGTGTAAGTGAAATGTGTCCTAAAGTGTCAGTGAAATGTGTTCTATAGTGTCAGTGAAATGTGTTCTATAGTGTCAGTGAAATGTGTCATAGTGCCACTACAGTGTGTGAGATGAGAGTAAAGTGAAAGACTATTGAAACTTATGTAGGGTCTATACATATGTAGGTTGTATTGTAAAATTAGGTTATTTTATGTTTTATTATTAATTGTAATTATTGTGTTAAATTGTATTGTGTATTCTTACTGTATTGTGTAGGCCTATATAATTGTATTGTGTATTCTTATTGTATTGTGTATTGTAATTTTATTTTGTATTGTTTATATTGTGTATATCACTGCTACCGGGTGCTTGCCCACTTGCAGTATAAATAAATACATGCATACATACAAATGTTGAGGAAACGCTAATCTAGGCCTATAAAATTTAGTGAACTGTTTCACATGGACAACTACAAAATGTCATCCTCTTGTCTCGTTCGTCTTCAGTTTACTTATGTTTCTACTTAGCTTTTTCATTTTTCTTTAAAAGTGTCATCTCTCTACCAGTAAACAGAAATACAGCGTGAATCGTAAGTTTTTTCATTCATTTCAGGCGGTTATTCTTTAAGATGTTCAAACAAAAAAGTTTAATACAATTGAAGGGTTCTCTGCAAAAAGAGGGTGGCTCTAATTTTTGGTAAAATTAATATTTTGCTTGTTTCATACGTTAAAAAGTATGCCCGACATTTCAGTGCAAGAACGTTATGATTCCTAGCATTTGGTAGTAACTTTGAGTGGAATTGGAGCTGAGCTACCAATCGTTTCGTTGTAAAAAGGAGGCAGCTCCTGAAGCTATATATAAAGTGAAGCGTAGGTAGTGTCATTAATTTCAGGGGGTTATTCTTTGAGATATTTCAAACAAAAAATGTTTAATACAATTTTGCTCGTTTTTGCTTCCTTTTAGACATAAAAATTGTTTCATATTGAACAAATCATAGCGTATTTTGGGAAAACCATTGAATTAATCCCCAATATGCTCAGTCATTTTAAGAAAGTACTGTATTATGATAAAAAATTATTGAAAGAATTTTATATTTGTCCTTTAAATGTGCACAAATCTGGTCCGAACAAATGTAACTTTTCGTTCTGCAAAGAAATTTTACAATGCTTATCCAAAACACGCTATGGAATATTTCATATAAAACAATTTTTATCTCGAAAAGGAAGCAAAACCGAGCAAATTTATGTTAAACTTGTTTGTTTGAAATATCTCAAAGAATAACTCCCTGAAATTAATGCCATTACTTACAGTTCAACCTGTATATATATATATATATATATATATATATATATATATATATATATATATATATATATATCTGCTATGTCTTATGTTGTAGTTTATGATATTGACACAGTAATTGTGTATTCAGTGCAAAACGTGGCTAATTATGTCCAATTTTATTTAAAAAATGGAGTAATTCATAATTTATTTAGTCCACAACTGTGGAGTAACGGCTAGCGCGCCTGGCCGCGAAACCCGGGTTTGATTCCCGGTCGGAACAAGTTACCTGGTTGAGGTTTTTTCCGGAGTTTTCCTTCAACCCAACATGAGCAAATGCTGGGTAACTTTCGGTGCTGGATCCCGGACTCATTTCGCCGGCATTATCACCTTCATCTCATTCAGACGCTAAATAACCTGAGATGTTGAAAAAACGTCGTAAAATAATCTACTTAAAAGGAAATAATAATACGTTTATATTTTATCCCCCAAATTTATTGAGTGGTAAAATTAAACTCCTAGGTACTTAGGACATACTGTGAAGAAAAAAATGAAAAGAAGCTCGTTTAAAATTTTACGGCCATATTCCTAGACATTCTTAGCCCGGACTTCCGGTGGATGATCAGCGAACTAACGTTTTTCGTATTCATAAACCAGTGTTAGCGATGAGATATGATATGAATCCTGTACAAGTAACCAGTCGATAGCCGGGGCTAGTTTAGCACGCTGTAGCGCGGGCTAGCGAAATGTCTATGAATAGCACCCTTAGATTTTAGAATATTTTTGTATTGTATTACAAACTTTGTAAAAGTGGAGCTACATCGTTTTTGCAGGGAGTTCTTCAATTTTGCTCGTTTTTTCTTTCTTTTCGAGATAAAAATTGTTTTACATGAAACATTTCATTGAGCTTGTTTTGGAAAAGCCATTGATTTAATTACCAATTTGCTCAGTCAATTTAAGAGATTAGTGTATTATGATAATACATAATTGAAAGAATTTTAGTTTTGTCCTTTAAATGTGCAGAAATTTGATCTGAAAAAATGTTCCTTTATTATTACTATTATTATGATGATGATGATGATTATTATTATTATTATTATTATTATTATTATTATTATTATCATTATTATTATTATTATTACAGTATTAGCTTGATCTTTGTTACTCTGCTTATTCATCATATTAATAAGATTAATTATAGTAAGTATTCTTTAAAATAAACTTGGAATGAAACTCTGATAGCATAAACATGTTTGCAAAGACTTGTATAGTTTATTGCAATGCATATTCCCTTGCATATGATGGTAATTTCTTTCTTTACCTATGGGACAAGAATAACAACGCTGCCTCCCTTCAAGTGTGTAACATAGACTTACTAAATAACCACTAGACCGCTCACTGGCGCTAGTGTTATGCTCCCAAATTGAACAGTCGACGAGCGGCCATTTGTTTGGTTGAGCTGAATAGCTATGGTTCGTGTGCTGTTTTTAATTGCAGCAATGCACATGGATGTAAAGATAAAGAAGGAAGGAATGTTACATTTCACTGATTAGTAATCTTTCATTTCTACGACGATTTTTACTCCGTATTACGTTACAGAAGACAAACTATTGTACTTAAACGACTGTATTATGCTTAGGTTTCCTTTGAATAAAGATTCCCTTAACAGTATGTGGATAGGTGTAATCCGCAGAGAGAATTTCTACCTTACAACGAATCATTCAATTTGTTCAACTCATTTCGAACTACTTTCAAAGTACGTTATTACCATATAGATTGTTATTGTCCTTCATCCACTCCATATCCTTCATTTTCTTCAAACAGATCATTATTCGCCGAATTTAAAGATACAGAAACCAGCGAATAGGGATTATAAAGAATGGACACTGAGCGAATTTTCCTGTGTTTTGTTTCTCTGTGCGCCAGCGTTTAGTTCCACTTTCAAGCGCTAGAGGTTAGTGTAATCGAACACGCTAAGATAATAATTGAGAACAGAGTTGAGACACAGGATCCAAACATCGCCTACCTTATTGCATAATCCAGTAACGCTTTGCTTCAAATAAATTCAAGTTAACAGCTTTTCCTTATTTCTCAGTGACAAACTAGTTGTAATAATAATATTTTATATTTCAGATATAATACATTATATTATAAAATAATATAATACATTATAAAATTAAGTATCGAATTCGTTTAATATTTGTATATAATATAATATAGGTATATGGTTCTTCTTCTCGTAAGAGTTTTGTTTTTCCATTTTCAGCGCTATCAAATCATTACATATTTTAATTGTTGTTGGGATCAACGTCTCAACTCTCATTATAAAGGAACTCTAGAGTCTAGACATTAGAGTTAATGACGGATTTATTATTTTATGGATCCAATTTATTTTGAGTACATAATGTACCTAGATGTATTAATTATGTGTTATATTTCCACTGTGTCGACTGCTAGCTGGTGTGATGTCAGCGCCAACTCAAGGGAGAAAGCAGAATCTCACGCTCTAGCAGGCTTGAAGGTCATTGAAATCAGTCCGGCTACATCAAAGGTACCGACGCGAAGTGTCCATTCTTTATAATCCCTATTCGCTGCAGAAACTGTATAAATTATAAAACGTTAATATTTTAATATGACTGATTATTATTATTATTATTATTATTATTATTATTATTACTATTATTATTATTATTATTATTATTATTATTATTATTATTATTATTATTATTATGCTTTTTGATTTCATATAGCAGTTAAACCTACAGATTAAATTAAAACGTAAACATCCTTTCATTAACCGTGGATATGAATATTCACATTCAGAGTTCCTATGAAAATGATTAAAGCCTGACAGCCAGAGTTGCCGGGTATCCCAATTTAGGCGGGATTCTCCCAATTTCGTGGTTAAATCCCGATAAAGCGAGTCGAGATTGATAAAAATTCCGATTTGAGAGATAACGGCTTAGAACGTAATTTAAACAAATTAGTCTGAATTTCCTATTATCCGATATTTTTATTTATATATTGACTCAAATGGTAACTCTGTGAACATAGAGATAACCCGAGGAAATTTAGTAAGTCTGTGAGGTAACCCACCTGATTGCCGTAAGGCAACTTACTCTACTCGCAAGATAATAGTTCCCCTAGTTCTACAGCACTGTTGATTAATCCGTTTCGGTACCTAGTTGCTGCTCTCTCAATTAATAAACATTGTGTAGTTCAGGTGCGTTGAATGACAAAAAAGATAGCGTTTTGATATCGTATTTTTACACTAATAACAGACACATACAATTGCTGCGTTTTATGTGAACTATGTTTAAACATGGATTCATTGTCAGATGTACTGTTGCAGTACCGGACCCGAAAAAAAAAAAAAAGTTGCAAAGTTACTGTAATTTAGTAGCGAATGGTTAAAACATATTCGTGGTCAATAAAAGAAAAAACGATTAGCCTATAGTATTCACTGTACTGTGTGTCCTTCGTATTTTAGTGTTTCTCAAGGAGGCGAATATTACATTAAAAGCACGCGAACATTGCTTTGCAGAAAGCAATTATAAATCTTATGATAAAGTGATGATAAGTCTAATGTCTTAAGTCAGCTTCTGATATCTCGATTTCCCTCGCAGAAAACCTAGCAACTCTGCTCACAGCAGAAACGTGTTATTAAAGGTATATCGGAAAGGAAGTATTGTTCCTCTAAATAAAAACATTTAGTTTTCGGGTACGCAATACAACGCGTATTCAAATAGCGGTTTCGAAATCCCGCGCGTTTTTACCAAGAAATGGCGGCTTTCCTCTGCTTCAATCTGGGAACATATTTCTCACTTCTCCGCTACGGCGTGGTAGGGGCTCGGTGTGTAACATTTCATAACACTTTGCGTTGGAACGAAGACAATCACAACTTACCCATCTCGTCTTCGTAAATCCTGTCGTTCTCTTTTTGTTCGCGAACGTGCTATGGCTTGGAGCTGTTACCAACACCAGAAGGCATTGTCCTTCGAGCCCACTCGGATTCCTTACTAATACGTGCCCAGGCCCCGAGCGGGCGGGGTCATTGAGACCTCCAGTTCTTCCTTACATGCATGTGGACCGGTTGCGTTACGAGTGGAATTCAATTGCCACCATAAGGAGTATATTACTGCTTCTTTCCGAATCTTTCCCCGATGTTATTTTGCTACTGGATAGGAACTTCACCTTGTCTACAGACTTGGACAAATTATTAAAATTGACGATTTTTATGATAATTCTGTTTACAAAATTTTACTTTTCAATTTAGGTTACAGTTGACAATTTTGCATATTTCCATCATTACAGTAGACAGAAATATGCAAAAATGTCAACTGTAGTCTAAATTGAAGAGTCAAGTTTTGTAAAAATATATAATAAAAATCTTCAATTTAGCTAATAATTTATAAATTAGCAAAAATATCAACTGGATTGACGAGCCAAATTTTGTAAAAATGTAAAACAAAAATCTTCAGTTCCAAAATGTCAACTGTAGTCCAAATTGAAGAATCGAATTTTGTAAAAATATGCAATAAAAACCTTCAGTTTTGATAATAATTTGTAAATATGCAAAAATATCAAATGTAGTCCAAATTAGAGAGTTAAATTTTGAAAAATATACAATACAAATCTTCAATTTGGCTAATTATTTGAAAATACACAAAAATGTCAACTGTAGTCTGAATTGAAGAATCATATTTTTGTAAAAAATATATAATAAAAATCTTCAATTTTGCTAATAATTTGTCCACGTCTGTGTCTATCCACCGACGACTAAATCATCTTATTCTCCAGGATTTCTTCTGTTACTAACAACGACTGTTAATGGTTTTCAGTCAGTGTTGTGTTTGACTCAATTATTCGCATATGCAGTAGGTAAAGTTAGATTTTATACAAAGAATTGTGTTTAAATCGAATTTCTTCCTTCAGTGACATTGTACAAAGGTATTGTGTTCCTTGTTGCTTTATTTTTGAGTCTAATTTTCCTATTTATTTATTTTTTAAATAGTCATCCAATATGCAGGGACATCACTTTATTTTTACTAATATTTTTAATATTAACCTGGCTATACCTTTGGATTAATGGTTCAGAGCCAGAAACACCGTTTGCTACCGCTTCCACAATTGAAGTTCGATGATTCTGACGTAAAATACAAACAAATCACTTTACTAAGTATAGGACGGAAGAAAAGTAGTTCATCCATTTGCGTAAACTAGGAAATTCATAATTTTGAATTTGATAATTCTCATTAGGTTTTTGTTTAATCAAAATACAATACTGTATTAACAATGAGTGTTTTTACTCACGAACTGAGCTGTCCATGCGAACGTATTCATTATGCAGTGTATATTATACTGTCTACAGCACATTAGCGTACAATATAGAGAATGAAGTTAAAATGAAAAATAATCATAATATGGATATTTAAACACATTTTTGAAAATGGGGCCGTTCGTTTCGATACAGACTTCATTTCTTTTGTGCATATTATCGTACTATAGACTATTGCATTTAATTCCAATTACCACTTTCGTCCTTCGTACTAGTAACTCATGTTGAAATAATTCTGTACCTACTCTATAAAAGAGTACCTTAAGTAGTGTAAATTCAATCTTCACCTAATTACATACTACATAATTAAACTGTAAAGAATCAAGTTCCTAAAGTTGTATGATTTATAACAATTTTTGTGATAAGTGCTTAAGAATGATGTAAGTTTTAGTTAAAAATTGAAAAACAAAATCTGTACAAAGGAATTAACAACATTTTTTTTAGCTTCAGAACACTAGCCAATTAAAGAACAAATTCTGAATAGTTCGTTCTCTATTTCTAATATTCTTTTACACTAAAAAAAATGTATTTTATTAATACCTTCAAATTAGTGTAACTCTGAGATTAGGACAAATGTTTATATAACTTTTTTTTCTCAGAATGTCTTCGGAAATGAGCTCCGCGAGTGGCGGTAAATCCTCGTGAATCACCCCGTATATTGGACATTTTGACTTCTGGGCATTTCTGCATATTTGACATTTTAATTGTTGACTTTTTGTAGTGGACTTACTGTATATTAGACATTTTGCTGTAGACAATTGACCTGGAATGGTTTGTTTCTGTGATTCACCCTTGAATTAACAATAGAAGGGAAATTTGTCTTGCTGAATATTGCGTAACGTTCATAAATAACAAACAACGTTACTGTTTCACTATTTTGTCAGATTAATCGAGAATAACATTGGGTTAAACCTGTAGCCTTGAGTTGTCGTCATTGAAATTGCAACTTCGTGCATCTCCCCTGGACGTCTTAGCTATGTAAGCTGCTATGGTCACGAATTATTATTATCTAATACGTAACATTAATAACAATCACGTTGGTTACCCGGCTTCTGGACTTATTTCTGTCATTATGTCTCTAAATGTATACAATGACAGAGTTGGTTCGAGGAAATATGAAAACCTGGTTCCGCTATTGTACGTATGTCAGAATTGTGTAGACTTTGGGAAAAACTATTTTATATGTGTACCTACGTAAATACCTTAAATGTAAATCTGTCACGGAATAATGGGAAACCAGTAGGTAAGAGAAAATCCACTATGAAAATAGCTGCCCTTAAAGGATTACCAAAACGATACAGCCTATTATTTAGTACATTATATAGTGCAAATCAAGATTTTCAGGTATAACTCCCTGTAAAGTTGATTTGAATAATTTCGAGGGAAAAAATTGTTCCGGAGTCGGGTATCGAACCCGGGACCTTTGGTTTGACGTACCAACGCTCTACCACTGAGCTACTCGGGAACTCTAACCGACACCGATCCAATTTTTCCCTCTATATCCACAAACCTCAAAGTGGGCTGACAACCGTCAAGCAACCAACTTCGAGTGCACACTATCTCCGTGTGACTTAAATTATGGTTTTCTGTTAACGAACAGTGACGTGTATTATGCAAATCAAGATTTTCAGGTATAACTCCCTGTAAAGTTGATTTGAATAATTTCGAGGGAAAAATTGTTCCGGAGCCGGGTATCGAACCCGGGACCTTTGGTTTGACGTACCAACGCTCTACCACTGAGCTACTCGGGAACTCTAACCGACACCGATCCAATTTTTCCCTCTATATCCACAGACCTCAAAGTGGGCTGACAACCGTCAAGCAACCAACTTCGAGTGCACACTATCTCCGTGTGACTTAAATTATGGTTTTCTGTTAACGAACAGTGACGTGTATTATGCAAATCAAGATTTTCAGGTATAACTCCCTGTAAAGTTGATTTGAATAATTTCGAGGGAAAAATTGTTCCGGAGCCGGGTATCGAACCCGGGACCTTTGGTTTGACGTACCAACGCTCTACCACTGAGCTACTCGGGAACTCTAACCGACACCGATCCAATTTTTCCCTCTACCCCTCTTCCCTCAAACCAAAGGTCCCGGGTTCGATACCCGGCTCCGGAACAATTTTTCCCTCGAAATTATTCAAATCAACTTTACAGGGAGTTATACCTGAAAATCTTGATTTGCATAATACACGTCACTGTTCGTTAACAGAAAACCATAATTTAAGTCACACGGAGATAGTGTGCACTCGAAGTTGGTTGCTTGACGGTTGTCAGCCCACTTTGAGGTCTGTGGATATAGAGGGAAAAATTGGATCGGTGTCGGTTAGAGTTCCCGAGTAGCTCAGTAGTAGAGCGTTGGTACGTCAAACCAAAGGTCCCGGGTTCGATACCCGGCTCCGGAACAATTTTTCCCTCGAAATTATTCAAATCAACTTTACAGGGAGTTATACCTGAAAATCTTGATTTGCATAATACACGTCACTGTTCGTTAACAGAAAACCATAATTTAAGTCACACGGAGATAGTGTGCACTCGAAGTTGGTTGCTTGACGGTTGTCAGCCCACTTTGAGGTCTGTGGATATAGAGGGAAAAATTGGATCGGTGTCGGTTAGAGTTCCCGAGTAGCTCAGTGGTAGAGCGTTGGTACGTCAAACCAAAGGTCCCGGGTTCGATACCCGGCTCCGGAACAATTTTTCCCTCGAAATTATTTACATTATATAGGATAACAACTGCACGAATTGTATTCTTCACCTGACATAATTAGGAACATTAAATCCAGACGTTTGAGATGGGCAGGGCATGTAGGGTAAACATTGGTAATTTCGTGATAATTTCATGAAAACTAATTTAAAATGCAAATGTGTAAATATATCCCTATTCCGATTTTTTCATCTAAAAGACGATAACTTGCTGTACAAATCTGGAGACATAAAAGATTGGATACGTTCTTGAATATATGCCAAAAACCACTTTTACAACTTAAGCTGAAAGGTTGATTATTTCGTGATAACCTTGGTAATTTCGTGATATTGCATTGATAATTTCGTGAGAGGTAGAAGAATTGTGGAAAAATTCATTAAAGTCAAATGAAATTCTCATTTATTGTTACAAGACTTCAAACATAGTAATTCCGTCTAATATTCATAGCAAGAAAACATAGAAATACATATCAACACATAATAAGAATGAAATCAAAGTAAAAATTGAAATTGAAAAGGGATCTTCTTTGCCCTGAAAGGGTGAACACTTTTATTACGGACTTTACTGTAGCCTATATTACTAGGGTAACTCCAAAAGTAATGCATAACGTTTGTTTAAAAATTACATTTTTATCCTACAGCTTTGCTATTTTCACAGAATGTAGATGCATCCTTAAGGAACAAAATGTCACTTTTCCACATAATCCCTGTCCCTTTCAACTGCCTTACGTAACCTAGGAACGAGGGCCTGTAGACCAGCACGGTAAAAGTTTGGACCAACACGTCTGAGCCACTCTTTAGCAGCGTGCACAAGGGAGTCATCTTCTAACCTCGTTCCGCGAAAGGATCCTTCAGTTTACCAAAGATATGGTAATCGCACGGTGCCAGTTCAGGACTGTAAGGCGGATGTTTCAGTGTTGTCTGTCCGAATTTTCTGATCTGGTCTGTGGTCTTGTGACTGACATATGGCTGTGCGTTGTCGTGCAATAGCAGAACATCCTGCTTCTCCCAATGTCGTCGAACACGACTCAGTCGAACTTGAAGTTTCTTGAGAGTTGCAACATACCCGTCAGTATTAATGGTGGTTCCGTGTGGCATGATGTCCACAAACAAGAGTCCTTCTGAATCGAAAAGCACAGTAGCCATAACGTTTCCTGCCGAAGGTGTACTTTTGAATTTCTATTTCTTTGGTGAATTTGCATGATGCCACTCCATTGTCTGCCTCTGTCTCCGGTCCAAAATGGTGGAGCCATGTTCCATCTTCTGTCACAATTCTTGCAAGTAAGTCATCTAGCACTTATCATTCACACTTAGCATGATAACAATTCAAACAGAAGCTACACTGAACCCATTACGTCTCCGTTTTCTTTTTTGTTATCACATCTTGTCTTCAGATTTCTAAAATTCCTATTGTAATACATTTTATACTATTTTAAAAATTGTAACACTTAATGCTCAACAAAATTTCGCCTCAAACAGCTAAGATTTCTATCAGTAAAGCTAAGCCTATATGGAGAATACAGATGTATCTAAAATTCCAAAAACATTTCCTAATATTTCATGAAGATACAATAAATCTTTGTACCAAATATCATATGCTTACCTTTAGTAATAAGCCTGTAATGTAATTACAAACATCCACAAAATTTGTATGCCTGAGAAGTCGACGCAAACTTGCTCTCTCCAAACATAAAAGCTCACTGAAGCAACTACAATAGTCACACAAAGCTTAGCTGTATGTTTCTGGAAACTGGACAACATATGCAATCCCTTGGCGGAAATTTGGATCTCGTAACACCATTGGTTAGTTCACAAAAGAGCAAAGAAAAAGTATCACGAAATAACCACTGCCACGAAATTACCAATGTTTACCCTAGCACGTATGGGCGATTCCAGAAATGCATATAGTGTGTTAGTTGGGAGGCCGGAGGGAAAAAGACCTTTGGGGAGGCCGAGACGTAGGTGAGAAGATAATATTGAAATGGATTTGAGGGAGGTGGGATATGATGATAGAGATGGATTATCTTGCTCAGGATAGGGATCAATGGCGGGCTTATGTGAGGGCGGCAATGAACCTCCGGGTTCCTTAAAAGCCAATAAGTAAGTAAGTAAAGGATAATAAACAAAATACGGTAAGAATGATTAACATTTATAAATAAAAGATTTTTAACATGTATATGAATTTTTATTTTTTTTACGACGCTGTATCAACATCTCAGGTTATTTAGCGTCTGAATGAGATGAAGGTGATAATGCCGGTGAAATGAACCCAGGGTCCAGCACCGAAAGTCACCCACCATTTGCTCATGTTGGGTTGAGGGAAACCCCCGGAAAAACCTCAACCAGGTATCTTGCCCCGGCCGGGAATCGAACCCGGGCCACCTTGTTTCGCAGCCAGACGTGCTAATCGTTACTCCACAGGTGTGGACATGTACGAGCTTTTGTAGAGTGTTTTTTTTTTCTGTATGCTATGTTGTAATTTAATTTCTTGAATGAAGTTGCAATCTTGAGTGTGTTTTTGTTTTCGTATGTTAGTGTGATGTATTTTTTGTGTTCTTGTGTTTGTGTTGTGTTCCTATGTTTTTTTTGTAATTCTGTTTTGTCTTTCTTATTATGTAGTCTATTATGTTAGGATTGTATCCGTTTTCTTGTGCTAGGTATTTGATTGTGTTTAACTTTTGTTTGTAGTCTTGTTGGCTCATTAGTATGTATATACAGACACACAAAAACACATCCACATCAAATCCTCAACAAACAACTCAATTTCAGAACACTCACTACACAAATACACCCTCACAGGAAACGCAATCAGAAGGCGCGAAGACCACACAGTTCTGATTATAGCCCACCGGTTGAAACTAGCCAACAAGCTAACCTAGTTAATTAACACGTAAAATCATATACAGAGTGATTCACGAGGAAAGGTAAAAAATTTAGGATACGAGATCTTAGGCCATTTTGAATGAAACAGTTTATATGAACATAGGTCCATTTTCGAACGATGGCGGAGCTAGATACATTTTTTTTGGTAAAACGTCTCTCCCCAATGTGAATCATACGTTACCATATGCTGCTGAAGTGAGACAAGGTCACCGATGAATGGCGTAACATTGGAATCTGCATTGTGAGCGATGTAGATAAGAGACGAGAAACAAACCGGATGGTGGGGCATTACAAATGTGACGACAAATACGCTATCACTTATCGGTTCACAGCAGTTCAGTCAGCTACCTACAGTACAGTAGTTATACAGGTACAGTTATCGGAAGTGTTAAGTTGTGTTTTCCAAGATGTCTTATAAATTTTCGACTGCAGAATACGCCGATATTGTGTATGTTTATGGTTTGTGCGATTGAAGTCCCATGCGTGCCGTCGCTGAATATGAACGACGCTTTCCGAACAGAAGGGTACCATATCGAAGAGTATTTATTGTGATGGGGTTGGATGAAAGACTTAGTATAGCAAAGGAAGGGGAAATGAGAGAAGCGCTAATCGACCGTATTTTGGATGCGGCATAAAGACAGCCACGTGCAACTCTCCCGCGCAATAGTGCATTGAAGCAGGAGGAGGCAACGTTGAAAATGTGCGAAAAATCGACCCCGACTTCTAGAATATTAGTTGGCTAGGTATGTATGCATACATGAATATGAACTTTAAATTTGTCCGTTATCTGTCTCTAATGGCGAGTTAGTACAGTCGAATCCCAGAAGGTTTTGTGAAATCAAAGAGCCATATCTTCGTAACCGTTCGAAAACGGACCTATATTTATATGAATTTCTTCACTCAGAATGACATTCTAAATTTTTTACCTTTCCTCGTGAATCACCCTGCGTATATAATATATATATAGTCCACACCTGTGGAGTAACGGTCAGCGCGTCTGGCTGCGAAACCAGGTGGCCCGGGTTCGAATCCCGGTCGGGGCAAGTTACCTGGTTGAGGTTTTTTCCGGGGTTTTCCCTCAACCCAATACGAGCAAATGCTGAGTAACTTTCGGTGCTGGACCCCGGACTCATTTCACCGGCATTATCACCTTCATATCATTCAGACGCTAAATAACCTAGATGTTGATACAGCGTCGTAAAATAACCCAATAAAATATATATATATATAGTCCACACCTGTGGAGTAACGGTCAGCGCGTCTGGCTGCGAAACCAGGTGGCCCGGGTTCGAATCCCGGTCGGGGCAAGTTACCTGGTTGAGGTTTTTTCCGGGGTTTTCCCTCAACCCAATACGAGCAAATGCTGAGTAACTTTCGGTGCTGGACCCCGGACTCATTTCACCGGCATTATCACCTTCATATCATTCAGACGCTAAACAACCTAGATGTTGATACAGCGTCGTAAAATAACCCAATTAAAAAAATATATATATATATACTTTATATTCCGAAGTTAAGTATAATCAAGATATTTCTGTCTTGAACTATCACTAAGAAGAATAATTGGTGAAAACTCTGTAAATCAATTCAGTAAGAGAAAAGAAGTGAATTATTAGAATGGTTCGAAATATGGATCACTTAGAATACAAGATTAAAGGTTTATAAATGAATACGAAAATAATCAATGTGACTGAAGCGGTAGTGAGTTCGATTCTCTTCGTGGAACTGGAGAGTTATCTCATTTTCATTTTTTCTCTTATTGCCAGTGATTCTCGATACTTGGAAATGTATGCTGATGGTGGCCTTTAAAGGAGTGAAGGGTGGAATGCCTTCACTAGAGCTGAAAAAGAAGAAAGAGATGAACAGAAGGGCATGAGATATCTTAGTTACTGCATATACTGTAGGTTTATCGTGTATAATTAAATCCTGAAGTCGTAACTGACAACACCTGACATCATCTGCTGTAATTTCCAGCTAATAAACTTAATTCCTTTTGTCCAAGATAAATTAGGATTGATTTCAAGGTCAAGGGTGCGTTGAAAATGCTTTATTCTTCGCAAGTTTTTATTTGTTCCGTCATAAACATAGTTATACTTATATCTTTTGTACAGTCACTGAACTGAAAATATATTAAAGTGTATCACTTCTCATGTCAGTTTAAAAGAAATTTGTATCTGTTGAACAACAGATTAAAACTCACTTACGAGAAGTTAAGAGTATCTACTCAAGTAGAAAGTACTTGTTGGTAGAATATATTATTATATATACATGAAAAGGGGCCAGGTCTCGAGTTTCAATCCCAGAGACATTAATAAAAATTCAGAACGGGCGCAAATTTTATGACTTCAATTTTTGTACCTTTACATCATTCTTTTCATGAACTGTAGTCTAAATGTGACAGTTGGGGTGGCTGGCAATAGATTTCATTATTCTTTTTCTTTATGAATAGGGGGCGGATGTTGATGAAAAGTCATCTTCTTATTTTTCACATTAGGACGATGCTGATTAAAATAGAAATCCTTTCTATGTTAATATCAACGTAAAAAAGTAATTTCTTATATTGCATTTTTTTCATTTTTGGACCTTTTTGAAGTAATAGGTCATTTTTATATTTTTTTCGGCATTTTTCATCATTTTTAATACTTTGAAGAACTTTTAAATCATTTGAAATTCATTTTACTTTCTTCTTTACCGATATGTCTGTTAAATCATTTTCTAACCAAATAGGTCAGTAGTAATTACTTAATGAATAAGTGAATAACAGTGAAGTTCGAGTTTTATAGTTTGGAACAGACTCTAAAGTCCATCCCTCATTCCACTGAAGGCTTCACTTCACACAATGGAAGTAATATAAAATGATTGACAGCAGCTTAGTTTAAGTGAGGGCTTTGACCACTACTGTTCTTTTGTCGGTATGAGGGTGTCTTTAGAATTTATGTTTGGAAGGGGGAAAACTTTCACCATGTCCTGGACAGGACGTTGTGTCCTCAACATGGTTCGGAAGGAATGTCTACTGTAGTAGACAGTATTTTTAACACAAAGATTTCAAGAATGCACGCTGCGCCCACAATTTTTTTTGTCATTCACACTCCCTCATCTGGAAGATCTGGTAACAAAAATGAAGTGCGGAAGGAGGAGAAGACAGAGAATGAAGGAACTGACATGGACCACCTCTAATTGAAACACATTGTAAACCCTCATTGAAATCTATAGTTTTCCCTTAAAACCTTCATTTTGTTGCATGTTCTTTTCCTTTATCTTAGCCAAATTCCAGGAAGTTGCCTCCTCTCCCCGAGATTTGCAGGCAGTCATTGAAACAAGGTGACCAATTATTTGTGGTGCGAGTAATTTGAATAATATTTAAATGTCATTTCCTTTTAATTTTATGCGACTTTTCCATTAGTTTAAGAGCATTTTAATGATCATTTTCAGTAGATTTTTAGGTCATCAACATCCGCCCCTATTTATGAATATCTTCGGAGACGGGAACTGATTCCCTTTCATGTATGTACATTTAAACATAGCTGGGAGTTTCCTAGCTTTGCAAATTTCCTTACAGATCTCTCGAGAACAATTAGTTCCGTTAATTTTAATTAATTACATAATAAAAGCAAGGAAACACATGTTGCAACTATTTGCATAATTTAACATTTATTTAAGTCTTCTTCGAACATTTTACATTGAACGTGACCATCAGACTACTCAATTAGCATTTGCACCTGGTTTACTCGTCGTTATGAAGGAGAACACACCAATGCCTGAAATTGTAGGCCTAACGACCGATTAAAAATAATGATAAAGAAAACATGGCGAATATCAAATGTTTAAGGGGTTAAGTACACCTTACAGCAGTAAAATTTTGGAAATATTCAACTTTTTTTTCCATTACTGTATCTTGTACAATAATGGAAATTAGTAGGGGAGAGTCGGGTAGTATCGGACATCGGGTAATATCGGACAGTGAGTTTCTTTCATCTACCACACGATGATAGTACCTGATTGACATGGTTACGTTTCTGTGATGTCGCATAGAGAAACGTAACCATGTCATTCAGATACTACCATATGGTGGCAAATGAAAGAAACGCACTGTCCGATATTACCCGATGTCCGATACTACCCGACTCTCCCCTATGTGTAAAACACTGTCCTTCTGGTATATGAAAAAATAGTTTTACGATTTAAAAAAAATATTTACATTTTTTTTTTTCAAAATTCATTTCACTGTGCAGTGATTAAGCGTTTCCTACATAACTCAACAACTATCCAACATTCTGTGACGACATTTTTTGTGTGTATTTATACATGTCACATCTACAATATGATCCAAGATCACTTCTCTACCTTTGATAGATTGTCTGATAAAAATTAAATTCTTAAAAAAACGGGTCAAATATCAGTATTTTCCTCTAACACAAAATAAAATAAAAATATTTATTAAAGAATGTAGTTGAAAGAGAATGATATTGTAAACATGAGTTTCAGCAATAAAATAAAAGAGAGAGAGAACATGAACAAGTTAATAAGTTTATGAGTTATGGGGGAAACGCTTCATCACTGCACAGTGAACTGTCACCATTTTGAATTTTGAAAAAAGAAAAAAATATATATATATAATTTTTTTAAATCGTAAAAATATTTTTTTGATATAGCAGAAGGACAGTGACGAGACAGTGACAGGCCGAGACGTAATGGAAGAATAATACTGTTTGAGTCGCTTAAGTATCTTCTTGCCCCAGCAACTAAAACTTACCCTAGTACAAACCCTAGTAATGCCGCACTTCGATTATTGTGACGTTTTGTTAAGTGACCTAAGTTCTGAACTGTCAGTCAAGTTACAGCGAGTTCAGAATAAGTGCGTCAGATACGAATGCAACATCCGACGATATGATCACATATCACCGTCCTTCGCAAGTCTTTCGTGGCTCCGACTTAAAGAACGTAGTACTTCACACTCCTTGTCATTGCTCTTTCGAATTCTGCACACTTCAACACCAAATTACATTTCGTCTCGTTTCTCTTATCTATACTCTAACCACGACGTAAATACCAGATCACTTATCTGTGGCACGTTAAGTATACCTCTTCATAGAACATCTCGTTATTCATAATCTTTTACAGTATCCACCTCGCGACAATGGAATTCCCTGTCACAAAGTATTAGGAGCTGCAAGACAATAAACACTTTCAAAAACAGCTTAAAAATAACCTTATTAGCATTTCACTTCAATCATACTGACTTAAACTATCACTCTCTACATTGTTACTTCTTTCTTTAGACATCATCCTGATAGTGCTGTATTTTCAAAATTGTCTCATAATAATCTCTTTCTATTACCTAACATTATTTGAAATATATTAACATTTTATGTATTTTAGCTTAATTCTGCTACATAGTTGGTATTTCAGTGTTTAATTAATAGTTCATAGTATTTTGTTGTTTAATTCGTAAATAACTCTTGTATACATGTAGCTCTTATCTAAATCAAATTGTTGAATTCTTTGTAAGTTGATACATATGTATGTATACTCTTTGCTGGTTGAGTGGAGGAGAAGGCCTTACGGCCTTAACTCTGCCAGCTAAAATAAATTATTATTATTATTATTATTATTATTATTATTATTATTACTATTATTATTATTATATTAAAATGTATTTGAGGGAGGTGGGATACGATGATAGAGAATGGATTAATCTTGCTCAGGATAGGGACCAATGGCGGGCTTATGTGAGGCTTATTTTCTATTTTTACTCATTGCCTTCAATACCCATGTTGGAGGAACTGGATAAGTCACGAAAAATCTCTAAGAATAGTAGCCGACTTGTGGTTTGTGCAGTTCCCGAAGCCAGCACGCTACTCTTTCTGTCTTTATAAATTGGAATTGGTATTTTTTAAGACATTAAGGAAAACCCCCGCAAAATATCGATTAAATATGAACAGTGTTGCAGATCTCTCCGTTAGTTAACCAGAGAGCTGACCCTTTGGATTTTCCTGAAGAACAGAGCCTCTGAATCGTGATACATGATTCTTCCGTATGGTAGGTAGACATTTTATACGTTGTTGATGTCAGCATTGTTTTCTCGTATATAATAAATTCTGTACATAAACTTAAATTATATTCTGATCACACTATATGATACAGTGATTCATACATCCGGAAAAAAAATCGTTAAAGAATGTTGGTTTGGCCTTCATACAGCTAGAAGTTAGTAGAGGTTGTTAAGTCGTCGGTAAGAATATTGATGACAATCGTAATAATTAACGTCCCTTTTCCATTGCATGCTCTTCACAGATAACGATATCAGAAAAAGACAACAATAAAGCAAATTCTGGAATGGAAATATTGCAGGAAATCAACTATTTTGTTAGAATTTAGTTTTAATTCAACAGTTAATAAAATCTAACAAACATAAAGCCTGGACTTATTAAACTAATAAACACTAATAAAAAAGGCAAAACAGAAACAGAACAAGCCAACACAAACACGGCATGAGAACTGTGGCCGGGAGGAAAAAGGTCTTAAGTCCATTTTTTTGTGAAAATGGGATTTTTATACTGTATATTCTGAAAGCGGAAACAATTCTCTACAAGCTAGTAAAGTCAAATAAGACTCCTGACTGGATTTATAGAGCGTTACCAAATGTCCAAAGTACTTTTTGAATCGAGCACACACAGAATATTTAATACTTTATTTCTTACAAACCATCACATGTTTACTTTCCATGCTTCCCTATTAAAAAGGTCTAGCTTGTATTTTAGCTAATTTATCACATACTGATGCCCTTTCCTTTTAAAACTTTAAGCACTAGGTAAACAGTCCTATATTGTTTAAGATCTATCTTGCATTCCTAATAATTTACATTTCCCATTTATTTTGACATGAAAAAGGTATTATGTTTAAATAGTCCCTTCTTCTCAGTTTGGGTTGTAGTCTTAAAAGGGCTTAAGTGAGGCTATTTTTGGAAATAATGAAGAAAATTGTTAAATGAGCAACATTAGCTACTTTATAAGAAATATAAACAAATAACTTCCAGGAAAAACCTCTTAATTAAAAGAACTCTTTAATTGACACCAATTTCAATCTTTCTACTGCTCTCCTGAAAAGTATAAAATATTTACTTAAGACCTTTTTCCTCCCGGCCACATTAACATATCACAATACCAATACTCACAAAATTGCAACTTCATTCGGAAAACTAAAATACAAGATAGCATACAAAACAAATAACACAACACAGAAATATCTAATTAATCACATCAAACATTCAAATAAATATAATTCAACTGGGATTTACAAATTAAAATGCAATAGTTGTCCACATTTTTACATAGGACAGACAGGAAGATATGGAAATTCTACACATCACATCAAAACGTCCACAGTTAAACATCTTGGAACAATACGAAGTATACAAACATACAATAACACACCCACAACATATACTTAATACACAATTACAGTTCAATACCCACACATTATTCGACATCATGATACATAGCACACAAACAACCACCCCCCACCACAAGAGCAACACACCCCCACCCCTACAACTGACGAATGCAAATAGCAGGATGCAAGATCAACAGCAACATCAGTAGTTCGTAGAACACTGAAGATGACGCAGAACCGGCGTCGAAACGGGCCGTCTGTCTACGGTACATAATCTTTTTTAAAAAATTTTAACACTTTTAACGCGTCGTTAAACAATTTTAAGTTTTTTAAACACAGTGTTAATGTGAACCAGAATCAATGACTGGACTTATTATTACTTGCTTACTTACAAATGGCTTTTAAGGAACCCGAAGGTTCATTGCCGCCCTCACATAAGCCCGCCAGCGGTCCCTATCCTGTGCAAGATTAATCCAGTCTCTATCATCATACCCCACCTCCCTCAAATCCATTTTAATATTATCCTCCCATCTACGTCTCGGCCTCCCTAAAGGTCTTTTTCCCTCCGGTCTCCCAACTAACACTCTATATGCATTTCTGGATTCGCCCAAACGTGCTACATGCCCTGCCCATCTCAAACGTCTTGATTTTATGTTCCTAATTATGTCAGGTGAAGAATACAATGCGTGCAGTTCTGTGTTGTGTAACTTTCTCCATTCTCCTGTAACTTCATCCCTCTTAGCCCCAAATATTTTCCTTAGCACCTTATTCTCAAACACCCTGAACCTATGTTCCTCTCTCAGAGTGAGAGTCCAAGTTTCACAACCATACAGAAGAACCGGTAATATAACTGTTTTATAAATTCTAACTTTCAGATTTTTGGACAGCAGACTGGATGATAAGAGCTTCTCAACCGAATAATAACACGCATTTCCCATATTTATTCTGCGTTTAATTTCCTCCCGAGTGTCATTTATATTTGTTACTGTTGCTCCAAGATATTTGAATTTTTCCACCTCTTCGAAGGATAAATCTCCAATTTTTATATTTCCATTTCGTACAATATTCCGGTCACGAGACATAATCATATACTTTGTCTTTTCGGGATTTACTTCCAAACCGATCGCTCTACTTGCTTCAAGTAAAATTTCCGTGTTTTCCCTAATCGTTTGTGTATTTTCTCCTAACATATTCACGTCATCCGCATAGACAAGAAGCTGATGTAACCCGTTCAATTCCAAACCCTGCCTGTTATCCTGAACTTTCCTAATGGCATATTCTAGAGCGAAGTTAAAAAGTAAAGGTGATAGTGCATCTCCCTGCTTTAGCCCGCAGTGAATTGGAAAAGCATCAGATAGAAACTGACCTATACGGACTCTGCTGTATGTTCCACTGAGACACATTTTAATTAATCGAACTAGTTTCTTGGGAATACAAATTCAATAAGAATATCATATAATACTTCCCTCTTAACCGAGTCATAAGCCTTTTTGAAATCTATGAATAACTGATGTACTGTACCCTTATACTCCCATTTTTTCTCCATTATCTGTCGAATACAAAAAATCTGATCAATAGTCGATCTATTACGCCGAAAACCGCACTGATGATCCCCAATAATTTCATCTACGTACGGAGTTAATCTTCTCAAAAGAATATTGGACAAAATTTTGTACGACGTCAACAAAAGTGATATTCCTCGAAAGTTACCACAGTTGGTTTTGTCCCCCTTTTTAAAAATAGGTACAATTATGGACTCCTTCCATTGTTCTGGTACAATTTCCTTTTCCCAAATAGCAAGTACAAGTTTATAAATTTCGCTATATAATGCACTCCCACCCTCTTGTATTAATTCTGCTGGAATTTGATCGATACCTGGAGACTTGTACTTTTTCAGATTTTCTATCGCAATTTCGACTTCTGAAAGCGTGGTTCGGGTATAAATGGCTCAGCAGTTTGTATTTCAATTTCGTCCCGATCATTTCTATTTGGCCTATGTACATTTAGTAGTTGCGAAAAATAGTTTTTCCATCTGTTTAGGATTGATGGAGAGTCTGCAAGCAAGTCACCATTCTCATCCTTGATCACGTTTACCCTTGGCTGATATCCGTTCTTAAATTCCTTTATACCCTTATATAAATCTCGAATGTTTTCATTCTTACTATTTGTTTCTACCTCATTCAGTTTTTCCTTCAAGTAACCTCTCTTTTTATTCCTAAGTGTACGACTTGCTTCCCGTCTTTCATTGAAATAATTATCTCTCTTCTCCTCAACTGGATCCTGTAAGAATTTCAATTTTGCCTGTTTCCTTCTTTCTACTACCATGCAACAATCTTCATCAAACCACGGTTTCTTTTTTTTAGTTTCATAATAACCTATGCTCTGCTCAGCTGCAATTTTGATACTATCTCTGATATTTTCCCACACGCTATTAACATCTAATTCTTTCTCAACTTCGTCGGAACTTTCTAAAGTGGCAAACCTATTCGAAATTTCGACCTGATAATTTTGCTTAGCTTCCTCGTCCTTTAATTTCAAAATATTGAATTTAGTAATATTAACTTGTTGCTCTACTCGCTTGGCTACTGATAATCTTTCTCTTATTATTACTATTGTTATTATTATTATTGTTGTTATTATTATTATTATTATTATTATTATTATTATTATTATTATTATTACTTACTTACTTACTTACTGGCTTTTAAGGAACCCGGAGGTTCATTGCCGCCCTAACATAAGCCTGCCATTGGTCCCTATCCTGAGCAAGATTAATCCATTCTCTATCATCATATCCCACCTCCCTCAAATCCATTTTAATATTATCTTCCCATCTACGTCTCGGCCTCCCTAAAGGTCTTTTTCCCTCCGGCGTCCCAACTAACACTCTATATGCATTTCTGGATTCGCCTATACGTGCTACATGCCCTGCCCATCTCTGTTATTATTATTATTATTATTATTATTATTATTATTATTATTATTATTATTATTATTGCTATTACTACTTACACTACTATATTTTATTTCACCCATACCAAGTGTTTACCTTATTCCTATGGTTTTCAGAATGCAGCTGTCAGTTGAAATTAATTTTATTTACGAGGACATGTTTATAAAAAAATGATTATGCATGCACCCTATATTGAGCGCTTTTGCATCGCTTCAACCATGTATTAGAAAGTAATATGGCTCGACTTCTGTGACATGTTGTCACAAAGACGGCAATCAGTTCGTATAAAGCAGTGGTTCTCAATTGGTGGTCCGCAGTCCCCCATCCAGGGTGTCCGCGATATTCACAAGGAAAAACTCCATTGCTGCAGTGGGAACTGTTTTTACAGATTAAAATTTTCTTATAGGTAGTGAACAATTTTTTTTACAGTAACATGTATAGTACATAAGTGTCAGCCTGAAAGGGATTTTACTTTAACAGAGATGGTTAACAGGCAGGAACATTTATATTTTTAATTGAGGTGATGAACATATTTTATACCTATAATTTTGTTTCATAGCCCAATTAGTTAATATTCTTGGTTTACTTACACACTCTCAACACTAGTCTTCAAGAAAATGATTTGAATATCTTAAGCTTACACGTTGAAGATAAAATTCAGGCAGTAATTAAAAAGTCATCGTTATGGATAAATAGAGTTGTAAAAGGTAACCTCATTAGTATCCGGACAAGCCAGCGGCGTAGCTCGGTCGGTTAAGGTGCTTGCCTGCCGATCCGGAGTTGCGCTCGGGCGCGGGTTCGATTCCCGCTTGGGCTGGTAAATTGCCTTGTTGAGTTTTCCGAGGTTTTCCATAACCGTAAAGCAAATGTCAAGTAATCTATGGCGAATAATCGGCCTCATCTCGCCATCACCAATCCCATCGACGCTAAATAACCTCGTAGTTCATACAGCGTCGTTAAATAATCAAGTAATATCCGGACACTGGGGACATTTCTAGAATTCGCTGACGAAGAGCTGTTAGTAGAAGTTGAACGCAATAATAATAACAAACACTTGCTTGGTTTATTGACTAGCTTCAGAAATTACTTCTCTACACCAATTCTTTAAAATGTATGTATAAATTTGTATTATGTTATTTCATGACGTTATATAAAGTACTAGGTTATTTAGTGTCGGTGGGATTGGTGATAGCGAGATGGTATTTGGCGAGATGAAGCAGAGGATTCGTCATAGATTACCTGACATTCACTTTACGGTTGGGGAAAACCTAAAAAAAAAAAACAATCAGGTGACCAGCTCAAGCGGGGATCGAACCAGCGCCCAAGCGCAACACTTGTTATTACATGCTGCAGTTCTGTTTCGAAAGATTATGTTAGTCTTATTTGATGACGTAACTGTAGTTCACCTATACCTATTTGTTAGTTGATTTAAATTAGGCCTACTTTTTCTTGTCCATCTTCGTCTGTTAACAGTAGGCTTAGTAGGTCTATATATCCATAGAATTTATCGGTTTTTTCTTTAACTTAATTTAAAGAATCACTCATTCATTCATTCATAGTGTTCTACTCAAGGGCAGGTCTTTCACTGCAAACCCAGCATTCTCCAATCTTTCCTATTTTCGGCCTTCCTCTTTGTCTCCTCGTATGATCCATGTATCTTAATGTCGTCTATCATCTGATATCTCCTTTTGCCCCTAACTCTTCTCCCATTCACCATTCCTTCCAGTGCATTCTTCATAAGGCAGTTTCCTCTCAACCAGTGCCCCACTATCGTTACCAAATGAATGGGTTATTTATGAAAGGGCCTAAGTCATTATTTTGTGCAAATGAGTTTGTAATGTAATAATTGCTCTTTGGGTGTAGATACATCGATTTAAATATGAAGAGACTAAGCTTCACAGTCTAAATGCTTTGTAGAATTTATGATACAATTTTTATTGTATGTATGTATTTATTTACACTGCAAGTGGGCAAGCACCCGGTGGCAGTGGTATATACAGTATTAACAATACACAATAAAATGATAACCAATACACAATAAAATTTACGATACACAATACAGTTTTACAACACATATACAATTTTACACACAATACAATAATAATACACAATACAATTTAACACAATAATAATAAAACATAAAATAAAATACCTAATTTTACAATACAACCTACATAATTATGTATAGGTCCTACATAAGTTTCAATAGTCTTTCACTTTACTCTCATCTCATTCCCTGTAGTGGTACTATGACGCATTTCACTGACACTTTAGCACACATTTCACTGACACTCTGTAACTCATTTCACTGACACTATAGAACACATTTCATTGACGCTATAAATTATCACTGATCGGAACTGTTCACTGCACTGTAAAACCATAACTTCACTGACTCACCTCGCTTCACTGATACAACAGTTCAAATAAGTCAAATAATTACACCCTTATGCATACTTATAAACAGAACTACATTTAAACTAAACATTTCTAGTCTAAGGCCCTCTTACACGCTAGTTTTAAATAATTTACAATTCAAACCAAGGAAGTAAACTCGTCAGCCTAGATAAATACATGTCACCTTAAAAAAATTAAATGTTGAATGTCATCTTAATTTTAATTTTCACTTTATATACAACTTTTTAAATTATTCTTGAATCTCCTTAAGGAAGGACAGCCCTCAAAGACCGCTGCAGGTAGGTCATTCCAATCATTTATAGTTCTAGCCAATCATTTATAGTTCTACATATTTCAGCCTTAATTTCAAAATTTCGGCTTATAAGCAGTTTTTCTTTAATTGCTAACAATTTAGTATTCAAGACTTAGGCCCTTTCATAAATAACCCATTCAAATTTAGTTGGAGCTCTTGGATAATAAATCATCAGAAACTGGTGACAAAGATGATGCTGGAGACGACAGCGTCTTGTTTGCATTAAGTGATCAGCATAAGCGGAGTATCGGTACTAAAATCAAAAGAAATCTACCGAATAATTTTCATCACTCCTACAAGTCCAACTTATTTTCTTTAAAGACGAACCTTGATTCTTTTTGTGAGAAGTCAGCCAATTGAGCTATGGCTGGGGATAGAATAAAGTCGTAGTTTCTGTGATGTACAGAACCCGAGTGTACTTATTTCCACACGGATTGTTGCAGGATGTATACTCAGAAATCCCTAACCTCGTCAGTCAGTGCGATTTATTGCCTCTCACTTCAGCCACGTCGATGCAATCAGTTAACACGACTCATCCGCCATAAAGTTGCTGTTACAAATTCATTTATTGCATCAAACTTTATGGCAAATGTTTATAGATGTTGTATGATGTTAAATTTATTTAAATCGATAGTGATTATGTCAGATCTTGTAATGCTATTCAACGAAACTTGCCTATAACATTAAAAACGAAAATGTTTTTAACATGAAATTACATCTTAGTACAACATGACAAATTTAAAAATTCAATTAATTTCTTCATCTTTCTCCATGTTGAATCTTTCGTACACTACTTTTAACACTTGAATATAAGTAATCGATTAAATGGCGATCTTACCCATGTTAATTATGTAAACATGTGTGGCTTACAGCTGTTTCGGTGTTACTTGACACCATCCTCAGAGCCTACTAGATCTCGGCGCTATCTCAACTTCGCTGCCTGTTGTGTGGGTGTGTTCGTGTGATGAAGAGTTGTGTCAAATAGTGTGTGTGTTCTGAAATTGATCTGTGTGTTGAGAATTTGATCAGGGTGTGTTTTAGTGTGTCTGTATATTTCATATTGTTCTAGTGTGTTGAGTTTTTGGTTTTTGGGTTATATGTGTAGGATTTCCATGTCTGTATTTATGTTATTGTATGTGTGGTTGGCATTAGTTATGTGTTCGGCATATGTAGATGTATTGTGTCCTCTGGTTATTGCTTTAATGTGTTCTTTGTATCGAGTTTGGAATGATCTGCCTGTCTGTCCAATGTAGAAACTGTCACAGCTATTGCATGTGAATTTGTACACGCCTGTGTGGTTGTATTTATTTGTTTGTGTTGTTTGTGTGTTGATATGTCTTTGTAGTGTGTTTTCTGTTCCGTATCCTATGTTGTATTTCTGTTTTCTGAATGAGGATGCGATCTTGTGTGTGTTTTTGTTTTCGTATGTTAGTGTGATGTATTTCTTGTGTTCTTGTGTTTGTGTTGTGTTTTGTGTGTTTTTGTGTTTGTTGAGTTTTTGTTTTGTCTTCCTTATGATGTTGTCTATTATGTTTGGGTTGTAATCATTTTCTTGTGCTATGTATTTGATTGTGTTCACTTCTTCACCCAAGAGCCAACAACAATGCAATAATTTCTACTCTGCCAGTCACTTGACCACGCCGAAATATTAGGAGTGACTGACAGTGTTAGAAGAAGAGTACAGGTGTGTGCTGCTCAGAACGGCAGATAGTTTGAAAATTTATAAAAAAAATTATGGAATTGTCCAGCTTTTCAGTAATATATCAACAGTCCACACCTGTGGAGTAACGGCTAGCGCGTCTGGCTGCGAAACCAGGTGGCCCGGGTTCGATTCCCGGTCGGGACAAGTTACCTGGTTGAGGTTTCTTCCGGGGTTTTCCCTCAACCCAACATGAGCAAATGTTGGGTAACTTTCGGTGCTGGACCCCGGATTCATTTCATCGGCATTATCACCTTCATTCCATTCAGACGCTAAATAACCAAAGATGTTGATAAAGCGTCGTAAAATAACCTACTAAAAAAACACATCAACATTAATTGTCTTGTTTACATTTTCGCCTTGTAACATTTCTCAATATTGGTGACATTGTCTTTTTGTACGTTTTCTCATTGAAAGAGTAGGAATTGATAAAAACGTTTCATATGAAAATTGTTTGTTTTGAAGAGCTCTATGAAATGGTACTCTATTTGACCCGACTCCCATTTGTAAATTTAAAGTGATACGCCACTGACCCTACTTCCTGTTAGAGCTGATTGATGAAATCAAGCTCAAGTGAAAGTTCACATGTAGTTTAGTTATGAATATTTTTGTCTCGAAAATTTTCATACACTAGTTTCCGAAATAAATTACTTACGGGTGGTCTGAATCACCCAGTATATATATATATATATATATATATATATACACACACGATATGGAGTAGGTTGCCATTTTGTAATATTTGTTTAGGAAAATAAACATAGAAATGCCATTATTCTTCAAATAATAAAATTAGTCTGAAGCTTCTCATACATACGTCAGAATTCATTTAATTACAATTATTTATTATGAACAAAATTCGTGTAATGTAAGAAGACAAAAAATAAAATTTTCTATTTAGAGGTTAGGACACAAAGAAGCAATGTGGCTTAAACCTTGAAATAAGGAAGAGAAATACACGAAGATGATAATTATGTCTTCGTCACGCTGCTGCATTGAATGTGCTTTACTACTATGAAAACATTAATCACTACTTCTTTAAAGCGGTGCGAATTCCAGAATGATTTGTGTAACAATGAAACCCCACACCGGGGTATCAGAACGCGAATGTGATCACGAGACGAATCGTACTTCCTTTCCTGGAAACAGCTGTTTCCTTTCTGGGGTTTGACGTTTATGTATTTTTCTTCAAACTTGCACCGTCATTTGTCTTACTGTAAAGAAACCTTGAGCCATAATGTTTACATTTTAACAAATGGAAGAGCGGATGTAAACATTCCAGATACCGTTTTTGTCGAAACCTGAACCTTATTTTGTAAGAAAGAAGAATTATTTTAATCACAGAGACTACTTATACCCGTTACTAGTTACTTAATATTTCTTCTAAATTACATGGACTCTCCAGAGGCGAAGTTACAATAAAGTAGAGTGCGTTCGACCTAGAGTCGTGCACAACCTGTTACGAAAAACAGAAATGATACAAGTAATTGATTAACTAGCGGACTTACTCGTGTTAATTATGTAAGTTTGTGCGGCTTACAGCTGTTTCGGTGTTTCATCACACCATCCTCAGAGCCTACTAGATCCTGGCGTCATCTCGAACTTCTCTGCCTGTTATGTGGGTGCGTTTGATTGTTGAAAAGTGGAGTCAAATAGTGTGTGTGTACTGAAATTGTTCTGTGTGTTGAGAATTTGATCGGGGTGTGTTTTAGTGTGTTTGTATATTTCATATTGTTCTAATGTGTTGAGTTTTTGGTTGTTGGGTTGTATGTGTAGGATTTCCATGTCCGTATTTATGTTATTGTATGTGTGGTTAGCATTGGTTATGTGATCGGCGTATGTAGATGTATTGTGTCCTCTGACTATTGCTTTAATGTGTTCTTTGTAGCGTGTTTGGAATGATCTGCCTGTCTGTCCAATGTAGAACTTGTCGCAACTATTACATGTGAGTTTGTATACACCTGTGTGGTCGTATTTATTTGTTTGTGTTTTTTGTTGTTGAGATGTCTTTTTAGTGTGTTTTCTGTTCTGTATGCTATATTGTATTTCTGCTTTCTGAATGAAGATGCGATCTTATGTGTGCTTTTGTTTTCATATGTTAGTGTGATGTATTTCTTGTGTTCTTGGACAATTGTTACTCCGTTTGTGTACTCAGAAAATGTCAGATTCATATATGATGAAGTGCGCCTGGTGTTCTGTCTAGTCTACAAGGGATAACCGGTTGAAATTCGAACATTTGGTCGAATGCTCAACCTTGATGGATGTTCTCTGACCGGTCGAATCTAAACCGGTTCTAAGCGCTATTCTGCAGCTCTCTAAGTTCGATCCCCATTGGGGTTTATTTATTGGTTGAGTTTTTACTGAGGTTATCTCCAACTATGCGTCAAATATCAGGTAATCTATTGTGCATCCTTGGTCTCACCAAATATCATTTCGCTATCACCAATTTCATCGACTCTAAATAACCTAGTAGTTGATGCAGTGTCATTAAGCAACCGACAACAAATAAAGCTGTGGAATGTAGCACTGTTACGAAAGTGGGAAACCCTTGGCCATGTTTTGGGTTATTGCCCTAAAGGAGAACTACTGAGGAACAATCGCCACCATAAAGTGAGAACCTCCATCGCAACCACTCTTCGGAAGGCAAAGTGGGAGGTTTACGAAGAAGTGCACTGCTTGGCTGAGAATGGATCGAGAAGAGCAGACATTATAGCCATCGATCGCCGGAATCAAAGAAGCCTCATTCTTGACCCCACTGTCCGTTTTGAGAAGGATGATCAACAAGCCAATAACGTTAACGATGAAAAGAAGTCTATTTACAACCCATGTATTCCTCACTTCAGTGAGAGATACAAAATGAATATTAATACATGGGAAGTGCAAGGACTTCTTTTTGGCGCTAGAGGAACTTCATTTAAGTTAACCAAAACTATTCTACTTTCTCTTAAATTTCCTAATGAGGACATTAACAAAATTTGTCTAATGGTATTGAGAGACTCATTATCCATTTTACACAATCACTTGTATAATACTATGTAATTTATATTTTTTTTCACTTCATTTCATCACTCTTCAATGTATTTTCATCTCATGTTTCTTCGAAATCAAATTGTACTTTATTTTTAAATTTATCATTGTTCCGCATTCTCTCCGCAATCATATTGTATTTTTCATTTAACCTCTGCTTTGTATTCTGGATCCTAGTGGTCAGCCGTAGATGTCGGCCAGATGTCCCAAATTGAGGAGTTTGTATGTAAAGGAAATCTGTACTAATAATACCTAAATCTGTAGCCGAAATTTTTCTGGTAATTTTCGATTTTCCAAAAATAATTGGTCCTAACATATATAATTAACCATCCTGAAACCGAAAATCGCTTTTTTGAAATTTTTGTTTGTATGTCTGTCTGTATGTTTGTTACCTTTTCACGCGATAATGGCTGAACCGATTTCGATGAAAATTGGAATATAAATTAAGTTCGTTGTAACTTAGATTTTAGGCTATATGGCATTCAAAATACATTATTTAAAAGGGGGGTTATAAGGGGGTCTGAATTAAATAAATCGAAATATCTCGCTTATTATTGAATTTTGTGAGAAATGTTACATAACAAAACGTTCTTTAAAAATCATTTCCGATAAGTTTTATTCTTTGAAAAATTTTGATAGGACTGATATTTAATGAGATAAATGAGTTTCAAAATTAAAATAATTGCCATCTAAGGCGGTGTAATGAAATACACAAATGAATTCGTCTATAAGGGGCCTTGGTCAACAACAATCCAAAACTATGAATCATACCCTACAGAGAATGTTTCTATGTTTGTATGAAGAAATATCGGAAGCTAAATTAACCGATTTGTATAATTAATTATTATTTCACCATTGGAAAGTGTAGTTTCTCTATATGGACGTAATGCTATAATGTTATTACATTAACTTCGGAGTGAATTGGGGACAGGTAAGATTAAAATAGCTTCTTATGCACAAACAACTTGATAGGCTATTCTGTGTATTCGTTTCCTGTATTTCTCAGAGAATTAACGAACCACAAGAGTGTAGTCCACACCTGTGGAGTAACGGTCAGCGCGTCTGGCCGCGAAACCAGATGGCCCGGGTTCGAATCCCGGTCGGGGCAAGTTACCTGGTTGAGGTTTTCTCCGGGGTTTTCCCTCAACCACATACGAGCAAATGCTGGGTAACTTTAGGTGCTGGACCCCAGACTCATTTCACCGCCATTATCACCTTCATTTCATTCAGACGCTAAATAACTCAGATGTTGATACAGCGTCGTAAAATAACCCAATAAAATAAAAATAATAAAAAACAAGAGTGTATTGATTTAGTATGCAGTAATAATATGTTAGCTTAGCATTCCATTATTTTATAAACCAAATTTTAACTATGCTCAATTGAATCGTGTTAAAATACATAAAATACATATCCATTAAATGCAATGCAAAAAAATTGGGTAATGAGCGAAGCAGATTATGTTGCGCTGTTGTAAAATAAAATTTGTTCCTCCTGAGATTCAAGAGCCCCATAACAAATTAAAAACTTACTTATCGGTGTACATCCGTTATCAACACATTTTTATATAATATAATATAATATAATATAATATAATATAATATAATATAATATAATATAATATAATATAATATAATATAATATAATATAATATAATATAATATAATATAATATAATATAATATAATATAATTTAAGTTATTTAAGTTAATTTACACGAGTAAGGTCAAATTCAACAGTGTTCATGAATAAGATATTAAGCATACAATGAGATAATTATTTAAGTAGATTTGAAGGGTTCAGAACTATAGTGGTCCAAGCGCCATTTACTGAATACGTAGAAAACAAGGGTTAAAATTAAGTTATCATAATTCAATGGAAACATATAGCAAGTAAAATAAATTATACACATTAAATCTAAATGATATGTCAGTCTTCATTAAAGTTTGGATGCATGTAATAAAAATTAAGAAACTTGTTAAAGGAATTTTCATTGCACCAATGAGTGGTCTCTGGACCAAAATGATCGCATTTTAATTATTTGAATACAATTTAAATGAAGTAACATATTAAACGATTTATCCTTCTATGAAACACGAATCTTCCCTGATCAAATGTCCTATTTTAATTATGTAATTACTTTATATTTATTTCTAACGGGTGCAGCGGAGCGCACGGGTACGGCTAGTTTGAAGTAAACTAATACGAACTCGAAACTCTGGGAAGGTAATATGATAGAACGCAGCATATCGCTGCCTTAATGCAACGTTGGATATTTTGCAAAAATTAAAAATTGAGATAAATATATAATTTATTTATCTACAACACTACTGAAGTCCACTCTGCGACGTTCCGCCTGGCACCCATGTGCTCCGTGTTCCAAGCAGAACTATTTGCCATCTTGCAAGCAGTGAAATGGAGCATTACCAACGGGATTGACTCATGTACTGACAGCGACTCTCTATCTGCCTTACAAACCATTGACGATAAATACAACTTGCATTCCATAGCCGTCGAAATTAGATCCCTAATACTTAAATTTGAAGGTCGTATTTGCTTAATGTGGGTGCGCGGCCACACAGGTACTGAAGGAAACGAAAGAGCGGATACATTAGCCTCAACCAACTCAGAATATAAATATTCCACCTGTCCTATTTCATACATTAAGCAGAGGATCAAGCACACAACTACACTCAAGTGGAACACATACTGGAACTCTAGTGTTAAAGGCTCTGTGACCAAGAAATTATTCTTTCATTCTTTCCCAATGCACAAGACAGACTATGTTGCAGTCAGTTCTCAAGCGACTTCTTTTTCACTCAATTTATGACCGGCCATGGAAAATTCGGTTCCTACTTTGAAAGATTTAGGATCAAAAGTGCAGAAGAATCTCTGTGCATATGCAAAGACAATCAGACTGTTGAACATTTGATTTTTCACTGTCCAGTGTTCGAAAGGAAAAGATACTTTCTAAGATATCATATCTCGGACTGCAATTTAAATTACTGCACACCCCTTTACCATTTACTTAGGAAAAAATGTTGTTATAAACAATTCACAGAGTTTATACGCCACATCCACGCAAGACTGTAGCTATTAAGTGTATGTAAATTAATGATGATATAAAATCCTAATGCACTATCTAAAACAAGGTGTCTCTCTTTGGGATATAATAATAGTAATAACAACAATAACATGTTTGTATTATAGATTTTACTATTGTTCAGTATTTGATGACAGGTATATAGTTTGTAACCGTAAGTAATTTTGTTTTCATTTTTTTTACTATCGCAAACCACCTACATATTAGGTGTTTAATTTGTAACTAAGCCAATTTTGTGCATTATCTCTTTACTATTGCTTAAAATTATGTATAAAATCGCAAATTTATGTAATATTCTTATAATCTCTCTACACCTTCGATTATAATTTCTAATTTTATTTCATTTTGTTTAACTGAAAGTAATTATTGCATAACGTATTTAGTATTGTTTACTGTCTCTTAATTAATGTATTTATATTGTAAGTATGACTCATGCCTACTACTACTTCTTTAAAATTGTGTATTATCTCTACATAATGTATTTCACATGTACCAAACTACAACCCTAATATACCAAAGGTAAAATAGGGTTTCAATATTTGGATAACAATAATAATAATAATAATAATAATAATAATAATAATAATAATAATAATAATAATAATAAATATACAATTTATAAAATGAGGCCTTTTCAATGCAGTAATAGGTTATATTATATTTGCATTAATGATAATGCTATAACACATATTCCGCTATGGAAATAACGTAAAAATATTTGTGCGAATTCAATACAATATATTATGTTGTATATATCAGTATTGCAGATCTTTCCTTTAAGCACATAGCTTTTTAAATTAAATGCGATACTGGGATATTTTAAAATGTTCATTGTTAAAGGTAAGATATTAGTGGCAAAGCATAGAGCATTTTTATTCGCAGTTGTATAGAGAGGGAGAAAAAAGGATATTAATGACTTCATCAATTTTATTTATGTGCTTAGTGAAATTGTTACCATTGCTAAATCATGTAAGAAAAGTGGAAATCCTTTTAACTTGCAAACGAAATTAAGACAGATCAAATTCTGGAAGATTTAATCCTATTCGCATACATGGTATGATTATTTATTTTGAATGGGGAGTAAATTTATATTTGTGCCAAACTCCTTGGTGAGATTCCTTTATAGTAGGCTAATTACTAGTTAGAACTATAGCTAATTTTTCTTCATTTCTCTTGACTTCGTACTTCAGACTTTGGTACTTTGTTCGTTTCTCATCTTCTGTTCTTGATAAACTGTAGGCTGTTATGATGATGATGATGCTTATTATTATTATTATTATTATTATTATTATTATTATTATAAGTACAATTTTGCATAGATTTTCAGTTACTGATGAAGGCATTAACCTTTACTTCACAATTCACTCTATTCATATAATAATACTTATATCCTGTTACAATGACTTTCTGTGCTTGAAAACAGATTTTCATGCACATTAGAGTCGACGGCAATTCGGAAGGCGGTAGTCTGCTAGCGTTTGCATCGAGAGAGACAGCTAGAGAGAGCAAGGCAGCGTACAACATTGCCGCATCGTACTTCACTCACGTGCAATACAAATAGCGCAGGAGAGAATTTAAATTATCAAAAGACAATAATGACCTTAGCCGTTGATTACTGTAAGCATGACATCAAACAAACCCTGTTTCCTTCACTAACAATATTCTTTGCGTGGTTCTCAATCCCACACCATATGCTTCTGCAGTCGTTTCTTGCGCGTTGGCAACGTTGCAGCCAGAATCAAGATGGCCGGCAGCGTTCTGCTCGTCAACGTTTTTGAAATAATTATACACCTTAAACACTATTTTCCGCGCCTGCCTGTGCAATACTTGTCTTTTTACAGTCTCTTCTTCCATTTATTTTATCTTACATGTACATAGTAAATGTTAGTTTTACTTATTCAGTGTGTTGAAACACTCACACGTGAACAAACGAACTCTGGAAGTGCTTGTTATAAACTGATTCTGATTGGTTCTACTGTACAAGTTTGTGACGTTACATACCAGAAATGCTATTGCGCATGTAGCAGCTGACAGCCTTCCGAAATGCCGTCTAGTCTAGTTGTGCCTTTCATACTGTACCTGCAGACCCACAATAAAGACTCTTAATTTTATTTCCATTGTTTTCAAGTAATGGACATCTTAAATTCAGTGAATAACCTTGTAATATTTCACTGCTTTTGTGCTATTTGTCTGTCCGTCTGAATGTCCGTCCGTCCATGTGTCGATTATTATTATTATTATTATTATTATTATTATTATTATTATTATTATTAATTTTGTTGTTTTATAACTGAAACGCCCACCAACGTTCTTACAATTGTGAAGTATGAATGGTTACCACTTTCTGAAACATACTATAATCAATACTGATTTGGTAACTGGTTTTATTTTAATTCTTCCCACGGGGTCAATGGTATGTATTAGCTCTTCAGTTCCATCCGCGGAAGGAAATGAAACCAGTTTCTGAAACGTAATTTTATATATTGAGATGTGATAATGAACATCAAGATTTATTCCTGAGTATATTTCTTTAGAGAGGAAGAGAAAGAGAGAAAGAGAGAGAGAGAGAGAGAGAGAGAAGCAGATTCTTGGCTTAAGATTTCCAATAAATAAAATCTATTAGTCTTCTAAAGATGTTCACATCGTCGTTGTTCCTGCAATAAGTCCTATGTGACATATTTATCGATTTTCAGATTTTTGCTCTATTAAATAACTTAAACAGTGATACAGCAAATAATAAATCTCCTATTTATGTAGGCCCTAATTATATTTCTTTGTATCGAAAATGTAAGAATTCACAGTCTGCTATGTACGGCTACCATAGGATGAATAAATGAGTTTTTTTTTCCTACTGAAAAATGTTATATTTTGCACATAGGACTTGTCGCAGGAACAACAACGATATACACATAAGAATATCGTAGTTGGCCATTTGAACACAGTATAGGAAACAGTGGATTTCTCTCCACAGATGTTAAACTAGTAATGGCAGTTTACTCCTATTTGAGGTAAAAAAAAATAGTTTATAACATATGTAACAAAAATATGTTTATATAGATGAACACGTTTACAGTTTTCTTTTTTGTCAAATCATCATATTACCTTCAGTACCACTTTCATGTTCTCATAAATCACGAGTTCTCCTTTCTTTATATTTTCTTCTTGTTTACTGTAGCCTATATTACAGTAGGCCTACTTTTCTTTTCTACGTCATATATCTGAAGTTTTTTTTTTATTCTCACTTAATACAAATTTCATTTCATCTTCTACGTAGGACTCGACATGTGCGTATTATATGTATATCCTATGTATGTAGGGGAAAGTCGGGTAGTATCGGACATCGGGTAATATCGGATATGGTAGTACCTGAATGACATGGTTACGTTTCTCTATGCGACATCACAGAAACGTAACCATGTCAATCAGGTACTATCATCGTGTGGTAGATGAAAGAAACTCACTGTCCGATATTACCCGATGTCCGATACTACCCGACTCTCCCCTATGTAAACAAATTAAATTATGGCTTATTTAACGACGCTCGCAACTGTTGGGGTTATATCAGCGTCGCTAGTGTGCCGGAATTTTGCCCCTCAGGAGTTCTTTTACATGCCAGTAAATCTACTGACATGAGCCCGTCGCATTTAAGCACACTTCTGGGCCGGGATCGAACCGGCAATCTCGAGCACAAAAGGCCAGAGCTATGCCGACTACGCTACCCAGGCCGACTCGTATGTATGTATGTATGTATGTATGTATGTATGTATGTATGTATGTATGTATGTATGTATGTATGTATGTATGTATAAGTCATTCGTTATATTCTCGTGAAAAAAAGTGCTTGGTTGCGCCGTAGCATATTATAGTAAGATATTATGGTGAGATTGTGGAGTAATGGTCAGCATGTCTGGCTATGAAACGAGCGGGCCCGGATTCAAATCCTGGTTGGGACAAGTTACCTATTTGGGGTCTTTTCCGGGGCTTTCTCTCAACCAATTGAAGCAGAATTGCTGGGTAACTTTAGGCGTTGGACTTCGGTCTCATTTTGCCATCATTAATTTACATATCATCATCATCATCATCATCATCATCGTCATCATCATCCATACAATAGTCCGGGTTAAGTTCACGGTGCGGCGTGCTGTACTTGTACAAGAGCGCGGCCGTTCCGTTAGCCAATCATTCACAAGAACAGGAGTGGTAAGCACAATAAGCCTCAGGCTGCAGTGTAAGCCTTCGGGTCCCTTCTCCGTACAAGAAAAACAAAGATATGGTGGGGATAAATGACCTAACTAGTTACAAATAGAAGAGTATGGAGAGAGGGAGGCTCCTCAGTCCACTTTTTTCTTCCCCTGACACGCAAGTAGATTTCACGAGATAACGAATGGCCTATACGTATGTCAGAAAGATAAGCACGTTGAAATTAATCACTTCAAATATATTAATCTTGGATACCGACGATTTGATATGCCACTGTTGTTTTTCTTGTATTTTTCTACTGTTCTTCTTTGTCTTTCTTTTCTGAAATATTTTAAGTTACCTTGTTCTTTTATCTAATATATAATATTTACATTTTTTTTATATTTTGAATAACAAAAAGTTCAGTTTTCTGGATGTTTGGATTACTTGTTTCTCGTTTATCACTTACGATGGAAATACAATTTCTCCTTCCCTTTTACTAACGGGGAAAGCTTCTGTGAACCACCCGGGATATTTCCTACGTCCATTATTTTTCCTATTGCCCTGGTGGTACCCCCTGATAAATTCAGGAGGAAGTTTCACGTTCGGATAGCTTTCAAAACCACCAGAGCCACCAAACGCTCCCCCTGCACTCTGACTGCTCGATCCAGTTGCTCCTCCTCCATTCGGGTAGTAGCCGAACCCTCCGCCAGGGCGCCCTCCTGCCATAGAGAAGCCTTGACTATTGGCAGAGCTGCTGGAGCCCCCGATATGGGCCCCAGCGCCCTGGAAACCGAAGCTGGAGGCCTGGCTGGCGGCCGACGAGCCCGAGACTCCTCCCGCTCCGGCAGATATGCTGGATGCCTGGCTGCTGGCTTGGCTGCCTGATAACGACGGACCGCCCGATCTGAAACGAAGTAAACCATGTCATAAGAAATGCATAATCCCTCGTTCTGCATTTTACGCTGTTTTCTTTACATTCAATTTTTCTTTTTCTTTCTGTCCTTGTTGAAGTTCTAATGGAAAGCGACGTAACTGTATTTGTAGGGGAGAAGTGGGTACAGTAAGACAGGGAGAACAGTGAGACAATTTTTATTAGATGGTAAATTTTGATGTTGAGATGTAGGTAACAGTGGAGTTGTATGTTGCATGAGTAAAGTAACAGTATTTTCATACTCGATTTGATTCTAGTTTTAAAGGTGAGTGATGAAAAAATAATTCGTAATTTTTCACTCTAGAAGTAAAATTTTGGTTTGTGTTTAATGAAGGTTATATTGAATATATAAATGAGATATAAATATGAATGTTTCGTTACCTAATACAATGGTATTTGAGATTATGTTTGGCAAAGTTTCGTCTTTCTTGTTTTAATTTTGAAGTGATGGCATCATTTTTAAATTAACTATGCGTAAAGGGAACAGTGAGACATGCCATTGAAGGGTACACTGAGACGTCTCACTGTTCCCATGTACCAATGATTTGCAAAAACAAACTGTAATTATATTACATTTACCAGTAATTAACATTAAAAATGAACATACTAGTAACCAATTTAGGAACTATAGCTTAAAATAATGGATACATTACATTTTAATGGTTTCATAAATAAAAAAAAAATTATTCACAAAATTTAAGAAAATGTTAAAAAATAATAAGGAAATACATTAAATTCTCATAATTATAAACTTTGTTGTCACCAAAAATTCATTTCATTTTTTCGCAAAAGTTTCAAAAGTCATGGAAAATTCACTTTTCCAAATGTTCCAGATGTTTCAATGGTTTCGAAGTCAGACATCAAAATGACCCTAAATAAGCCTACAGAACATGGCAAGATAAAGAGACAACAAGTTTTTGTTTTCTTTTGAAATAAATGTAAATCATTTCAATGTCCGTTAATAGACACTGTGGTGTCTCACTGTACCCTCCTGAATGGGAACAGTGAGACATTTGCATTTTTTTGACAAACACGTATTGTATATTATGTCCTTTATCTATTAAACTGTTTGTTTGTGTATTATTGTACTCCATGTTTTAATGTCTATTTCTATTGCACTTGATTTTAAAAATACTTGAATTATCACTTGCATACATATGTCTTAATATTTTGTGTCTCACTGTACACACTTCTTGAGGACACACTTTTATCACTCAAGTGATAGTAAATTTGTTATAGAAACAACTTTCTTGTGTTAATTTGAAACTATGGTTGGTAATTTACCTTAATTTCACGTTAATACAGGAAAGCTGTTTCTATAACAAATTTTTCAAATCTTTATTGATATCTATTTAATAACAACATAAATAACCAAATAAATAAGAAAAAGCATTATTATACAGGAACATAATTTTATTTTTACTTCAATTTTTATTGTACCTGAGTTTTTGAATGTACTTCACTCCCACCCCTTCTACTAATGAAGTTCAACCGTCCTCCACACAGATCCAAGACTGCATATACAGTCGCGTTTTCCTGTGACGAAAGAGCTTTCAATATTGAATCATTTTCGCACAGGTACTGTCGTCCATTTGCCTACGTCATATCCCGGTTTCCCCCACCAGCTTTTATTCGCCAGCTAGTGGCTGGGCTGTCTTAGCTCTTTTCTGAGAACATTAATTTCTGTTAGGAATTGGACGTCTACGTAATATTATACAACTGTTTAAAATAACTTAAATAAAAGGGCCTCGTTAAGTAATTAACTGTCACGTGATTTCCTCCCTTTCTACGACCCTGCGACAAAACCACTTGGAAGGACAGTAGATAGTATGTCTGAGTAATTTTATCTTTTCGGATCGGGCAGAAGTGAAGATTGAATTTACAGTACGTAAGGTACCCTTTTATAGAGTAGGTATAGAATTATTTCAACATGAGTTATTAGTACCAAGGACGAAACTGGTAATTGGGATTAGGTACAATAGTATATAGTGCGATAATATGCACATTAGAACTGAAGCCTGTCTCGAAATGAACGGCCACCATTTTTTAAAATGTGTTTAAATATCCATATTATGATTATTTTTCAATTTAACTTCATTCTCTATATTGTACGCTAATATGCTGTAGACAGTATAATATATACTGCATAATGAATACGTCCGAATGGAAATCTCAGTTGGTGAGTAAAAACACTCATTGTTAATACTGTACTGTACTGTATTTTGATTAAACACAAACCTAATGAAAATTATCAAACTCAAAAGCGCAATATTTCCTAGTTTACGTAAATGGATGAACTACTTTTCTTCCCTCCTATACCTAGTAAAGTGATTTGTTTGTATATTACGCCAGTATCATCGAACTCCAGTCGTGGAAGGGGGTAGCAACGCTCGTGGAATTGCTCTATAATAAATCTATAATGAACACAGATGAAAATATCCCTCAGTTCTCGTGAAAAACAACAACTGAATAGACTACAGTGGACTATAGTGGACTTTATGTTGTCAGCAAACAGCTGGATACATTAAGAAGATTGAAGATTGATTGATCGATTAATATAATGTCGAACATGGAGTAGGGCCACAAAGGAAAAAACACTAGGAGAGGGATTCGATCCAGTGCTGAGGATTGAACTTTGGTGTAGCTCAGTGGTTAGAGCACTTGGTACGTAGAACCAAGGACCTGGTTCAATCCCCGGCACCAGAGCAAATTTTTCTCCTCTAATAACCATTTCAAACAATGCCAAGACTACTTAAAGCAATTGCTTTTTGGTTAAAAGTACAAAAATTAAAAAAAATTCAACAATCATTTTATTATTGATAACTGTATAAAACATTAAGTATCAAAAGTAATAATTATTAAAATTAGGCGACATTCAGGTTTGAACCAGCAACCTCCTGATATTCGATTGATCCAGAGGTATAGGCAAGTTAACTAAAGTTCGTACGCACCCGTAGTAACCTGGAAACTGGGAGTTAAAGCTCGAAGCCTGGCTGGCAGACTGCGAGGCGCTGAATCCATTGGCTCCGGCCTGGAAGTTGAATGACTGGCTTTGACTCCCGGAATGACCCTGTCCTTGACCTCCGTAACTGCCACTGAAGCTCGCAGATCCAGAAATTCCGCTCGGCTGAACTCCGATATTGAAACTGGAACTTACTCCACCAGAGTCGAAGCCAAACCGAGGCTTCACCTCGCCTTCTTTTGTCTTTCCATCGTCATGACTACCGATTGTTTTCGGCTGCGGAGAGGAAGTCGAAACAGCTGAGGTCTTTTTCAGGTCTGCAGCCTTGTCTGGGAATACGATGACGTCATCGCCAGCCACTGAAAATGTTCACATGTTTATTATTGAAGGTACGGAGTCAAATATAATTTCTTGTTGAACTAACTTAAACGAAATGCTCAAGTATATTATTTATTCTTTTGTTTGTTTATTTATCTATCCATCCTTCGATTTATTTCTGTACCGGTATTTAATCTTCTGGCAGGATTAAGGTCAGGACGAGTCTGTCTATACAGTAGCGTGCAAATTAATCCGAACACGACATATTTTTACATTTTCTGTCATTGTTGGCCTCACAGCTGCTCATACCGCTTTAATTGACATCTGTAGTACGTGTAATTCCATTGTTGAAGGTCTGTCGTTATTATTTTTTTTAATAATATGTGACATTTTGCCTGTCGTTTTGTACTTATAAGCATTTCAGTTGTGTTGAAGACTTAATAATGCAATCCTGTGTACATTCTGTCGTCTTCACAAATGGATACAACTCCACGAAAACGGTCTAAAATTATAACATTAGCAGAGCATTCTTCTATGACACAGAGGCAAATTGCTGCAGAATGTCACATCGGTTTGGCTAATGTTAATTCGATCATAAAACGATACAGGGAGACTGGATCCATCACACCCCAGAAAAAAAGGAAACTGTGGCCGGAAAAGGAAGACTTCACCTGCAGATGATCGTTTAATTGTCAGGAAAAGTAAATTAAATCCTAGACTAACTGCTGTCGACTTAACCCGCGAGTTAATGGCTACCACTGGGGCGAATATTCACATCACAACAGTGCGGCGTAGGCTTTTGAAAGCTGGACGAAGGGCTCGTAAGCCTATTAAGAAGCAACTGCTAACCCATGTTATGTGCAAAAAAACGCTTAATGTGGCCAAATTACATCAACACTGGACAGTGAATGACTGGAAGAATGTACTTTTTCCCGATGAGTCTCATTTCGAGGTCCACGGCCACCGTGTTTCTTACGTACGGAAAGGATCCGAAAAAGTAACAGCAGCTCATCTCCAACAAGCACCCAAATACCCCCTTAAAGTAATGTTTCGGGGTTGTTTTACACATGAAGGGCCTGGAGCATTAATACCTATCAAGGGAATGATGAATTCTGACAAATATATTCACTTATTGGAAACCAGAATCGTACCCCAGCTGCAAAAATCATTTCCGGATGGCAGAGGTGTGTTCCAACAAGACCTGGCACCATGCCATACGTCTCGAAAAACTACAGAATTCTTCAACAAAAAGAATATTCAGGTACTCCCCTGGCCAGGCAACTCACCCGACATCAACTCTATTGAGAACTTGTGGTCAATTTGCAGAGGAAGAATGCAAAAAATGGATTGTTCTACAAAGGAGAAGATGATTTCTGCCCTCATTGGTGTATGGTTTCGCGATGAAGAAATGAACAATATTTGTGGGAAATTAGTGGAATCCATGCCAAATCGTCTCAGAGCTGTTATTAAGGACAAGGGAGGCCACATAGATTACTGAGGTATGTCTTAAATCCTTTTTTTTTTATCCCGTTTGAGTGTTTTTGCATAAGTAATTACATTGTTCGGATTAATTTGCACACTACTGTATTAGGAGGAATACTGTTACTACATAAATGTAAAGCAGTTATGAGATGATAGGCTGATAGACGTGTACGCGTAATATTTTTCATCAAGTTCATTTTAGAAAATAAAGTTGTTCGCAGACATACGTGGATTCATAGATTGCCAGCATCTTAGTTGAGAAATTACGTAAATTAGGAGACTTGTGATTAGGTAATAATTCATACAATTCCTTGCTGGTTTTACCTAGTATTTAAAAAAGTGTATTGTTATCTATGATTCACCTTTTGTGTCTGAAATGCGATAAATTGATCGGATGCATTTTCAACTAGTCGGTTGGCTTTTCCATTAACAAATTGTACTTTCAGATTCTTGAAAACTTTCTCACTATTTCAACCTGCACAACAAATTACATTAAAATAACACATTGCTTTATCGCATGTAACAACTATTTTATTAATATAAACAATTTTTAACAATCCTATTTTAAACCTCTTACCTATAATTAATATTCGAGGAGAAAAATTCGCTCCGGCGCCGGGGATCGAACCCGGGTCCTTGGTTCTACGTATCAACCGCTCTTACCACTGCGTTACGCCGAATTCAATCCACAGCATCGGATCGAACCTTCCTCCTTCAGTGTTTCCATTTGTGGCCTGACTCCAAGTTAGGCATATATGTTGACGTAATGTCTAGTGTCAACTGCCATTATACTCGTATTAGGAGCGCACTCAATTGAGTGACTTATTTTGGCCGGGATTCCACAGTTATGATGCACTGCTAGTTATGGGAATATTATGGGTTTATTAATTTGTCCTACAGAATAATCTCTGTAATGTTGACAATTAATGTTTGAGGAGAAAAATTCATAGCTAGCAGTGCATCATAACTGCGGAATCCCGGCAAAAACAAGTCACTCAACTGAGTGCGCTCCTAGTATAATGGCAGTTGACACTAGACATTACGTCAACATATATGCCTAACTTGGAGTCAGGCCACAAAGGAGGAAGGTTCGATCCGGTGCTGTGGATTGAATTCGGCATAGCTCAGTGGTCGGAGCAATTGGTACGTAAAAACCAAGGACCCGGGTTCGATCCCCGGCGCCGAAGCGAATTTTTCTCCTCACATATTAATAATTGTCAACATTACAGAGATTATTCTGTAGAACAAATTAATAAATCCATAATATTCTTACCTATAAGTTTATGTTTGCCAAAAATCCTTCTATATTCAAGATCAAAGTGCCGTCTGGTGTTATAATGTTTTATATACAGTGGCTCCCATAAATATTCGGTTCGTGATTGATTTTACAGTATTTTGCTATTGTTGTTTTGTTCTGTGTTCAAGCGAACCTGCATTTCCTTGCAAATATATTATTTAAACACTTTGTACATAACGTTAAATAATTTACATCGAAAGTTTAATATTCACGATGTAATAACAAATAATCGGCAAGTACCATCAAAGTTCACTCTCTTTAATATTCGGTTTTGATTTCTTTGCTTTTAATCTAATGCACGTTTTCCGTTGACATCATTGTAGGGTTCAGTAGCGAACGTGCAATCATTCTGTCTACACGTTGTGCACAACCCTGGCGAGGTTGGATTAGTCTACAGGTCGTCAAATCGGTCGCAAAGGAAACAACACAACTTTTGTGATCTATCATGACGAAGAGGGGCTAAAATACACAAAAATAGCCAAAATATTAGTGTGAATAAGAATACAGTTGGGGATATAGTGGGAAGAGACAGAAACGAAGGCAGAATGGAGTCCATACCACAGAAAGGGCAGCCAAAAAAATTAACTGAACGAGAAGACCATTCCATCCTGAAGAAAATAAAAGAAAATCTTCGATTAAATGCAACGAAACTTGCAGCATGTGTTCTTGAGGAGTTTAGCAAGCAGGTAGGTGCCGAAATAATTCGAAGAGATTTGAGGAAAGAGTGGTTTAATGGGAGAGTATGTAGGACAAAACCTTACATAAATGAAATAAATAAAAGGATGCGGCTTCAGTTCGCAAGGGAACATGTCCACAAAGAGGAAAACTGGTGGGACGTTGTGATGTTTGCTGATGAAAGCAAATTTAACGTCTTCGGGTCGGATGGACAACAGTACGTGTGGTATAAGAAAAATGAAGATCTCGGAAAAAAAGAATCTGTTGCGAACAATGAAACACGGTGTGGGCAACGTCATGGTATGGAATTGTATGGCTGCAGGTGGAGTTGATGAACTTGTTTTCGTAGAAAAAGAATGGATCAGCATGTGTATTTGGACATTATTAGAAATAATTTAAAATGAAATGGAGAGAGCTAGGGATTAAAGACAGTTTCAAGTACTATCAGGACAATGATCCTAAACACACAGCTGTAAAAGTGCATTTATGGCTTCTATACAACTGTCCGAACCCCAGCACAATCACCGGATTTAAATCCGATTGAGATTCTGTGGAAGAACCTGAATCGCAATATCAGACAAATTTCTATCACTTCCAAGACAGAACTGAAACGGAGATTAACGGAAGAATGGAGGAAAATTAGTCCCCAATTTATTACGAAGTTATCCAGGAGCATGCCAAGGCGTTGGAGGGCTGTTTTGAGGCAAAAGGGGTATTCAACAAAATGCTGAATTGAACAAACCGAATATTAATGAGGCACTATGTTCTATCACAAATAATGTAATAATTTTTATAATTTTTTATTATGCAGCAGAGAAGATGTTTTTCATTTTGTTGTAATTCTATGTAATTTTACGGAGAGTATAATTTTAAGTTTATTATAGTGCACATTTTTACTTTCACTAATTTTTTTGAAAATAACTAGTGTATTTATTTTAATCTTACATGCCAGTCAAACCGAATATTAATGGGAGCCACTGTAAATAGCTGAGGCATTGAGTTGTTCCTTTATTCATCATAGCAAATTATTCTTGTTTCCATGTTTCTTTGAAATTAAAACGAAACTTCCAATTTATTCGCCATATTCCACCACTTTACACACCCCTGATTAGAACGCTATGATACCGAGTTCAACTTCTGCTTGCTGTATATACACGCGGATAGAATATTTGTGGAGGGAGAAATGAAGGGGTGGTGTATACAGTGCCCGAGCAGTATGTTCAAGTCACAAGTGAGATTTTAACTCACGCGCTACGACAAAGTATTTATGACGGTGATGTATTCTAACATTGCCTTCTTCTGTTTCCACCATATAGATGTCATGAACCTGGAGTGCGCTAGTATTACTGGACATGGTAGATCAAGATTGGTGTGAGGCTGTTATGGAGAAGCAGACAGCGGTGGAGTGCTGCGAAGTCGGTGAGTGTTCTAGACAAATATTTCCACATGTAGAACAAATGATTGTGTGTACGATGTAGATCTGTTGAATGTACTGTCATTTGCTTTTATTTTCATTGCCTGCAGTTTTCAGATGATACTTCAACAAAAAATTTAAGTGCAAGGGACAGTTTTCTAGTTTGAAATGTAATATATGGATCAAGGTAAAAAAAAGTGACAGGGGTTTGAGGAAATCACTATGGTTACGAGTAAAGTCTGTATAGACAGGAATTAGGGTAATGGAATTAGAATAAAGGCTTAAGTGCATCTAATAAACGGAATGCATGGCAGTTGATCTTGCAATAATAATAATAATAATAATAATAATAATAATAATAATAATAGTTCGATAATTAAAATGTGTCTCAGTGAAACGTACAACAGAGTCCGTATACGCCAGTTTCTATCTGATGCTTTTTCAATTCACTGCGGGCTAAAGCAAGGAGATGCACTATCACCTTTACTATTTAACTTTGCTCTAGATTCTAGAACATGCCATTAGGAAAGTTCAGGATAACAGAGAAGGTTTGGAATTGAACGGGTTACATCAGCTGCTTGTCTATGCGGATGACGTGAATATGTTAGGAGAAAATCCACAGACGATTAGGGAAAACACGGGAATTTCACTTGAAGCAATTAAAGCGATAGGTTTTGAAGTAAATCCCGAAAAGACAAAATATATGATTATGTCTCTTGACCAGAATACCGTACGAAATGGAAATATAAAAATTGGAGATTTATCCTTCGAAGAGGTGGAAAAATTCAAATATCTTGGAGTAACAGTAACAAATGAGCCGTTCAGAGCAGAAATGGTGTAAGTCAATTTTGACTTCCACCACTTTTGCTCTGAACGGCTCATATAAACTAGGCTAACGATTCGGTCGTTATTATACAAATTTAAATGACATGAATATATATTTTGCCTGTAAATGTATATACGAAGAACAGAGAGATTAAGAGAGAGAAAAAAAAACAAAGAATGAGACCAGTTTTTTTATCTCGGTCGATTATTATGATGTAAGCACGCAGTGTAGATCCTTCCTTAGAAAGACATTAAACTTCCTCATATACTTGTGTATTTGATCTCGAACATATGAAATAAATTTCCTAGTCTTTTAATAAGGGTCTAGTAATTAAATAAAGATTGGGGAACGGATTACTACACTGAAAGTTAGAAATGTTGTTTCAAATAGGCTACTCAATTGTTCATACATATATAACAGTCGCCAAAACAGATAACAGCTCAGTCTGGTATAAATAACTGTGACGATTCAAGGCTGCTTGACGTTCGAGAGTTGATCACTCCCGAAATCCCGATGTTTTGAACGTTTGATTACAAACAGGCAATACTGTCGTGCGGGTTTTCGCCTTTGCGGGCGCTGTTAGTCTTGCATTCTCGCTCGTTCATCTCTAATAGCAATGTATGTTTAATTGATTTCCTTTTTAAATTATATGTTATAAGGTTATGACTTACAACATTAGTGTGTCACATATATGAAATACTAGTACTATTAGTATTCCATCTTCATACCCTGGTTTTCTGTTTAGTTACTCTTGTAACCTCAACTTCCAACAAACTTAGAAAACAGTGGAATGAAATGACAATGGAAGAAGCCATAAAACAAGTTTGAGAAAAAACGTGAGAGACGATTCATCTGGATTCAGTATTACGATTGGGGAAAAACCTCCTAATGAAGTCGGTGAAACTTGTTCTGTGCTTTTCTGACGATACTTTGGACCAAAGTTGACTCTGGAAAGTACAAAGTCGCTATTTTCCTATTCACAGTCGACACTTTGATGAAAGTAAACTTCGATCGTGACTTTACTTCGAAGTCGCCAAAAATCTAGACTTTGACTTTGACTTTCGTTCGTGGACATAAGAAAAATGGCTGATATTTGGGAAATTGTTATATTTGCCGAGAAGATTTATAACATCCAGGAAATTATTGAAGCTGCTCGTGTTTCTCGGCGTATTATTAGACATGTGCAAAACTCTATTAAATTTTATAGAGATAATGAATTCAAATCAAAATACAGATTTGAAAAATAGACCGTATTAAATAATATCCAAGATTCAACATGCACTGATGAATAATATAATAATAAAAAAGGATTACCTGTTCCATTAATAATACTCTTATTTCACTTCGATATTTCTGTATGGGTATAAGGATTAATGGTTTACTATTGATTTTGTATATTTAATTGTATTCTTTATATGTCTTCACCAGTTCTAGTAGCATGTCTCTTTCATAATCTGTCATTGGTGGCATCTTCTTATCTTTCACGTCTTCACAATTATTATTTTACAGTGAAATAATACATACTAGGTTCAAAAAGTTCCCGGAATTTGCTAGCATCATAGAAACAACGTACCTTAAACACTATTCTACAGCATTCCCTTCAAAATAGTTGCCTTCCGCAACAACACACTTTTGCCAACGCGTGTAGAGTTCCTGGAAGCAGGCCTGGAAGCCATTTTGTGAAACCCGTCTTAGTGCTCTCGTCGCGTTTGCGATAACCTCTTCAGCATTGAATCTCCGTCCTTTCAGATGACTTTTCAGACGGGGAAACAGAAAGTAATCAGGTGGTGAGAGATCGGGAGAGTATGGTGGGTGATCCAAAGCAGTTATGTTGTGCCTGGCAAGAAAATTCTTTACAATAATTGCGCGATGAGCAGGTGCATTGTCATGCATAAGGAACCAGTTGTTTTCTACCCACTTTTCTGGACGTTTCCTTCTCACTGCGTCCCAGAGGCGACGGAGGGTTTCTACGTACAATTCTTTCGTTACAGTACGACCTTCTGGAATGAACTCATGGTGCATGAGACCCTGAGAGTCGAAGAAAACTTCCAACATAACTTTGCTTTAAGTGTGCTTAAATGCGACAGGCTCATGTCAGTAGATTTACTGGCATGAAAAAGAACTCCTGCGGGACAAAATTCCGGCACATCCGGCGATGCTGATATAACCTCTGCAGTTGCGAGCGTCGTTAAATAAAACATAACATTTAAAATAACTTTGCCTTTGGAAGTGTCCCTAGGAAATTTTTGCTTCCGAGGAGATGTTTTCGATTTCCACTCAGATGACTGTCGTTTAGGGACTGGGTCGTACAAGTAGCACCAGTTTCATTTTGTTTAAGAAATCACCATCTTCATCAGCCATACTGATCATGTCCCCAGCAAAACACAGAACTTGATGTTTGTACTTCGCTCTGTGGACATAATTACAAAATGCGACGAACAAACAAAACACTATGATAAACAAATGCCTACAACTCAAAACCAATAGTTGCCATTATCAACAAACTTTAAGGAAATGACATCATGAATGTTACCAACAAAACAAATGTATAATATCCCTTGTTATATATTAATACGAAAAATGGTAGTAAAATTCCGAGAACTTTTTGAACCTAGTAGTATTATACAATACTGCAACAATCGCTTAATGTCTGCCGATGTTCAATTGTTTCACTGATTTGAGACTTAAAAGATGGCTTTTATTGCGGCAATGCCTACTCTATTTCAGCTATTCATTAATTTAATTCGTTTAGAAGGCCATGATTATAATTGCCAACATTCATAAAACATAGTCAAATCTCGACTTACCGAAGTGAAAGTCAAATTCTCAGAATTATTGTCTATGAATAGGACTTTTAACAAAGTTAAACTTTACTATGAAAGTCGGCTTTGGGAAGTTTTCAGCCAAAGTCTCGTTTATGAATACGACCCTTAGTACAAAACATTTTGACTTTGCAATTTTGTTAATCTTGTAGGTTAGAGTAGCATAAATTGCACCGCTTCCTAAATGGCACCACTGCTAGTTTAAAACAAGTTACTGTAGTAGTGTAGCATCTAGCGGTATTGTTACAATCTATCATATGAACTTCCACCATGTCACTTGATTTCTGCCACTTCTTTGTGCTAGCAACGTGGTGATAGAGTATTTAATATAATCGCTCAGGTGGATGTAAATTTAGCTAACATTTTGTAACTAAATAACGGATTTGTATGCAAAGGAATCCATAATCTTAAGATGTCATTGGTTAAAAGAAATATTAAAGAACATTTAACTTAGTACGATTTTCGAACATGTGGTGATTATAGGCTAGAATGAAGGAAGTAATAACTTATGACGTAGTTTCTTAATTCGCACCACTTTGTAGGTGCCTAATTCGCACCGGTGCGATATGAGCAACTGTAGCAATTCTAGCCGTACAAAAGAAGGCCCAAAAATTTTAACTGAACAAGGAATGTATCAGGTGGGTGCAGCATCAAGTGGTGAAAAGGGCGTTAATACAACAAGTGTGTGTCGTACAAGCGCACCAGATATTTTGTGCCACCTATGAAAATTTTTAAACGTCAAACAGTGCATCCTACATTATCAGCTGATGTTCTTCCAGGATCGTTATTTGTCTGCTCTGAGTCAGGTTACATCAACAGTGAACTATTTGTCGAATAGCTCAAACATTTTATTTGCCACTCAAATCTGCCATAGAAAAAAGTGCTGCTTCTGTATGTCCACCTATACGAACCATCCCAAAAATTTAGAAGCTGGATTATCTCGGGAACATGGTATGCTCCTATTTCAGCTTCCTCGTCATAATACTCAGAGGCTCAGCCTTTAGATGTTTCTATGTTCAAACCATTTCAGACAGCTAAATCATGAAGCAGTTCTTTGGTGGCTTCGAGATAATCGTGGAGAAAAGGTGACGCAGTTTACAGTTTGAACTGCCTGGTGAAGCACATGGTAAATGTGTAACAATAAAAAACGCATTCAGGAAGTTTAAATGTTAGGTAATTTATGCTCTATTTTTTCATTTTAATTTGAAGATGCGTTACTCTCTTTCATTAATTTCAATAAACTTGTAATTTGCATTTATTAGATTATTCATATTAAATACTGTTCAATATGTTCAATATTAAAACCTTTCCTTCATCCTGTTCCCTGCAGTTAAAGAGGTGCGATTTAAGAAACCGCAGGTGCTATTTAGGAAACTAGTTGCCTAAATGGCACCACTGACATGTGTTTCGAAAATGTCATTCTACTTCAAAAATATTAAATCAAATTCAAGGATTCTTTTTTACATGAAAGGTAAATGTGCTGGGAATGTATTTCTGTAAAGGAATGCAGAAAATAAAAACTGTATTGTTCAATAAAAATTATAAATGCTAAAGTGGTGCGATATACGCAACCTTACCCTAAGTTGTTAATAATATTCCATATTTGTACCTTTATTTTTATGAAGAAAATATGTTACATTTTGAGAAAATTATTTGTATCAAACATTTTATGACATCTTAAGAACTTCTGTGTACCATTCACAGGGGTATTCAGCAATAAACAGGACGATACTTTACGTTCAGTATTCAAAACATGTAGGTTCCAAAACGAGAAAACAAAATGGTATTCTATATTTGTAACATTTCCTCTATATCTTTCTGAAACTGAACCACAATCATTTCAATCCCTCTAGTTATTGTACCAACTGAACCATTGTATTTGTTTCTTACAAAAATGTAACAGTTTTCAACCACCGTTGTTTTTGGAGAAGTAATACAATGTTCTGTCTGACACTCACCTGGCTGCAGAAGAACAGCAGGCCAAACCAGCACAAAGCACAGAATTACAACCGCCCTGACCATGGCCACAAGCCCAACTGCTACAAGCCTTGCCTGACGTGCGAATGAATATACCAACAAACACCTCGTCACATCCTCCTGTTTGTCTTCAAGTACCGAGAAGGTCGCATGTTTGCCGTGTTTCTACACCGCATTGTTGTTTCATGTTTGAGTTGTACAATGCCATGCCTTGGGTAAACCCCTTGGAAACGAAGCATTGGCTCTCTGAAACCGTTCGTCCACAGCCTTCTGAATAAGCCAGTGTCGTAATTTGTCCCCGTTTTGGTTCAGATGGCCGTGAGAGTTAGTGTTGTCATTGGTTCGATCATTGGCAATAAGCGTTCGCAAAGTGACATGCGTTGGCTGTTAGATTGAATACCAATATGCACACAATGCGATGCAACGGGATAGGCCTACATTCTGGGTTTTTACACTGATCTGTGATTCTTCGCCGGTGTGAAGAGTAGTCGGTCAGGGATCTTCGTGTCCTCCACCGGGAATGAAATGGTACAAGTCCGGGAAACTGCATTCGATTCCCTTTAGCGAAGTGAGGTCATCTGTCTTCGTTATGTCTCTAGTCTTCGTCTGTAATGTCTGTCGTGTTGACCACATAAGCAAGTAGTCCGATATTTGTGACTGGTATCGGTTCAAAATCTTCATGGGAGAGAGGACGGAAAGTACCTACGACAGGGATGAGACAATATTAGCTCCCAATCATGGTAGAAGAGCTCGACCTTGATCGCGAGCGCATAGCGCATCCACTGTAACGTAGACAACAGGGATGTACATGCACATGCAGCGAATAAAGGCAGCAATTATTACAATAACTTGCGTTACTAAATTTCTGGCTATGTGATAGGGCTAATTACTCAGTTATTTAATATATATGTACATATATAAACAAATCGCAAAGGGGAGGGTTTTTAGGAAAAAAAAGAGAAATAGGAAAAGTTAATTGTATGTAAACCATTTTATTGTTACAAGCAATTATTTATTATGTAAATAATTTAATTCATCGGTTAGGAGAAACTAATAGTGTCTACCTGCTCGACGTGTGTGATCTCTAAGTACTTTTGAGTATTTGTTGGAAAAATAATAATGGCAATATTGATTGAAATAAAGTATATTGATTGTATGATTGTGAAAATGTAGTCCTTACTCTCCAGTCGTGATTATGTAATGAGTTTTCTTAGAGTGATTTGTGAGATGCACGTAACACGAAAAAAACAAATTGATTAAATTAAGATATTGAGAGCCATCGTAATTTTTGGGGTCAATCATTTAAGGGGATATGTATGACTTTTAAAACTTCAACAATTTTGGCCAAAATTTGTGAAATTTAAACTATATAAACAGATCTATAATAATATCATCTGTACAAAATTTGGTGCAATTAGGTCTAATAGTTTTGAAATTATATTTTTAAGTATATTTTATATTGACTTTACTAAAAAAGCTCCTTGCATCAAAGTTTTCAAAATATTTAGTTCATATTTGATAAAAATCTTGAAAATAGTTATTGGAATAAAAGTGAATTAGCATTTTGAGTTTAGTAATAGTATAAGTTAAAGTGCAATCAAAGATAAAATATTATTTCTAAATTAAAGAAACACGTAGTCTAATAAAAGTAAATATCCAGAAACAAGCAACAAATAAAACATCAATAATACATTTAAAATAAAGAAATAAAAGGAATCTACTGTAGATATTATCTGCTGACCCAAATGTAAATTAATTTAACTTCGATGTCAATTCCGAAATGAATTTATTTCTCTCTCCTCCTGAATAATGCCTATATATTTTTTTTTCATGCTGCGTCTCATAATGCCGTTTTATGTTGCTTTTTTTGCAAATTATATTTTTTTTTACACAACAAACATGGACTTCATCACCATGATCGAAGCATAAATATTGTGTCTTCCACTCTTCCTTGAAAGCTTCAAGCGCTTCCGTTCCGTCATGATGCGCTGTGTTCTAAGATCTGTACATCCTTTAGCAATGTTTACAGGTAAAAGAGCTCCGCGCGCGCGCAGCGGGCAGAAAATAGCTCTCGCCGGCAAATATTAGTAACCATCGCAAGACTGACCTACGAGTATAAACCGAAAACTGACTTGAATTATGATTATGACTCTTTATAGCTGTTAAGGGTATATGTACGTGAACGACCACAAATATCAGAAAATGCAGGCTTTAAGTTTCTAAAATTTTATAAGGAAATGAACTCACAATTGGACAAAAATTAGAAGGTACCACAACAAGACTTATTAGAACTTAAATATCTGATAAAAGTATAAAAAATGTTACTATTAATATTTTTCAAACCAGTTTTATCAGAGTATGAAAAAAAAAAAAACCAAAAGAATTCTGCAGTTACATCATTTGGTAACAATAACATTGTTATGGTCTCTCTGACATATTTAATATTTTTCCTGCATCTAAGAAACACTTATTTCTGAAAAGTAGACTACTCTCATTTAGAGTTGTTTATTTTAATACAATAATTTTTTATTTGTCCTATATAAAATACGAGTATATTAAAACTGACAATGTTTTGTGACCTATTTTTTATATTTTCAAAGAAATGGGCGTTATTGTAGTTTACCTTTTGCATAAATGCATGTTACTGTAAATCAGTGTATAAAATATCAGAATTCTATCTCTAATGGTTGTGGAGTTATGAAATAATATTTGTAAAAATTTTCAAATTTTGGAAAATTTAATTTAAAGTTAAAAGTGATTTCTAAAAAAATATTATTAATAACTTTTTTATACTTTTTATCAGTTATTTAAGTTCTAATAAGTCTTGTTGTGGTACCTTGCAATTTTTGTCCAATAGTGAGTTCATTTCCTTTTAAAATTGTAGAAATTTATAGCCTGCATTTTCTGATAATATTTGTGGTCGTTCACGTACAAATACCGTTAAGTCTTTGTAGGGATTATACAATATTTATTATCTTTCTTAAAAATATTTGTACACTGTACACCTATGAAACTTCTTTATTATATTCCCTTTGGCCGTTTCCTCCCCATTCGTGTGGATTTTATGAACCAACATTACAATAGTAACATTCTTTTCCGGTAGTTAGCGTAACGCAACGTGACATCCCAAGAAAATACAGGACAAACAAAAGACTAAGACAATGCCTTCCTAACGTGAGATAAAAAAATTCCTCTCTTATCGGAAGTCGAACCCGAGTTTGCTGGATATTTAGCTAGAAGTGCTGCTACTTAAATCATAGCAGAGAACTAGTTCTTTATTTAACGGCCATTTTAAACTTCATAATGTCAACCACAATAATTCATCACGGGTGTTGTAACCTTGTACTTACTTACTTACAAATGACTTTTAAGGAACCCGCAGGTTCAATGCCGCCCTCACATAAGCCCACCATCGGTCCCTATCCTGTGCAAGATTAATCCAGTCCTATCATCATACCCCACCTCCCCCAAATCCATTTTAATATTATCCTCCCATCTACGTCTTAGCCTCCCCAAAGGTCTTTTTCCCTCCGATCTCCCAACTAACACTCCATATGCATTTCTGGATTCGCCTATACGTGCTACATGCCCTGCCCATCTCAAACGTCTGGATTTAATGTTCCTAATTATGTCAGGTGAAGAATACAATGCGTGCATTTCTGCGTTGTGTAACTTTCTCCATTCTCCTGTAACCTCATCCCTCTTAGCCCCAAATATTTTCCTAAGCACCTTATTCTCAAACACCCTTAACCTAACCGAGGCTTATTGTTAGGTTTCGTAACAAGCTGTTTTTTGCGGTGATGGGTTGTTACCCCTTCGCCCAACCCCCAAGCTGGAGGACCACCCCTTATCGACTGTCCACGACTGCTTATTCAATATATTCGCAGCTACCCTCCATATCTGGAGGCCGTCTCCTCTATCCACAACCTGAGGACGCTCCATGCCGTGGTGATAGGGACCCTCAATACATGGAATAATAATAATAATAATAATAATAATAATAATAATAATAATACAGTATAACCTCTATTATCCGTGGTAATGAAGGGGGTGGAGTGAACGTTTAATTGAAAAAATCTGATAATCCGTACCATAAAAGTTTTCATAAACTGAGTAGCTACATAATAGTGTCGTAATTTCCTCCATGATCTCTTTTAATACGATAACTAGTGGATCAGAAGTTCACTAATTTAAATCTTTTTTTAACAATTCAAGTTAGATTTTCCGATGTCAGTTATTAAAACATTATTTATTGTACTTAAGTCTGGTTTTCAACGAATCGTTTTTAATTCTCAAGGAGACTCCATATGACGACCGTCTGTGGAAAGATAGGAATAGTAGAGGTCTCATGTTGTAGACTTACAAATTTTATACACTTTATATTTTGCTTTTCATTACCCTAAATCACACACAGTTGTAATTCCTATCTCGTATTGTGATGTGAGATGAACCACATTTTCTCTTTCCCAAAACACTCAATTACTTGCACTTAAAACCTACTTAAAAAAACCTACTTTCACTTTTTTCCGTAGTAAAACATGTTTTCTTTTGACACTTGTAGAAGACATTTTTCATAGGAGTTAAACAGTACGGCCACTCGAATAGTAGGTCTAAAGCGTAAGGGTAAAGGTTTGTAAAACACACTCTGTAGAAAAAATTCGTGCTTATTTACTCGTAATGTACAGTACTTCATATTTTTTTCTGCGAGAGAGAAAGACAGTCGGATAATCCATCAATGGTTAATAGGGTGACGGATAATCGGGGTTTTACTGTAGTAATAATAATAATAATAATGATAATAATCATAATAATAATAGTAATAATAATAATAATAATAATAATAATAATTTACCTTCACCATTTGGTCAGGTCCACGTGTAAAATGGACAAAATGTAGCGTAACCTCCTGGCTACATGTTCACTGTTAGGACAACATGTGACAAACACAAGACATAGAACATAATTCAATAGATAGGCTACATTTATTCCCCATGATAGATTTAAATCTTTACTTACCTATCATGAGTCAAGCTCAGGTTCAGTAAATATAAGATTGAAACACTATACCTACAGCTTAAGGCAGTTTACAGAACTAATTATATGTTTAACGTCTCTTGCGAGCAGTTGAGGGTATTCACAGACGACGGGACTTCACTGCGATAATGAACAAGAACGACAAAGGAATCAAAATACTCTTAAACGTGTTACAGAACATGTAGACAGTTGTCAACTATGCAAATCTAGCTTTCAGATAGTAGCTCCCTCTAAAGCAGGTTTGAATAATTTCAAGGAAAAATTGTTCCGGGGCCGGGTATCGATCCCGGGACCCTTCGCTTAGCGCACGAATGCTCTTCCGACTGAGCTACCCCAGGACCATACACGACATCGCCACAGTTTTACCCTTTATAGCCACATAAGTCAAATGGGCTGACAAGACGTCAGAACCCAACTTTGAGTGCACACAAACAAATTTTCCTTGAAATTATTCAAACCTGCTTCACAGGGAGCTACTACCTGAAAGCCAGATTTGCAAAATAATTTCGTTACTGGAGGTACGTTGACAGGAAGCCATAAAATTTAAGTCACACAGAATTTGTGTGCACGCAAAGTTGGGTTCTGGCGTATTGTCAGCCCATTTGAGTTATGTGGATGTAAAGGGAAAAATTGTGACGGTGTCATGTATAGTTCCTGGGGTAGCTCAGTTGTGAACTGTTGTTTATGTTATTACGTTCACTGTTGGTCAAGGTTTTTTTTTTTAGTGTGCAGTTATGTATAATTTGTGCAGTAATCAAATCGTTATGTGCTATAATAAAACAAATTTTGTGCAGCAAATAAATAAATGCAACAGAAAACGTGAAAGCAATAGTATAATAGTCATGAAAGTGTACATTATAGCCTATAAGTTCCTTGATACAATTGAAGGGTTTTTAAAGAAAGAGCATAGTCCAAAAAATGCAAATTTGGAAATATTAAGCATGTGGTAAGTGCATTGTAGTGGCATCTACTAAATTAGTTGTTAGTGAAAAAAAACACCACAATCCAATGAAATTTCGGTGGTTTTCATAAAACAATCCTAGTCAAAAATACTTTTTTTGTGAAAAAAGCCATTGTCCAGGAAGATGATGGCATTTACAAATATCCCATTCATATCATCTTGAAACATTTATCCATATGATTTTAAACTGTAGTAGGTTGGCAGTACTGCTTCTTACCTAACACTACAAAAGGCATCTCAAAGAAAAATACGTTGATACGCGAATTGTTGTATTAGTTATGGAGTCATCTTTAGGTGCAGAAGTAACTCCATGGAAGAGACGTACGAAACAAAAGCAGAAGAAACAAGATGTAATAAAGAAAAAGAAGATTAAAAGAGAGGCACACTTCAGCTACAACAGAGAATTTTTTTAACAACCATTGTCCACAGTTACCTGCATTTTCACATGTATTTCTATGAGGGAATTTAAGTTATAAATGCAGTTCAGTTTTCCGAGAGGCACACTTCAGCTACAACAGAGAATTTTTTTAAAACAACCATTGTCCACAGTTACCTGCACATTCACATGTATTTGTATGAGGGAATTTAAGTTATAAATGCAGTTCAGTTTTCCGAGAGGCACACTTCAGCTACAACAGAGGATTTTTTTAAAACAACCATTGTCCACAGTTACCTGCACATTCACATGTATTTGTATGAGGGAATTTAAGTTATAAATGCAGTTCAGTTTTCCGAGAGGCACACTTCAGCCACAACAGAGAATTTTCTTAAAACAACCATTGTCCACAGTTACCTGCACATTCACATGTCTTTGTATGAGGGAATTTAAGTTATGAATGCAGTTCAGTTTTCCTAGAGGCACACTTCAGCCACAACAGAGAATTTTTTTGAAACAACCATTGTCCACAGTTACCTGCATTTTCACATGTATTTCTATGAGGGAATTTAAGTTATAAATGCAGTTCAGTTTTCCGAGAGGCACACTTCAGCTACAACAGAGAATTTTTTTAAAACAACCATTGTCCACAGTTACCTGCATTTTCACATGTATTTGCATGAGGGAATTTAAGTTATAAATGCAGTTCAGTTTTCCGAGAGGCACACTTCAGCTACAACAGAGAATTTTTTTAAAACAACCATTGTCCACAGTTACCTACATTTTCACATGTATTTCTATGAGGGAATTTAAGTTATAAATGCAGTTCAGTTTTCCGAGAGGCACACTTCAGCTACAACAGAGGATTTTTTTAAAACAACCATTGTCCACAGTTACCTGCATTTTCACATGTATTTCTATGAGGGAATTTAAGTTATAAATGCAGTTCAGTTTTCCGAGAGGCACGCTTCAGCTACAACAGAGAATTTTTTTAAACCAAGCATTGTCCACAGTTACCTGCACATTCACATGTATTTGTATGAGGGAATTTAAGTTATAAATGCAGTTCAGTTCAGTTTTCCCAAGTTTCTACAATACCTCCAGAAATGGCATGATGAAGTTCATACTGGAAGTGTCAACAACACCCATGCCAGATAATTTTTTGTTTCAAAATTTATGTTTTTTTGCTAAGGTTCTTTTTCCAAAAAAAAAAAAAAAAAAAAAAAAAAAAAAAAAAAAAAAAAAAAAAAAAAAAAAACCTTCAATTACAAAGTACAAGAAATATAAACAATTTTATTATAGCAGAATTCTGTAGGGAAAATTAACTTCTAAAAGTCATCAATATCTTAGGACACCCTATTCTTTGTTGTTGTGGAGTTATCTTCCTGCGAGTGTCTTCTTGACATTTCTCGGTATGGTTGAATAATATGCTAGTACTGTAAGTACTCAATCATAATCCCCGGACTTTAAAAATTAAACACTATGTAGTTAGGCCTACTAACTACGTAGTTGGCAACCTTGACCTTAGTTGTTAAAACGTTCGCTATAATTTCTGCATATTTGAAGGACAAATCTAAAGTGATTTCAATCATTTATTATGATAATACACTGCTCTCTTAAATTGACTGAGCATATTGGAAATTAAATCACTGGCTTTATCAAAGCACGCTATAAAATGTTTCATGTAAAACAATTTTTATTTCGAAAAGGAAGCAAAAACGAGCAAAATTGTATTAATCTTTTTGTTTGAAAATTAAAAAAAAAAAAAAAATGATACCCTAAAATTAATAACATTACGGTTTACGCTGTATATACAGAGTGTATCAAAATTAATAGCGAAAACTGAAACGGTTGGAAATATACGATAATAGAAGCAAAAAATATTCCAGTAAACATGGGTTCTCAAACGAGCGGTTTTGCGAGATAATTGCGAATACATTATTTGGTTACAAGCCGCCACTGATTTCATTCGTTGTAAACACCATAATATCGTTGCGCACAAGAAGCGGTCCGCGATGTGCTCTTGTTTACAAAACTGAACATTGGCGAGAGATGGAACACGTCCTTTAACAGGTAAGAGTGTACAGTAAATAGTAATATGTAATGTGCTGAAGTAGTATGACTGAAACTTGAGCCAAATTCGATAGGAATTAAACGAAAAGTCTTCATTTCAAATAAATTTGTACTAACTCGGACGATATTTCATAATGAAGTCAGTGGCGGCTATTTCGTTCCATGACTTGCGTTGTGAAAACTTGCAACTGCTTAAGGCTTTGTTATGAAAAGAAGAACGGTATTTTTCGCGATTTGAACACGAATTATAGTGAATGTAAGTGATTAAAATGGGCTAATTGCGGTGGGACGCGGCAGTATGACGTCACATGCATCGCCAGTAAGACGGTTAGAGCTATGTTACTTGCAAACCAATAGTCGTAGAAATGTCTAGTTTGCACCATTGTATGTACAATTAAAACATGTTTTTTAGATTATATTGTACGAGGGGGATCCAGGAAATAACGACCGTTCGCGCATACTCGCCGCGCAGCTGACTCCCCTTCCTTGTTTGAAGGTCAATTGGCTTCCTTAACATGTGTTCTCATAATGTTGTGAGTACTGGCTGCAACAAGTCGCCATTGTGCATTTTGTGTTACTTCAAAATGAACGACGTGATTGATAATACCGCCGACTGTGAGGTGAGGAGTGTGATTCGATTTTTGAATGCCCGACATTTGAAAACTGCAGAAATTTACCGGCATTGAAAGAAGTGTATGGTGATACTGTAATGAATGAAAGAAATGTGAGAAAATGGTGCGAAATGTTCAACAATGGGCGAACAAATGTCCACGATGAAACTCGACCCGGACGCCCATCACTCATCACAGAAGACCTGAAGACTAAAGTGAACAACAGAATCTTGCAAGACAGGCGCACATCACTCGACGAATTGCATATTGCCTTTCCTGACATTTCTCGTTCTTTGCTTGGTGAAATTGTGTCGCAACATCTTGGCTACCACAAAATCTGTGCACGATGTGTTCCACGGCAACTGAGTGACCAACGCAAAACTCAGAGAATGGCCTCAGCATTGATATTCTTGATGCGATGTCACACAGATGGAGACGCCTTTCTTGATCAAATTGTGACTGGTGATGAGACCTGGGTGTCTCACAACACCCCAGAGACAAAGCGCCAATCACGTCAGTGGCATCATCCCTCATCACCCAAGAAACCGAGAAAATTCAAACAGACTCTCTCAACACAAAAAGTCATGGCTACTGTCTTTTGGGATCGCAAAGGTGTTCTTTTGCTGGATTTCATGCCAAAAGGCACTAAGATCAATGCAAATCGTTATTGTGAGACTTTACGAAATCTACGGCGAGCCATCCAAAACAAGAGGCGAGGAATGCTTTCGAGAGGAGTTGTGCTTCTTCACGACAACGCCCGCCCGCACACTGCTGCTTCAACTCGAGAATTGCTGGATCAATTCGGTTGGGAAATCTTTGATCATCCGCCCTATAGTCCAGACCTTGCTCCTAGCGATTTTCACCTTTTCACTAAGCTGAAAGACTTTCTGGGTGGTACGCGTTTTGGAAGTGATGAAGAGTTGAAGAAGACAGTGAACACCTGGCTTAATGAACTGGCGGCAGAGGAGCATAACACGGGAATTCTAAAGCTAGTGAACTGATACGACAAATGTTTAAATGTAGGTGGTGATTATGTATGGGTAGAGAAGTAAAGGAAGCTTCAGTTATGTAACAGACTTTGTTTTTTCAAATAAATATATATTTTTTTAATTATTACAACAAAACGGTCGTTATTTCCTGGATCCCCCTCGTACCATCCAAGAATGTTATTTTTCAGTTTAGTACCCCTTTAAGGAACTGTGGCGAATGTATGATATGACTTTGTAATGTAGTCTACATAGCAGTATGAATGTAAAGAGAGAGAGTGGGTTCAAAAGGGAGAGAATTAGGGATTGAGAAATGAAGTAATAAAGGGTGCTATACATAGAGATTTCGCTAACCCGCGCTACGAGCTTGCTAAACAGGATTCATATCATATCATATCGCTGACATTGGTTTATGAATACGAAAAACGTTAGTTCGCTGATCATCCACCGAGAGCCCGCGCTAAGAATGTCTATGAATACGGCCCATAATTTTTAAGGAAGATGAAACTAACCTGGGATATTAAATTCTATCGCCTGTTATACGTACAGTATTCGTTATCCTCAACATTACAGGGCACATAATATAATTTTCGTTTTATTGCATGTCGTTTCTTGCTGTGATAAAATGAGACTGTTATTAGGAGGAATCCCACGCCAAAATATTTTATTGCTGTAATTATGCAACCCACTGTAGTGTTTTATTATCTTTAAAATACGGGAATAGGTCTTGTATAATCTCAAAAAAAACTCTCATACATTTCAAAGGTTTCTTTTCGACGAAGACAAAACAATAACTTATTTATGTCTTAAACTTCTTTCTTTAACGACAATTTTAAACCGCAGGAGGTATTCATTGTCGGTGACTTAAATGTAAGAAGGTGATGGGTCAATGGGCAATTGAGATCAATTCAGAGAACCGAAATATACGGAGAAAATATTTCTCGTAATCGTTTTGTTCAACAAAACTCACAATTTGTGCAGCAAGTCTGAGCACTGCCATCTTCTTCGGCAACTTAATCCGAGTGCGGTCTAAAATAGTAATAGTAATAATAATAATAATAATAATAATAATAATAATAATAATAGTAATAATAATAGTAATACTAATAGTAATAATAATAGTACTGTAATAATAACAATAGTAATAATAATAACAGTAATAATAGTAATAATAATAATAATAATAATAATAGTAATAATAATAATAGTAATAATAATAGTAATAATAATAATAATAGTAATAATAATAATAGTAATAATAATAATAGTAATAATAATAATAGTAATAATAATAGTAATAATAATAATAATAGTAATAATAATAGTAATGATAATAGTAATAATAATAGTACTGTAATAATAACAATAGTAATAATAATAACAGTAATAATAGTAATAATAATAATAATAATAGTAATAATAATAATAGTAATAATAATAGTAATAATAATAATAGTAATAATAATAATAGTAATAATAATAATAGTAATAATAATAATAGTAATAATAATAATAATAGTAATAATAATAATAGTAATAATAATAGTAATACTAATAATAATAATAGTAATAATAATAGTAATGATAATAGTAATAATAATAGTACTCTAATAATAACAATAGTAATAATAATAACAGTAATAATAGTAATAATAATAATAATAATAGTAATAATAATAATAGTAATAATAATAATAGTAATAATAATAATAATAGTAATAATAATAATAATAATAATAGTAATAATAATAGTAATAATAATAATAATAATAGTAATAATAATAATAATAATAGTAATAATAATAGTAATAATAATAATAATAATAATAATAGTAATAATAATAGTAATAATAATAGTACTGTAATAATAACAATAGTAATAATAATAACAGTAATAATAATAGTAATAATAATAATAATAGTAATAATAATAATAGTAATAATAATAATAGTAATAATAATAATAATAATAGTAATAATAATAGTAATGATAATAGTAATAATAATAGTACTGTAATAATAACAATAGTAATAATAATAACAGTAATAATAGTAATAATAATAATAATAATAATAGTAATAATAATAATAGTAATAATAATAATAGTAATAATAATAATAGTAATAATAATAATAATAGTAATAATAATAATAGTAATAATAATAATAGTAATAATAATAATAATAATAATAATAGTAATAATAATAGGGCCTAATAATAATAATAATAATAGTAATTTATTTATTTATTATTATTTATTTATTATTAATATTTGTGTGCTGAATAATAATAGCAATAATAATAGTAATAATAATAATAATAATAATAATAATAATAATAATAATAATAGTAATAATAATAATAATAATAATAATAATAATAATAATAATAAAATAATTATAATACATGGTTATTATGGTAAAAATTCCAGAATGTTATTCCTTCTTCATGTGGTCTTCAGATTCCAAGCTCAAAATTATTAAATGTTTTGTTGTTTAATGGTTTAATAAAAATTATTTTTAAATCTCACTTGGATTGAATACATACATACATACATACATACATACATACATACATACATACATACATACATACAGTCCACATCTGTAGAGTAACGGTTAGCGCGTCTGGCCGCGAAATCACGTGGCCCGGGTTCGATTCCCGGTCGGGGCAAGTTACCTGGTTGAGGTTTTTTCCGGGGTTTTCCCTCAACCCAAAATGAGCAAATGCTGGGTAACTTTCGGTTTTGGACCCCGGACTCATTTCACCGGCATTATCACCTTCATTTCATTCAGACGCTAAATAACCTAAGCTGTTGATAAAACGTCGTAAAATAACCTACTAAAATAAAAAATACATATATACATACAGCCTATACATACGTTCTGCCCAAGGGTAGATCTTTCACTGCAAACCAAGGATTCTCCAATCTTTCCTATTTTCTGTCATTCTCTTGTTTCCTGTTTTCTGTCTTCCGCATGTGATCCATAGACCTATATCTTAATGTCGTCTATCATCTTCTACCCCGAACTATTCTCCCGTTCACCATTCCTTCCAGTGCATCCTTCAGTAGCTAGTTTCGTCTCAGCCAGTGACCCAACCAATTCCTTTTTCTCTTTCTGAACAGTTTCAGCATCATTCTTTCTTCACCCACTCTTTCCAACACAGCATCGTTTCTTATCCTGTTTGTCCACTTCACACGCTCCATCCTTCTCCATATCCACATTTATAATGCTTCTAGTCGCTTCTCTTCACTTCGTCGCAATATCCATATCTCCGCCCCATACAATACCATACTCCACACAAATCACTTCACTAGTCTCTTTCTCCAGAGGTCCACAGAAGATGTTTCTTTTTCTATTAAAAGCTTCCTTTGCCATTGCTATCCTCCTTTTGACTTCTTGGCAGCAGCTCATGTTACTGCTTATAGTAGCTATACCCCAAGTATTTGAAGCTGTCCACTTGTTCTACTGCCTCATGTAGTATTCGCAAGTTTACTTACTTTATGTTTTTTCCTATGACCATGGTATTCGTCTTATTTGCATTTATCTTCATCCCATACTGCGCACAGCTGTCCTTTAGCTCCAGTAACATATCGCTTAGTATTATCTCCTCTTCTGCTAACAACGCCATATCATCAGCAAATCTTATACGATATTTTTCCAATAATTTCTCCAACTGTGAAGCTAATGTTAAATAATCCCATTGCGAATCCTCGGAATCATATCACTGCCACCAATTCCGTCGACTCTAGGTAATCGAGCAGTTTATTGTGTATTTTTAAATAACCGATATAAACCACGTCGTTGCCCTCGGTAGCGCAGTTGGTATAGTGCTGGCCTTCTATGCTCGAGGTTGCGAGTTCGATCCCGGCCGAGGTCGATGGCATTTAAGTGTGTTTAAATGCGACAGGCTCATGTCAGTAGATTTACTGGCATGTAAAAGAACTCCTGCGGGACAAAATTCCGGCACACCGGCGACGCTGATATAACCTCTGCAGTTGCGAGCGTCGTTAAATAAAACATAATTTAAATTTTTAAACCACGTCTTTCTTCTGGACTTTAGAAGCCACGTCCGACTTTTGGATTCCGGAAGCCGAATCGCCATGTCCCTCTTTTGGGCTTCCGAAGTCTAGATTCAAAACATTCTTTTGGTCTCCGGAAAACTGGGTACACGATATTTCACTTCCTGACTGCATAATCCGTTTGCCGTCACCGCTATCAGTGCCGCGCTGTATTCGCGAGGCATTTGCGTCCTCAATCCTGAGTGCTTCATTATGCCTTAGACGACAGCATGCTGGATGTGACCGGCATCGGAAGAGATTGTTTTACTGCTTGGATGACGAATTATTCGTGAAGGACACAGCACCTCCGCTCGGATCGTTACCGGTACATAATATTAGCTTGGCGTGCGTTTCAACTTCCCCCGCATATGGCCCGCGGTATGTGAAAACCAAGTCTTTTAAAGCGTGTCTCATGAGTTCCACGTATTATGAAAAGTAGAAGGTTATCATTTTATTTTTATTTCAGATAGCACGATAAACAGCAAATATTTGAACATTTAAACAAGAAAACGAATATCACTTTTGTTGACGTCGTACAAAATTTTGTCCAATATTCTTTTGAGAAGATTAACTCTATATGTAGATGAAATTACTGGTGATCATCAGTGTGGTTTTAGGCGTAATAGATCAGATATTTTGTATTCGACAGATAATGCAGACAAAATGTGAGTATAAGGGTACAATGCATCACTTATTCATAGATTTCAAAAAGGCATATGACTCGGTTAAGAGAGAAGTTTTATATGATATTCTTATTGAATTTGGTATTCCCAAGAACCTAGTTCAATTAACTAAAATGTATCTCTGTGAAACGTACAGCAGAGTCCGTATAGGACAGTTTCTGTCAGATGCGTTTCCCATTCACTGTGGGCTAAAGCAAGAAGATGCACTATCACCTTTACTTTTTAACTTTGCTCTAGAGTATGCCATTAGGAAAATTCAGGATAACAGAGGGGGTTTGGAATTGAACGGGTTACATCAGCAGCTTGTCTATGCTGATGACGTGAATATGTTAGGAGAAAATCGCAAACGATTAGGGAAAACACGGGAATTTTACTTGAAGCAAGTAAAGAAATAGGTTTTGAAGTAAATCCCGAAAAGAGAAAGTATATGATTATGTCTCGTGACGAGAATATTGTACGAAATGGAAATATAAAAAATGTAAATTTATCTTTTGAAGAGGTGGAAAAAATTCAAATACCTGGGAGGAACAGTAACAAATATAATTGAAATTCGGGAGGAAATTAAACGCAGAATAAATGTGGGAAATGCCTGTTATTCGGTTGAGAAGCTTTTATCATCCAGTCTGCTGTCAAAAAATCTGAAAGTTAGAATTTATAAAACAGTTATATCACCGGTTGTTCTTTATGGTTGTGAAGGATGGACTCTCACTTTGATAGAGAACATAGTTTAAGGGTGTTTGAGAATAAGGTGCTTAGGAAAATATTTTGTGCTAAGAGGGATGACGTTACAGGATAATGGAGAAAGTTACACAACACAAAACAGCACGCATTGTATTTTTCACCTGACATAATTAGGAGCATTAAATGCAGACGTTTGAGATGGGCAGGGCATGTAGCACGTATGGGTGAATCCAAAAATACATATGGAGTTTTAGTTGGGAGGCCGGAGGGAAAAAGACCTTTGGAAAGGCTGAGACGCAGATGGGAGGATAATATTAAAATGGATTTGAGGGAGGTGGGATATGATGGTAGAAACTGGATTAATCTTGCTAAGGATAGGGGCCAATGGCGGGCTTATGTGAGGGCGGTAATGAACCTCCGGGTTCCTTAAAAGACAGTAAGTAAGTAAGTAAGTAAACAAGAAAACGCAATTTTTAAACTACACAATTCTTTAGATGAAATAATGCTTTATATTATCAATAATGTTATTCAGCATCCATCTTGTGGAACTCATTATATCTGTAACGAAAATGTTTAATGTAGCTCAGTAAAATGTTACTGCATAAAGGGAACAGAGATTTTGTGATGCGTGTCAAATTTATTAAAAAGCAGATATAATACATTTCAGTCATAGTATTTAATAAAAATTAACCAATCTACATGTTCACTTTGCTTAAAATTTTTACAATAGTGTAATATATTAAGAGATGCTTATTCGCAGACACAATTATTGACATTGGAGCTGCTTATGGTAAGGTGTATGCAGATTCTATTATTCCACATTCGACGACCATATGACGAAATATCAAGGATGGAGCAAATAAGATTTGTGTTGAAGTTATTCCAAAATTAAATAATCAATGGAAGAAATCCTACAGACGTGGACAAATTATTAGACTAAAACGTTTTCTTGGAAACATAATATAATTCGTCATATCAACTATCAGTATAATTCGGAGAGGCTCTATTGTTGTAAATATGATTGTTTACATCTTCTAGTATATTTTTCCAATGGTTAAGTATATTTTTTTACTGGCTGTGTTGGTACTACTGGCGTTTTAATTATATAATGCAGAAGATATTCTCCAATGGCCTGCAAGAAGCCCGGACATGAACGAAATTGAAAATCTGTGATTGATACTGAAGAAGAAAGTGAACAAAAAGAGGCTTACAACAAAACATGGACTCATTTAAGCACCGTCTGATATCTGGCTAAATGATGCTGATATTCAAAGAAAGTGTCAAACTTTGGTTTCCAGCATCCCTGAAAAATCAACGTGTTAATAAAGAATAAGGGAATGTTCACAAAATATTAATAACTACAAGACTAAATTTTCTGTTCATTATTTCAGCACAAAATTCATTTTTGTTCATTATTTCTGCCGATAAATACAGCTTTGTTGCACATATAATTAATTTAGTCTAATAATTTGTCCACGTCTGTATTTGGTTTTAAAATTAATAATTTTTGTTCAATCTTATCTATAATTTCCTTCTTGGTGTCTTTAATGCATTTACTTTTGTCCTGTGCCATTACGAATGTAACACTGTTACAAAATATTAAAGTTCCCGTTCAACTAGATGAGAAAGACTATAACATTCGTTATTTATTTTTATCTTTTTAGTTCTGTTTATACTTTATATATATTTTTTTCTTATAGACAACATAGTCTGTTAAAATTTTATTTTATTTTATTGATTTACTAATTTATTATTTAAATATTTTATTCTAATTTTTTATTCAATCTGATAGCCCGTATATCTTCTAAGTTCACGAAACAGGCGATATAAAATTTCAAATAATAATCCAATAATAAATATAAATGTCTTTTATAAATTATTAATATAACCCATACAGTAAAAATAAACTATAATTGAAAAAATTTAATCAACATCGGCATGAGGCAGTTTAATAATTTCCATAACGCATA